>NC_092498.1:195917204-196233704 GCF_047511675.1 Marmota flaviventris | reverse complement strand
TTCCTTCCTTTTATTTTTTTCTTTGTCAGTGTTGGGGATTGAACCAGGACCTCATGCATGCTAGGCTTATGTTCATGTTTTTATGGATGTCATTTTTGTTTCCAACACAGGGAAGGCTCTGTCATCTCTCATACGCCTACAGAAGCAAGCTCTCTTCTCTTAGTGGAATGACGTTGGCATTAGGCCTGAACGCCCCAGCTGGCAGTGCTCTTAGAAAAAAGCTTTGTATGGAGGATGTGGGGGGAAATACATACTCATACATTGTTGGGGGGGGGGGCGGGGAGACTGCAAATGAGTACAACCACTCTGGAAAGCAGTATGGAGACTCCTCATATGGAATGGAACCACCATATGATCCAGCTATCCCACTCCTTGGTGTATATCCAAAAGAACTAAAATCAGCAAACTATGGGGATATAGCCACATCGGTGTTTATCGCAGTGCAATTCATGATAGCCAAGTTGTGAAACCAGCTTAGGTGCCTGTCGACAGATGAATGGATCAAGGAAAGAAATATGGCCATGTACACAATGGAGTTTTACTCAACCATGAGGAAGAATGAAATTAAATCACTCGCTAGTAAATGAATGGAATTGGAGACTATCACGCTAAGTGAAATAAGCCTGACTCAGAACGTTGAGGGTCGAATGTTTTCTTTCTTCTTCAGAAGATAGAGAGAAAGGAATTAACAAAAAAAGAGAGGGAACCTCATCTCATGAAAACAGAAGGTCAATAGAGTAGATGGGAAAGGGGAGGAACCGTGGAATGAAATTAACCAAACTATGTTATGCGTATGAACATTTCATAATGAATTTCACTTTTATGTATAACCATAATGCACCAACACACACACACACACACACACACACACACACACCAGAAACATCCTTGCAAGCTTCATATTTCACTCTAGCACTGAAGGGTCTCAAAAGAGTCCTGTTCCCAAACAACCTCCATGTGACCTCTTGGATGGAAGATTGTTGTTGCTGCTGATGTACATCTGTCTTTGAAACCCAAAGATCATTTCTCAAAATAGGGTGCACTCTTGTGAGTAGAGAGTGCAACTTGGCAGTATAGTCTGAGCCCCGTGTAGGCTGGGTGGGGTGACACTCACCTTACGAATGTATACATTTGTTACAACTATTTCCCAACAGATGGCAGTAGAGTGTCTTATTCTAACAAATCAGTATATGTACTGATTTTTTTTTTTTGACAGATGGAAATAAAGAGTCTTGAAGAAAAGGTTGCTATTGACTAGCTGGCCCAAAGATGCCATTTGGTCTAGTGGTGGCCTGTCAAACTAACATTGTTTCTTATGTGATAAAAACCAATTCTATTTCAGGAAAGGAGCATGTTACTCTTGTGCTTTGGTTTAGAGACTGGTTCTGGCTTTGGTATGGAGCCCATTGACAGAGAGCATTCATTCCCCAAACATGGTCATCGCAGGCTTACCTGGTACCATGAAGGCCAAATTACAAGGGATGTAGGAAAGAGATGTGGCAAAGGAGCGCAGAGTCCTGATTACTATACAAGCTCCAACTAATCCTCTCTGCCCCATAGGAGAGGTCATTTTCTTGAGTCCCAGCATCTTTGTTTCTGCCCCCAGAGGTCAGGGGCATCCTCAGACCTCTTCCATCCCTGAAACAGGATGACAGCTCTTTCTGTTGGCCCCCCGCCAAAATTCAGAGTTTCTGATTGTTGACCATATAACTATATACTCTGGATTCACACAAAGGTTGGACAAGAACCTGGCTCAGCGGCTGGGGAGGCTGAGACAGGAGGACTGCGAGTCCAAAGCCAGCTTCAGCCACGGCAAGGCACTAAGCAACTCAGTTGAGATCCTGACTCTAAATAAAATACAAAATAGGGCTGGGGATGTGGCTCAGTGGTCCAGTGCCCCTGAGTCTTAATCCTGGTAGCCACCCCTCCTCAAAAAAAGTTGGACAAGGTGTAGAATTCTTGACCAGTATGGACTTTTCTCAAAGATTTTTAGAAAATTGAAATCTCAGTTTTCTAAGAAAACAAGTACAACATAGTTTAATGATATTTTAAGTGATTATGAGGCTTTTAAATTCATAAAACATATGCAGTTATAGTCATTAACTTTTATAGGCTTTTGAAATATAGTGTTTTAATCTCAACTTTACCAAATGAGGAAAGTAGACAAGCTTTGAAAGAGCTGAAGCTCTTGATCAGATATAAGTGTCAGAGTCCTATGTAAGTCTAAGACTCTTAGGTAACAGTGACCTATGATTTCATCAGGAATGGGGAAAATATCAATCCTTTTGTAAAAATGTCAGAATGAACAACTTGTGAGAACAAGCCTCCTAAAGTAATGTGCAAGAACCGGAGAGACCTCTAAGTCCCCTGTAGGTGTAATATTGTGTTCAACTGGTCTCAGGAAGCACAAATCAACAAATCAAGAACAGATCTGCCCAGCTAACATTTTCTAATAAAATGTCAATTAAGAATGGGGCAGTGGAAAACTAAACTTAGCAAGCTTTTGTCATCCCTTGAGATAAATGATAAAGATAAATGACTTCAGCCAGGTTTGGTGGCACATGCCTGTAATCCTGGAGACTTGGGAGGGAGGCCGAGGTAAGAAAACCACAAGTTCAAGATCAGCCTCAGCGACCTAGCAATTTAGTGAGACCCTGTCTCAAAATAAAAAATAAAAAGGACTGGGGATATAGCTCAGTGATAATGCTCCCGTGAGTTCAATTCTCAGTACTAAAAAGAAACAAACAAACAAACAACAACAACAAAAAAAAACTCTGAATTTAATCATCTAACAAGTACTTCTACCTAAGAGAGACTTGTTTTATATCATAGCTCTTAATCTACTGCCAGAAGAGGCTCACAAGACCCTTTGACCTGCTATAGCGTCTCATAGCTACTGCACAGCCATCCCCACCTATTACAGTAGTCAGTACATCCCAAAGTCAAGCATTTGAGAAAGGACATCAGTTCACCTGTCAGGCATGTGTGACTAGAAATGTCACCTCCTTCCTTTCCTTTAGCCATCTTCACATCATAAAAGTTGACAAACTGGCTTAGGAACTTATAGACAGTTCCTAAGGATCATAATCAAGAGAGTTCTCTGATAAGCTCTGAGAGCTGGAATATTGAAAGAAGACACAAAAATTAGATATTTATGAATAGGGAAAAAACTGTTGCTAATAGGCAGGGAATCAGGAACACCTTTATCTTCCACAAAATCATCCACCTGCTTTATTGAGGCCCAACTGATAGTTTTTAAAAGTGTAAAATGTGTTGGGCTGGGGATGTGGCTCAAGCGGTAGCATGCTCACCTGGCATGCGTACGGCCTGGGTTTGATCCTTAGCACCACATACAAATAAAGATGTTATGTCCGCCGAAAACTAAAAAATAAGTGTTAAAATTCTCTTTCTCCCTCTCTCTTAAAAAAAAAGTGTAAAATGTGGTATTTTGCTACATGCATACATTAGGAAATAATGAGTCCAATCAAGATAATTCATATACCCATCACCTCACATGGTAATCCTTTTTTGTGTGTTTGGTGAGAATATTTCAGATCTGCTCTCATAGCCAATTTCCAGTACCCATATATGAGTTATCATCTTTTATATTAAAGTGTATGTATGTGTGTATATATATATATATATATATAAAATAAAGCAGAAAGAATTGTATAATTCTTAACAATGATGTTAAATCAAGACTTGAAGTACATTTCCCTCTCCCAGGCCTCTCTCAGCACACACACCGGCTTCTGTTAGTATTCATGGGTATTTGGGAGAAAACTTGGAGAAGTGCTGGGCAAATCTGCCCTTGCTGCCAACTGAGCCTACACCAAGGCTGCCAGGAAATGATTAATAATGAGGCTAAGTTGTACCCACAGCAATCCCACACTTGCCTCCAATCCAATGGAGTCAATGTTTTCCTGAACTTTTTTTGGAATCTTTTGGGGCTTGTTCTGCTGCTTGAGGGGCAAGAGGCTCTTTTTATGACTATTCTGTTTGTAACAGAAGAAACAGAAACCCTGATGAGAAGCCTCAAGCCAAGCTTTGCTCGGCTAGAGGCCCAGGGAGCAGCGTGCTTTCTGGTTTTGTGTCTGTGCTGATCCTAATGGGGGCCTGCAGCCCAGAGAGCAGCTTCCTGAAACGTCCTGACTTATACAATTTTCTGATACAATCTTGTATTCAAAAGCCTTCCAGAAAACTCCTTGAGAAACAGCAGATTCCCCCTGAAGAGCCCCTAAGGGTGGCTGCTGCATGAGGCAGGGGACCTAGGAGATGTGGCCTGATGGGATTCTGGGGGTTCTGGCCTTGGAGCATGAGCCTCTTCCTTCCCAGCCCCCTCTGGATGAACAACTGCAGGACATCTGGTGTCTTGGGGGACACCCCTCCTCCGCTTCCTGGGCAGCCGTTTCAGCGACCTTGGCTTAGTCCTTCTTTGGACTAAGGCCTCCTGTTTACCAGTCTCTTCAGTTACTCGACTATTTACACAGCATGTCTCTGTCTAGAGATGTTGACAATGCGACATCAGAGCAATATTTACTTCCAAACATAAACAAGCTCCCGCTGAAGGCCTTTGGCACATGGTTTTAATTGAGGCAGTGTTAGGGCGTATATGCACGTGAACACGTGTGTGTGTGTGTGTGTGTGTGTGTGTGTGTGGTTTCTCTCTGGGGAAAAAAGCTAGGATGGCTTTTCACAGGCTGGTCTGGAGGTAAGGTGATAACCTTGGTGACCCATGCAGGGGTCACCAAGCCTTGCACATTCTCTGGGCCATTCCACAGAGGCAGCTCACTAAGGTTTTTTTTTTTTTTTTTGAGGTCAGAAGTAATGCTGTCAAATACAGACCATGAACCCAAAGAAAGCCCTTTACACAGCAGGCACTTGGAAGGGCCCCAGTGGATAGAGAGCTGGAGGCAGCCTTGTGTGAGCATCGTGAACATGTTCTACAGCCTGCCTGTTCGCCACTTAAGAAGCAGGCCCAGGCCTGTGGGGAAAATAGCCACAGAACTGGCAGAGCAATGGCAATTGGCTCTGTTGCAAGCCATCTTGGTTTGCAAAAGGATGACGCAGGAGAGAGGGAAAGAGATGGAGGGTCCTTGGCTAAAAGCAATAGAGGATTTCTGTTTCATTGAGGGAGGACAAACTGCACACAAACAAGGACAGGAGGAAGAGTGGATGGAGGGACAGAGAGGGGCAGAAAGGGGAAAGGGGTCCCCCAGCATTTCTTTGCTGTATTGCCATAGAGCCCAGAGGCTGGCTGGTGTAATGAGTTGAAAGCATTTCTTAATGGTGCAGGTTACAAAGTTCTCCTGCTACCTTTGAGCCATTAAACTTTCTCCTCATAAACAGGCCTTTATGAAAGAGGCACAGGGCCCAGGCATCTTCGAACCCAGTCAGGAGCTGGAGGAAAGGAGAGGGGATTCATCTGGATTTCTCTCCCTCAAAAGAGTTTCATATTTCAAAGTTTTCTTCCTGCATGGTGGTTTGGCAGGCTACTGTAATCTTTGCACATAAAATTTAAATTATGGCTCCCAGTGTCTGCTAACATCTCGGCTTTGGGAAGGCTGATTAGGATCCATTTCAGTATTTGAAGAAGGGTCTGGTTAGCTTGGGGGCCCAGTGTGGATTTTGTGTGAAAGCCAGGGATAGTGGACGCCAAGCATGAGAGAGTGCCTGAGAGGCCAGCAAGGGGCCTTCTGGAAGGTCCTGGGGGAGCTGCAGAGGCAAGGGGGGAGGCCGGGCTAGCCTGGAGTTCAGCTCTGAAGAAGGCATTTGCTGACCGTCACTACCAGGGGTTTCTGTTGTAGATAAACATGTGTACACGCAGGACGGGCCAGGAACTGGTGTCCCAGGCCAATTCCTGTTTACCTCTCAGGTCTCTGGTCAGTCACCATCTCTAGTCATTAAACTGCCTCTCAGAGGTTTTCAAGATTGTATGAAGCTCTGCTATTCATCTCTGTCCCCTTGCCCAGGGCCTGCCACCTGGTAGGGGGCCAAGTACTGTCTGCTGAATGAAGGCACCAGCCATCTTGTGAGCATCAGGTGTGCAGCCCTGCAGGCCCGTGCATACTCTGAGCGCAGAAGCATGGCCGGCTGCTTTGCTTAGCTTTACTACCGCATCAGGATTCATTTTTTTTATGCCACACTTTTGGAACAACCACTTGTGGCTTGACCATGAGGTCAAGGCAGTGGCAAGCAACCACAGGTAGCAATGTTATGAGCTACTCTGAAAGGAAATTCAAGAGGTGTGCCCTATGAAGGGAGGAGGACTTGAACACTGGCCACCCGTCTTCACATCCCCTCAGTGAAGCCTTCCCAGGTCGGCTGTGGAAGTTGGCTTCCCTTTGAAAGGAAGGGAGGGAATTTGATACACAATAAGGTAATAAGCCAGAACCACTGAGACCACCCATGTGAGTCAAATACTGGGCTGGACTTGAGCCCCATTAGTGGGCAAATTTCAGGGCACTGCTCTGTCTATGTGGGGTTGGATCTCTACTCGCTGCACATGATACATTATTCTTAAACATAGAAATAGGTGTTGAGGAGAGGTCTGTAGCTAAAGCTTTAGGAATATGCAGGTCTTTAAAATAATACTGCATTTCATTTTCCCTTGTCGACCTCTTCTAAAGTTGTTAGATAGCTGGGAACACCAGTGCACACCTGTAATCCCAGTGGCTTGGGAGGCTGAGGCAGGAGGACTGTGAGTTCAAAGCCAGCCTCCCCCAAAACGAGGCACTAAGCAACTCAGGGAGACCCTGTCTCTAAATAAAATACAAAATAGGGCTTGGATAGGGCTCAGTGGTCGAGTGCCCCTGAGTTCAATCCCTGGTACCAATCAATCAATAATTTGTTATATATTTAGTCCTTTAAGAAAATTTTTTTTCTAAACATCCCCCTCTGTCCAGCCCCTTACCACCTTTAGCTGTCCCTGAACAGGCTGCCCACTCTGACAGGAATGCTGTTCCAGGACTCACTCTTTTCCTACCTTGTCCCCAAAGGAGTTCAACTATGATCTTTGCCTTTGACACTGTAGAAGACAGGTGACATCTCATCTACTTAAAAACAGAATAAAACTAGTAGTTAAGTGAATCTTCCTTTATAATAATGACTTCTAAAAGAGGAAGATGTTGTCCCTATTGCTGGACATGATGTATGTAGCAGATAAAAGATGACCACAAAAGCCTTTGTTACTCCTCCCACTGAGAAGCGGGCCACTGTCCCTTCCCTTGACTGGGCTGGCATGTGACTGCTTTGGCCAAGAGAGTATGGCAGAATGACGCTGAACCTGTTCCAGGCTGGCCTGTGGAGAATGGGCAGCTTTGACTGGGCTCTGTTGGAAGGTCAGCCACCATATACTTTGCTGGGAGGACCACCTGGAAGGGCCCTGAGTTGACATGGACAGGAAGAAAGGGCCTGGTGGTGCCCAGCCTTCCACTGACCCTACCAAGCTACTAGGAACACGAGGGAAGCTGTATTGGACTTTAAAACCATCTCAGCCACAGGGAAATGCACTAAGAGACCCTACTCATTGCCACGTGGAGAAGACTCCCAGTCAAACCCTTCCTGAATCCCTGGCCCATGAACTTGTGAGACATGACATTATAGTTGTCTTAAGCCACTGGATTTGGGGGGCAGCTTGTTATGCAGCATTACTAACTGGATGATATAAATGCAGTGGCCCCACCACTGACCATGCTGTCCTGCTGGATTGAGCACCTTTGGAGGCTCTGTCTTTGTTTCTGTCTTTCCAGAGAGACCCCTGCTATCCTGCACTCTTCTCTGACTCTAGCCTGAGCTGTCTGGGTTTGTGAGAGATAGGCAACCCAAGCTGGGTGACCCAGGCAGATTCTGTCAACTCCTACCTCTAGCCACAGTTGGCAGAGGTGGACAGTGACTTAACCAGGACCAGAGAGATCCTCTCTCCTGGACATGTGGACCCAGGAATCAGAAACGGCTGACCCTTTTGTGTCTCAGATTAGGAGTTGCTGAGATGTAAATGAGGAGGGCTGGAGGTAATCATTTTCTAGTGTGTGTAGGGAAATGAATGCCGAGAGAGCCAGTGTGCTCTGGGGGGAGCATGATACGGTGTGCAGAGTAGAGGGGAGGAGCTGGCAGAGAGAGGCAAGCAAGGGACGCAGGCAGCTGGCTACGGGTTTGGATGTACACATTTCCTTGGGATCTGTAGGGCTGCCCCTGCACCCTTAGAATCCTCTTTCTTTCTCTTGCTTGAGCAGTTGAAAGGGTCTCAGTTTTTTTTTTTTTTTTGCAACTGGAAAAAATGGCCTCTGTGATGTCTGAGGTAAGTAAGAATGCTCAGCCCTGGAAACAGAAGAGAAGGCTGTCCAGGCCAGTGAGGTGACAGCAGTGTCCTTCTGTTGGCCTTCCCTCTACAGAGCAGGGGTGGTGGTGACTGGGTGCAAGTCAAGCCCTGGTGTCCTGCAGCTGCCGCACAATAGGAAAGCACAACAATACACTTATCCTCTTCCCAAAGGCCTTCCAGTGGTACCTCTGTCCTCTACGATGGCTGTCCACTGTCTGAACTAGAAACACAGACAGCTGCTACCTCTCAAGTTCAAATAGTCACCAGACCTAGGACCACAAGGCCCCAGCTCTCATCCACTGCACTGTTCCAAAATGCTCCCTCGTTGTCGAGATAGGGACTTGCAGCACCTCCTCTATTTCCAGAGCAGTCACTACGCAGCACTTGCCACTCTCTCCACTGTGTTCACTAGTCTACCTAGGGAGGGTTCAAGGGCGGGGCAGGGGCATAGTCACCGGTGCACCCCCAATGCCTTGTCCAGTGTTTGGGTCAGAGCCAGAGTTCAAAGAGCATGGACTGAAATGAAACACTGCTCTCTGATGACTTGCAGAGCTATTTGACCCATGCGGCCTCATGCGACAGCTTCCTCAAAGCTTTCCTTCCACCCTTGAGCTATGGCAAGGTCTTGTTAGGGTTAAGGCACATACGGTGACCTCCGATTGCAGTGACCCTGCTCTTTCTCCAAGACTGCCTCAGTAGGTGACATCTGGCTTCTCAGATCCTCCCTTTTTGGATTTCACTTAGCTGAGGGAACTCAGGGTTCTGGTCACACTATGCCAGAGATCTCCTGCAATTACCCTTTCTTAAGCAAATGTGACAAGAGCAAAGCAAAGCAGATGGCAGGTGGGACCAGGCAGGATAGCACCCACAGGAGATGGGACACCCCTGAGTGAAAGGGGCGTGCACTCCACAAAAAAGAAGTGGGACATGGCCATGATGTTTCCTGCTCTGTGTCCCGGTCTGGTCCCCTACACTCAGCCATGGAGAAGAAAAGCACTTCCTCTCATTTCAAGAACCCATAGAAAGACAGAAGGAAGTCTCCTTCTCTGTCTCTGTCTCTCTCTCACCGTCCAGCTGGAAGCCTGTCTCTGTGGATTCCAAACACTGAGCAGGCTTTGTTCTCTACCGCAGACCAGAGGCCCTCCCGGCGGGAAGGAGTTGGAGTTGAGAAAAGGGAGAATTCAGAATCCATGTGGCAATGCAGATTAAATAAACAACCAATTAGTGGATTAAAACAAAAAGGTAATAATATTCACTGTTGGCAAGTAGGCAGGAAAATGGATGCTTCAGACACTCGGCTCGTGGGAGGGAGTCTGTATAACCTTTCCAGAGGGCAATTGGCAACATAAGATAAAAGGCACAGTCATTCCATTTCTAGGGTTTCGTTCTAAGGATATAACAAAGTATTTGTGCAAATATTTGGCTCCAGAGTTATTCACTTTTGAAGGAAGTGTGCAACCAGGAGCAACCTAAATTCCAGCCCCAAGGGACCAGATGAATAAACAGCAGACTCTCTGTAGCTTTAAGATGTGGCTGGAAGTGGGCTCTTCACGGTATGGAAAGACAGTCACAGTATTATCTTCAGGGGATAATAGCTTGCAAAATAGTACACAGGGTGCCTAAAAAGCATGGAAAATGCATTTTCAAATAATACGCTTAAAATTTCTTCCACACCAAGACACCTTTTCAGGTGAAGTAACCTTACGTTTAAAGCAATGGTCTGATTGCTAATTTGAGATAAGTACAGTACATGCATTATCTTTTCCCTGTATTTCTAGACATTTTGGTTACGCTTCTGAAATATATTTATTACGCTGGGAAAATCTAACTAACACATTATTCAGAACTAAGTTGATCCTATGAGAACCCCTGGTTCATGTCCGTATATGCAGAGGAAAAGGTCAAGAGAGACAATGCTACACTCATTGTGGTTATTTCTGGGATGTGGACATGTAGGAATTTTATATTTTTTCCCTTAATGATATGTTATTATGTTTGATCAGTACATATTATTATCTTGTAATCCCAAAGAAATTAATATTTTGAATTTAATGTATTCATCTATAAAAATCTAGGATAACCTCCATCTGAGACCTAGACACTGGAGAAGCATGGGGGCTTTGGTGTCACGAACTCCCAGTGATGGTCCCTGGTGCTGTTTTGGATCTGGGGACACAGTGGATATAAGGATAGACAGGCCCATCACTGCCCAGTGGAGGGGACAGACTTTCATCAGATGACAACTCTGATACCATTGTTGATAAAGATGGAGACTCTGACATAAAAAGACTCCAGATTTCAGAGAGTGAAGCAAAGAAATCACCCTAGGCTTGGGGGTAAGGATACCCCTTTCAACTTGAGAGAATGATGCTTGACATGAATGATGAGTAGGTGTGCCCTGGTGACAGGGACAGGGCGATTCTATACCGTGGCTCAACTCCAAATGGACCACTACAGGGTTGGGGGAACAGAGCTCTAGACCTGTGGCCATCTCAGTTACTGAGTCTTCTGGGCAGAAATCTTTCTCATATTCCATGGGGGAGGAGGAGGTGGGAAGAAAAAATAAATAGCTCTGTAGTTTCCTTTTTTATTGTTTTCTTCAAGCAAATGGTAAACCACCCTTCTCCCAGCTGGTACCTCCCAAGGTTGTTCTGGAGTTGGGTTCCCAACATCCCACATCAGGACTGGTGTAACTCTCTTAGAAAAAGAGGAGAAGAAACTGAGACGTTTGTTCTCTCTCTAAAGTGGTTCAAATCCTCAGTTATGCATGGCCTCAAGAGCAGCAAGACTCCATTCCCTGCCTGAAGAGGACACTGACATCCCCTGTACCTTGTACCACAAAGGGAGTTCCTATAGGAAACCTCTTCCAAGGCGCACCCACCCTGGAGAGGCAGGAGAGCTGGGTGTCTACCGATGGCGACTCCATGGAGACCTGTGATCTCCAGACTCACCTTCCAGAGCAGCACAGCCAGCAGCAGGAAGATGAGGATCCCCACCAGCAAACTTATGGCAATGATCCACCCCACGACGTAGCCACGGGGCTCCAGATTGTGCAAGGCTTCAAAGACCACCTAGGAGGAAAGCAAAAATAAAAACATAAAAACAAGTCCCAGGTCTTGAAGGCACTGTAATGACAACCACCTTGATTTAAGTATCATGGAGTGAATACAAGTGTACTGAAAAACTTAAAAACACATGCTACTTTTTTTTTTTTTTGGTATTGGGGATTGAACTCAGGGGCACTCGACCACTGAGCCACATCCCCAGCCCTATTTGTTGCATTTCATTTAGAGACAGGGTCTCACTGAGTTGCTTAGCACCTCAATTTTGCTGAGGCTGGCTTTGAACTCATGATCCTCCTGCCTCAGCTTCCAGAGCTGCTGGGATTACAGGCGTGCACTACCGCACCAACTACACACTACATTCTCAATTGAGAACAGACTACAACGGTCTACCTTGCATTTTGGTTTTGAAACAAAGAATGTAGGGTGCACTCCATGCAAGATAATATTTCTTTTGGGGTGTGCAGCTCAATGTGTAGTTTAGTGGAATTATCTGACTCATGCCATTTTATCCAATAGATTTTGGACCCTTCCAGGGTCTGAAGACATTCTGTCTTGCATCTCATGTTTGTGCCTAACAAACGGAAGGAACTCACTCAGGAAGCCGTGCTGTCTGTGGTTTCTAGTGTGAGCCATATACCAGTGGAGCACGTGTCTCAATGAGGCAAGTATTTCCAACTTTTATGGAAATTCAGTGGCTCACATCAAGTCATGAGAGCCAAGTGTGTGTCTCTTCCCTATTCCATATTGGGAATATTTACGCCATGGAAATTGGCAAACCAATCAGGGTTTCCCTACCCTCCTGCCAGAGAACCAATTGCTAAGCATACATCAACTCACCTCTGACAGCATCCTTCAGCTTGTTTTAGCTCCACTGGCCACAGAGGAGTGTGGTTTGCAGAATTCAAAGCATCTATTGTGCCCTCTGCTGCTAAATAATCCTTTCCAGCTTTAACATAGGGTCTCGTTCAAGCTCCTTACTGCTGAGGAGATGAAAATCCTAGGCCTGGGCAGTCATCTCTCTTGGCTCCGAACTGGCTGGCCTGACCGCAGGCCTCTGCCCAAGGAGTGGCTGTCCTTGGAGCTCCCATCCCTTCCTTGGTAAGGTCTATCTCAGCCTTGCTTGATCCTCAAGGCCAACTGACCTTCTGCCTCTGCCAGGAAGCTCCACTGCTCTCAGGAGACTGGTGGTCCAGTCCCACTCTCAAGTTCAAGCAGTGATATTGCCCTGCTACTGCTGCCCAGGACTGCTCATTTTACCTTTTTAAGGTTTGGCTTCCACTCTTTCTAGCATTTGCCAAATGTTCCTCTATGCCAGGCTCTGTGCTTCTCTTGTGATCTCTTGTCTAATTCACACGATCACCCCATGATGGGTTTTTTTTTTTTTTTTTTGGTACCAGGGATTGAACTCAGGGGCACTTGACCACTGAGCCACATCCCCAGCCCTATTTGTATTTTACTTAGAGATAGGGTCTCACTGAGTTGCTTAGCGCCTTGCTTTTGCTCAGGCTGGTTTTGAACTCATAATCCTCTGGTCTCACTCTCCTGAGCTGCTGGGATTACAGGCATGTGCCACCATGCCTGGCCCTCCATGAGGTCTTCAACATCTATTTTATAGAGAGGGACATGGACATCGGGGGACATGGCTGTAGGCTATGTAGCTTAAGTACAGAGTCAGAATTTGAACCCAGGTTTTGCCAACATAAAACCCTTAAATCTGAAATTGTAACCAACACCACAGAGTACCTGGCTGATGGTGGCCCTTTTTGTCAATTAAATGGATTATTTACTGGTTCTTCCCTGGTGGCAAGGCAAGAAAATACAGACATCTCCATCTCTCTCTTTGCTTCCCTTCCTACAGCTGGGGTAGCAGGGAGTTTGTATGTGCTGAGGATTAGTGGGGGCAGTCATCCATAAGATAGATAGGCTGCCAGTTTCACCTGTGGATCCTGAATCCAGAATATTATCTTAAGGAAAATGAGGCAGAGCATAAACCACACCTTGCTTCATGGAGAAAAATGAGAGAAAACTGCCTATAAAACATAGCAGGCCCTTCTGAGAACAGACATGGGGACTCTTTATAGAACTTACTAGCTGGGTGATCTTGGGTAAAGTACTTAATCTCCCTGAGCCTCAGTTCTCTCAACTGTGCGACAGGAACACAATAGCACCTCCCCAGTGGATTAAAAGGAATGATGTGTACAGGCCCCAACAGCACTTGGCACAGAGACCATGCTGACGAGTGAGATGTGCTCCTGTTAGCATCATTATCATTGCTTTTGAGGTTATGCATGCCTTGTTATATTTAATTCTTAAAAATTATTGAAGTCTACCTAGAGAAAAACCTACAATTTACTGTGGGGTTCGGATAAGCAATTCCTGTCTTTAAAGGTTCATGTCGTGGGGTTCTTGCTGTGGATCAAATCGCCCCTCCCACACTCAGGATCCTGTCTTTTCCAGATGAGTCTGGAAGCACTACAACCAAGAGAGAAGATGTGGAGGGAGGAGGGCCCGCCTGGACCCTGTCCTGGTGTGACGGAGGGCAACTGGGACACTACTCTGTTTCTTTCCTTGTGAAAGGGGGGTCTGGAGGGGAAAATACCATAGTTCTACTAGAGTGCCTGGAGCCTGGTGGTGAACGTAAGCCTGATAAGCCTTCCCATCCACAGTGCAGAGCTGGGCCAGGCTGCTGCTTGGGCGGGGGAGGGGTGAATTGTAAAGCACGGCCACCATGTTAACCCAGATGGCTCAGGGACACTGAAATCCCCGCCCTGGCAAACCCGTGTTGGAGGTCTGGCTTTGTGGATACAGAGACAGAGTAGCTGCTACAGTTTAGTCTGGCCAATTCCACCAGCATGCCCTGTCACTTCCCTGGAATGCGCCTCATCTTTTTGATTATTTTTCAGTGATGACCCCGGTCCTCTTGGACGTGTGCTGTATGCTTTGGCAAAGCCCAGACTCTCACATCACGACTCTGGCGAGCTCGTCTGCGGGTGATGATCTGAGTGTCTTGCAGTTCTAAGAAGTCACATCTTACATTGAAACCAAACCAAACCAACAAAACATAGAAGGGTCAGCAGCAGGGACCCCCCCCCCCCCCCAGGTCCTGACTCCACCACTCGGGAGAAGTGATCCTGGCCAAGACTCTGGGCCTCTCCTCCGCTCTCCATCCTCTGGTTTCCACCCCCAGTTACTACCCCAGTTCAGGCCTGGTCCTTAGCTCACCAGCGCTATCTTAGGAGCCTTGGAGAGCCCTACCTGCCATGAGAATTGTCTTTCTAAAGCACAGGTCTCACCAGCTCACTTCTCTCAGCTCACACTATTGATGGCTTCCCTTTTTACTGAGCATCTAATTCAGGACACAAGGCCCTATGACCTGGTCTTCTTCCTTCCTTGACGGCCCCTCCCAGGACATGAATTCATATTCCAGCCATCTTCCTGTGAGGCCAGTGGTCCCTTGCCTCTCTGAAGGCTGCTTTCCATCTGGAAAGTCCTTCCATCCTGATCCCTTTGACAGGCTCCATTATAGCTCATCTTTAAAATGTTCATACCTTTCTTTGTTTGGTACCAGGGATTAAACCCAGACCTGCTTACCCACTGAGCCACATCCCCAGCCCTTTTTTTTTTTTTTTTTAAATATAGGCTCTCGCTAAGTTGCTGAGGCTGGCTTTGAACTTGTGATCTCTCTGCCTCAGCCTTCCGAGCCTCTGGGATTATAGGTGGGCATCAGCAAGCCTGGCAATGTTCATATTTTTTGATTCACTAATTCTGTACTTGAAAACATTCCCCAAGGCAAGAAATATGAACTACAGGAATATAAAACTGCAGAAAAATTTTAATGCTCAATCCAGAATTATCCATACTGATGCAGAATCAGAAATATTCAAAAATAATAGGGCAATAGATGAGTAAATTTATGATCAATCAAAATGGAATATCATAGAATGAATAGAAATGATGACAAAAAACTGGCAAAGCACATTTTTAACAAGTTAAAAACATGACAAATATACAGTGAATGCATGCTAATGATTTATATAATTCATTATGGAGGCAGTAAAATGGTGAAACTAGGTCAAAGAGGGATCTGAAAAAAAAATGTATAGTCATAGAAAAAAAGAGAGTTCTGAAATCAGATACAAAACTGTTCAATACCCTACAGGGTGATAAACTATAATCTATGGTATTATGTTTTTGGTCGGACAGAAATTACTTTTATTTTTATTGGCAAGAGTCATTTATAACCTATTAGTATTCTACAGATTAATGTGTAACATCACAGAATCTGAGCCCTAGAGAACTGGGCAAGCTTGCTAGACCAGTGCTTCTCAAAGTTTACTGTTTACGAATAGCATGAGGTAGCTTGTTAAAATGTAGATTCTGGGATGGGCACGGTGGTGCAAACATGTAATCCCAGTGGCTTGGGAGGCTGACACAGGAGGATTCCAAGTTCAAAGCCAGCTTCAGCAACTTTAGTGAGGCCCTGTGCAACTCAGAGAGACCCTGTCTCAAAATAAAATATAAAAAAGAGCTAGGGATGTGGCTCAGTAGTTAAGTGCCCCTGGGTTCAATCTCTGGTACCAAAAAGAAAAAAAAATGGTAGTTCTGAGTTGGATGAGGCTTGAGAGTCTACATTTCAAAGAAGTTGCCCATGATATGGATACTATTGGCCCATGGTCCATGCTTTGAGCAGAAAGGGGACAAGAGAATGCTCCAGTATGTCCATGTAATCATTGTTTTGCTTGATTTCCAAATTTTAGTTACTTTTGAAACCATGGAAATAAAGTGGGAAAAATGATTAGTGTTGTGACAATAAGAATTAGAAATACAATTTAATATATAAAAAGAGTTTTAAGAAAATGGAATGAAATTTAAAAACTAAACAGGCATGTTTTGAGATTGTAGGTAGTTTTTCTCATAATTTGTATTATTTAACATTTTTTTGAACTCAGAATTTTAAAGTCAAGGCAAAAAAATTTTTCCTTTGAGAGACTCTTCTCTGAGGCAGTGATGCCCTTTCTGTCTGTGGGTTCTAGGCAACTGTGCATTATTTCAAGAAGAGGACTGCATATATTCTTGTCTTCTGGACCAATATAGTGATTCATAAATGTACAGATTAATAAATGCAACATCCTTTCTATTGTAACATCAGATGAAGTATGACTATGACCCAGTCTGCAACCAAAGAGATGACAAGATCTGAAGGTAGAGTATCTGGGTGTGATTTTTTTTTCTCTCTCAAAAATCTATTTGTTTTTTCTTTTGAGGATGGGGTTTGACCATCCATCTTCTGTCCATCCATCCCTCTATCAGTCCATCCATTAGCCCATTCACCCTGTTCATCTAAGTATTTGTTTGTCCATCTGTCCGTCCGTCCATCCAACCATCCATCCATCCATCCATCCAATGTGTGTGTGGCGCCTATGTGCCAGATACTGTGGAAATTCACCAATGAATAAAACAGGCAGTCTTCAGCCTCATACAACTTCCAGCTCCCAGAGAATACTGGCTAATCAGACAAATAAATGCAAAATTACAATTGTGGAAAGTACAAACAGGGAGAGGATCGTGGTTATGAAAGACTCTGAGATGGGCATGCAGGTCAGAAGAGTTCCTGGAGGAACTGCTTGAGAGATGGCTAAAGGAGAGCTTAAGTTAACCAGTCGAAGAGAGAAGGGAAGCTCATCCTAAGGGAGGGACCACCATGTGCAGAACCCCTTCAACAGGAGCGAGCTTGGTAAGGGTGAGATGCTGCTCTCAGCCAGCAAACAGAATAGACAAGAAGCCGCAGGACGAGATTCAGAAGAACTGGAAGTGGCATTCAGAATTCTGTTTGAATGGGAGCTGTGGCTCAGTGGCAGAATGCTTGCCAAGCATACACGAGATCCTGGGTTCAATTCCCAGGACTGCTGAAATGAAAAAAAAAAAAAAAAGATGTCTATTTGGGCATGGTGGCACATGCCCATAGTCTGAGTTACTTAGGAAGCTGACCCCTTGAGCCTACGAGCTCCAGGTCAGCTTGGCAACACTATAAGACCCTGTCAACAACAACAACAGAATTATATGCTTTATCTTAAGCAGGATGGAAAGACAATGGAGGAAAGACATGGCATGATTTCCATTTTGCAAAGCTCACTGCAGCTGCAGAAAGAATCCAAGCTAGAAGGAAGAGGTGGGTATGGGGGTCCAAGGAACAAGCAGCCCAGTGAGAGGGTTGCAGGGAAGTGGTTTCCCCACGGTAGGTTTCTGCTTCCAATAAGAAAGGAGGTAGTATGAAAGGAGATGAAGAGCTGAGCATTGGAGTGGGGTGTCTGCCAGCACTGGGGAAGCAGCTGGGAGCATGGTAGGAGGCTGAGAGATGGGAAAGGCAGAATTTTCAGTAGCGAAGACATGGATAATGACATGGTCATGGACTGTAGCTGAGGGCTTATGGACTGGACACAAACAAAATGAGCAGCCTGAGGCTGTCTCAATGGAGTCTTAGAGGAGCCAGGCACTGGGCATCCTGCCAGCCACTGTAAAGTTTAATGCACCTGGGATTGGCAAGCTGCTGTCAGGGAATGACCACAACCCAACTTGTAGCCTGAGGCAGCTGGTGAACCTCAACCCCAGCAGCACTTGGTTCACTCCTGTGTTTCTGGGAACTTTTATGTTCTGATCACTGCAAATACATTTCATGCAATAGCTAGAAATACCCAGGTCTCCATAATGCCTGAGAACATGAGCAACATGAGGGTACAGCTGGACAGAGGGTTTCCAGTGATGGAGAAGACACCATGGGCAGCATTGTCAGGGGGGATATTCAAGCCCAGTGCCAGGCCTGCCAAAGGTCAATTACAATGGCAAGATGCTCTCAGTGGGTGAACATCACATGCTTGTTTCAACAGAAATCGGGAAATCTGATAATTTTTTTTTTTTTTTTTAAGTAGAAAGAGAAGAATATCTGGGACAAAAAAAAAATTGACATTTTCACCTGCTTCTGATTACCTCCAGTAGCCAATGGAGGTATCAGGGAGGGAGGAGGGAGAAAGGGCTGTGGGGGTTGTAAGAAATGTCAGCAGAACAGGTCTTCCATCACTCTCCAAACACAGCTCAGAATGCATGCCAGCTGAGAGGCAGAGAGAGATTAATGGAGATGATATGAGTGAACTGTGCCTTTGACAAGGTGGACCCTGTAAGTCTCTGCCATGATAAGCGGAGACATGCCCTGTGCCTGCCAGGTCTGGGTTTTAGAAATCTCTTGTTTGGTTCGAATTTGCCAAGGAGTGAACTGGGAAGGTGCTAATTCCTTTGTTACGAACCACGTGGAGTCATTTGTGGAATCCATTACTATGTGCCAAGCTCTTTGCTGAGAAGTTTTACATTTATGACCCCTGATGATACTCATGACCACTCTCTAAAGGAAAAAGGAAAGATGGGGGCTCCCTGACTTCACACGATGAAGGGTCTCCCAGGAGGGGTGATTCTTCTCTTGACTGTGTATCTGGAACAGGCCACAAAAGAAAGAGTTCCATAGTCAACTGGCCACTCTGTCTGAATGTGACGTGCTTCTGAAGCCACCAGAGCCAAGGAACACAGTTATGTATCACCCTACGATTCCTGCTGCCTGCTCAGGAAGGGGCTCCCATTGCATGGCACACTGAGCAGCAGGAGCAGGGATTCAAGACAACTCGGGGCTCATATGTGGGCAGTTTGGGTGACCAATCCTGGCTCTTCCAATGACAAGCTGTGAGATTATAGGCAGGGCCCTTCACGTCCCAGAGCCTCAGTTTCCTCAACAGAAAGTGGAAGTAATAGGAGCTATTAGAAAGTGACAGGAGAGAATCACATCAGAGAAATGAGCAGAGACCAGCATATATAAAGCAACAATAGGGACACAGCATAGAGCATCCAAGGCCTGAGCACAGAATAGTTCCATATGTAGCACGTGCTCTGCTCAGAGCCTCCTGGGTCCTCTGTGTGGGGTCAGAATGCCCAACCCCAGCTTTCACAGGCTTTCCCTTCTAGTGGCATTCTGCCCCAGACAGAGAGTCAGTCAAGTGCCCCGGAGTTCACCACCTCAGGGACAGTCCCTTGGTAATGACCAATGAATACAGAAATATGAAAGCACAGGTCCCACACTTCAAGGCAGGATGAACTCCAAAGGGCTATTTGTGCTTCTTAGTCCCCTCTAGGATCCAGCAGAGGCTAGAATGTCCCCTCAAATCTCGCTCTTGCTTCTCTCTTCCTTTTCCTATCCTGCCCCCACGTCTTTTTGGATCTCACCAGGAGCACCTTCCTACTAAACCACACAGGTTGTGCTTCTTGAGAATACATCCCCAAGACACCACCTGACTTTAGTTCAAGAGTCTGGCCTTCCCTGGTCCACCTAGAACATTCCTTCTATACTTGTTCAGAGGTCATTTCTCCCAAGAAATTGACTGGACCTCTTCAGCACAGGTGCTCTAAGCACATTGGCATATTGTGCTGCAAGGGTGTGTGTGTTTGTACGTGTGTGTGTCCATGCACATGTGTGCATATCTATGTATTATGCAATGTGTGTGGGTCTGTGCATCTGTGTGTGTGCACGGGTCCATGTCTGTGTATGTGCCTGAGAGTCCCGGTGTGTGCTTGTCTGGGTGTTCATGCATGTGCATGTCTGTGTGTCCACGATTGTGTGTGTCTGTGCATGTGCTTGTGAACCAAATGGTTTTAGAGAACAAGCAGTTGGAACATACTGTTCTGGCCACTGAGTGCTTGACTGGGCAGGTTTCTTTAGACGTGAGAGCAGGAATGTGGTGCTGAGGCTAATGCTGGGATCGAATGCAGACTTAGAAGGGAAGCCCAAGCTAGGAGGAGAGCCACTTGCAGCCTGGAGGAGCTGGCTGGGCTCCACACACACCTTAGGAGTTTGAACAGAGAGACTTTAACACAAATCTGTTTCCTTTCCACATTGGACACTTTTGCCTCTGTCTAGCTCCTTTATCCGGAATGGCTCAGTGCCTTCCTAGGTGACCGAGTGGCTGCAGTGAAGAGGGGAAAGGACCAACACGCTGGAAGCCCAGAGTTCTACTTTATCCTTGTCTCAGCCACTGTGAGACCTTGGGCAGATCATTTCTTCTCCCCAGGTGTCAGAGACTCTGTGATTCACTAGAGGAAGGGGCTTAGTGGTTCTCGCCAGGGAAGGCACAGTAGACTCTTAAAATTATGCCTTTTCTCTCTCTGTGCAGAGCAAGGGCAACTGATGGTGGTGTGATGCGTGAAGGAAGCAAATAACTCTCTAGACATATGGTCCCCATGACATTAAAACTTATGAATTTTTTATTTCTGGAATTTTCTATGTGATATTTTCCGACTGTGATTGACCACAGGTAACTGAAACCGTGAAAAGTGAAAAATTGTGGGTAAGAAGGGACTCCTGCACCTTTCTGAGATGAATTCCTACTCTTCACGAGGACCAACTTTCTGGGGCATAATCAGATGTTTCCCTTGTTCTTACTCTTTATGATATTTGTGAACTCCAATCAGTACTCAGACAGAGGGCAAAGGCCCCCAAATGTTTGCTCCATTAAACGAGACCTGAGGAGGCGTTGTTCATTTAAGCACATTGCTTCTTAAAAGAGAACAAAGCAAAGAGCTTGCACCCTCCCCAACTACCTTAGGACAAAGATTTTTGTGTTCTCTCCTTAATATTACAACTTGGAAGCTGCCATCAAAAAAGAAAAAAAAAAAAAAAGGTCAAAATGATTGAACAAAGACTTTCACTCAGGCCTGATCCTGAACTTCACTAAAGCAAACAGAACGGAAACCAAAAAAAGCTCCCAGCATGTCAGAAGAGACAACTGTCACTTTTCAGCCTGGTATGCAAACCCATTCTGGTGTTGGAGAATCCTCCACTATGTAAGACACAGGGAAACATAGGGTCCCTCCTCCCCACTACAAAGTCCAATAGTGCTGGTGACCTGGTCCCCCAGGGACAGAGGCCTAATTTTAGTCAGCAAGAGGCTCTAGCCTGACTCTGGAGCAAGAGGTCCAGAGAAGCCAGGATACCTGAGTCCAATGTCTAGGGTTCTGAATTCTTCTTGGGGCTGGACCCAGTCTGTGATCCTGACCTCCCACATTTCTTGACCCCTCTTCGTGTCCCCCGTCTGGTTCTCTGGCAATTCTGAGGGCTCCCAGGTATCCTTCTAACCTATTCTGATTCTGCTCAAGCAAGACAGAGGGGATCTCTCCTCTTGTACCTAAGATCTCATATGGTTCTACTCCCGTGGCCACAATCACTTAGTTATCTGTGGACTTACATGTTTATCATACCATCTGCTACTGGGAAAATACAAAGAAAATAGCAAGAATTCATGTCAGTTTCTAATACAGACTGAAAAGGGAATTTGAGATGGTGTCTTACACTACTTATTAGAACAAAAATTCTATAGTACAAGACTACAAGAGTTTGCATTGGTGGAATTCCTGGCCGCAGCTGTTGGTCGCTCTTCTTAAAAATATAGGGTACTTCCTGAGTCTCAGTAGCCAATTCAGGAGTTAGAGAAGTCCCTTCCCCAAATCTTTTGATGCCTTTTTAATGACTGTATGATTAGAGCTAAACATTTTTGAAACCCATCCTTATTTTCATTCTGTAGGACAGCTGTCTCCTTCTCTAGGACCCCCAGTGGGTGCCTGAAACTGTGGATAGGATTGAACCCTATATATACTATTTCTTTCCTATATATACCTATGAAAAAGTTTAATTTATAAATCAGGCTCAGTAAAATGAAAACAATAAAATAGAATTATAACAATATAGTATAACAAAAAATATTTAAAACTTATGAATTATTTATTTCTGGAATTTTCTATGTGATATTTTCAGATTGTGATTGACCACAGGTAACTGAAACTGTGGAAAGTAAAAAATTGTGAATAACAAGGGACTCCTGCACCTTTCTGAGATGAATTCCTAGTCTTCACGAGGACCAACTTGCTGGGGCATAATCAGCTATGTTTCCCGTGTTCTTAATCTTTATGATATTTATGAACCCCAACCAGTACCTTTTTCCCTTTTCCCTCAGACCTGTAACTCATTCCCTGTCATTTGGATCTTCAATGTCCCCTGAGAAACTCATGTTAGGTAAATACAGGAATGTTCAAGGTGAAATGATTTGATTATGAGAGGTGTAACCTCATCAGTGGATTAATCCACTTGATGGATTAATCATTTGAATGAACTAGTGGGTAGTAACTGTAGGCAGGTGGGGTGTGGCTGGAGGGAGGTCACTGGGGATGCGGCCTGGACTACGTCTGTCCATGGCCCCTTTCTCACCCCCATCCCTCCCTCCTTTCTCTTTCTTTCTCTGCTTCCTGGCTGCCATGGGCTGAGCAACTTCCCTCCACCATGCCCTTCTGCCATGACATTCTGCCTCACCGAGTTCTAGAGCAATGGAGTGGACCCACCATGGACTGAACCTCTGAAGCCATAAGCCCCCAATAATCTTTTCTTCCTCTAAGTTGTTCTTGTCAGGTATTCTGGTCACAGTGACAAAATGCTGGCTACAAAATTCCCTGAAAAGTCAAGTCAAGGTTGGGTTGAATATGACATTCAATGAATTATTGGCACCTAACCACCAGTAGTCACAAAGGTCTCATCTGGAATTCTCAGGTTTGGGTCTATATGAACCAGATGAACTTGCTGTGGTTGGGCCTGGACACGTGCTAACATGCTACCTGGGAAGTACCCTGGATATATATATATATTTATAAATAAAGCAAACGTCTAAAAATATGACATGTTTCTAGTTAGTTACCCAAAGGTAAAGCACTACATGTACCATGGTATTTTTTATTTAAAAAAAAAAATAAAGGACCCAAGAATTACAGGAAAATTATTTGGTTTTCCCATCAGTTAAATTTACCACCATGTATACTTTTTTGTAATAAAAAAAATCGGATTGTTTTCCTCTTCTCACCCACACCCTGCTCGATACCATACACAAATACATTTCCTGTTCATTCCAAGGCCTTAACAATTTGGTGCCTAATCTGCAATCTTGTGAAGCTTTGTCTGATTTGAATCTGGTCGCTAGCCTCTGTGGAAATTCCCCTTCGGATGGTTGGCTGGCTGGCTGACAGAGAGCCAGGCATTCAGAAGAGTCACGCAGGGAAGAACGTGCTTGTTCTAAAAATGAAAGCCTTACTACTTAGAAATGATTTCTTTTTTTTTTCCTGCTAGGAAAGTTGAGAACAGATTGCAGAACTTCACCTTAGCTCGCAGACTGAAAAGGCATTTATGCAAAGGAGGGAGAAGGGGGCATTATGGGATTCCCGGGTGTATTCATTGTTTCTCGGGAGCACAGAGGGAAAAAAAAAATAATCAGCTTCTTCCCCAGAACTCTTGATCCTAAAAATATCACCACGGTGCTCAAAATGGAACAGAAACTGATGGAAGTGGTATTTTGGAGGAAGATAGATGACTCAGAATCCTACAGCGGGATGTTAAGCAATGCTTTCCTGGATCCCACAGCTTAGTCCTCTATTAGAAGGCAACGTGCCCAGTGATTTTCATTCAGCTAGCAAAGAATTTCACCTGTAGGAAACCTATTAGTTATTTCTATTGGCACTTTTTTTGGGGGGGGGGGTACCAGGGATTGAACTCAGGGGCTGAGCCACATCCCGGACCTATTTTGTATTTTATTTAGAGATAGGGTCTCACTGAGTTGCTTAGTGCCTCATTGCTGAGGCAGGCTTTGAATTCCTCCTGCCTCAGCCTCCAGAGCTGCTGGGATTTCAGGCCTGCACCCTGTGCCTGGCTTCCATTGGCTCTTGTTAACACAATTAAGAACATTTTAAATCTCTGATGTTGGGCATGTTATTTCATTCTATAAGACTTTTTAACCAGAGCTATTGCAACAAGCAGAGAACCACTGATTGCCTTAACTTCACATGGGATGGTCCCCATGGACAGTTAAACAGCCAGAAGGTAGGAGGAAAAGACAAAAAGCCAACTCCAAGCGACTGACCTGCCAGAAGAACTGATGCTATGGGGTGAAGGTCTTGGAAGGCCACTCTGTTCTGTTTCTATTAGTAAAACTAGTGCCTGGGCAACGTCCCCATGTGAATGAAGGAGCACATGTCTACCAATGGCCCTGCATTCCTGTACTGAGCGTGGAGTACCTGTCATGCAGCACTGTTGCACCTCACCTGCCCGGGTGTCCCCGCTCATTCCAGGTTCCCTGACATTCTCCTCTCTTACTCACCGACCACAGGAACAGAACTAAGATTTTACTGAAATCTCCAAGGGTTTATTTTCTCGTAGGAATCCCTTCCAGCCAGGGTCTTAAAAGCATGAACTTTGGTTTGCTCTGGATCCTGATATTTTAACATGTGGAGTCTCCAATGTTATCAGCAAATAAGTCAATAATCTTTTTGTGGTGTGTATATGTGTACGTGCCTCATATTTATGAATTTATCAATTTTGTAAATTTGCCATAGCAACACTGACTCTTCCCAGAGAAGGCAAGTCTCTCTCTCAAGAAGGTATATTCCAGGGAACGGGATGAAAAACAGAAGTGCCCTGGCAAAGCTGCTTGTGGCTGCTGCCTCCCCTTCCTATTCCCCTTAGGATCTGTGTGTGGGGGTCAAACAACAGGTGAGTCCCCCTGTCTAGGAACACGAATAAAAGCAGAATTCCAAGGCCATCGTCTTCTTCCAGCCTCTCCCTCACCCCGACATCTAAGCCTCGAGGTCTGCTGCACCCTGCCTTGTCCCTGATGCCTGTGTGCCAGTTGCACCTTCTGGAGGACAAGGGGACAGGCAGAGTGTGAAAGAGAAGGTTCCAGGTCTTGGCAACGTGGATGTGACTTCTTCAAGTTAACCAAACAGCTTGTTTTTAAGACACTCAGTGTTTGTCCATGGGGCAATGTGATTGGGAAGGCAGATGAGATTTTGGGGAAATGTCTAAGACACATAAAAATAGTCCTGGCTTCTGGGTGGAAATCCAGGCCCCACCAAGGGCACTTCCAGACTATATTTCCTTTGGCCAATCATAGCAGGAAACTTTCACATAACAATGGTGTCCTAAAGAACATGCTAGCACAATAAGAACAAGCCATAGCTCTCCACGGGAGCCTGGAGGCCAAGGCAGGCATGGTCCTGGGTCTACCACAAACCCGACACCTTGGCTCAGAGACTTTCTTCTCCTTCACGTTCCAGCTCCGGGTCTCCAATCACCCAGCTCCCCTGGCCCTCTGAGGAGGGCTCTCACTGGGGAGGTGGTACACTCACCGTCATCTCTTCTGGGTTCCCATTAGCCACTTCCACCACCCTTAGGGCGGGATCCACCTTCACCTTGGCTCGAGCCATGAACTGGATGACAGATGAACTGTCCTGTGGAGGAAACAACAGCTCACCGTAAGATTTTCCAATGACAATGACAAATGATTTTTCCTTGAGAGGGACTGGGCAGAACTGAAATTCCAAGATTCCTTGTAGACCAGACAAGGTTTTTTTTTTTTTTTTTTTTCCACTGAACTAAAAACTTCCCCATCCTGGGAATCCACATAAATGTATACTTCCAAAGTTTCTCTTGAGAATTTTTTTTTTTTTTTCCGGATGGTGGTAGATGCAGAAAAATGACAGTGTTTGCCAGTAATCAACACAGGCAAACTTGTGTGCTGTGGTTTCCAAGTGGTAAGACCCAGATATGTGGATGTTGATATTGATGGATTCACAAAGAGCTGAGGATAAATGAAGCTGTTTGTGTACAGCAAGCCCATGCCTGGCATTCCACTGAAGCCATCTGATTCCTATTTTATAGAATCTTCCTGCCCTGACCACAGCCCTCAAGCGCTTCTTTATAGGAGTTTCTTTTAACTCTTTGCTTGCCCTTAAATGAAGCTGTTTTGGGGACAAAGCCATTAGACATTAAAAAGAGGGCATCTGATGGAGAGATTCAGAAGGGAGACACATCTAGCTTATAAATTAGGCCTACTAGAAAGGGAACCAGGGGCAGGGGCCACATCTGAGACTCGGGAATTACCTGCTAGCAGAAACAGAAGCCTTTCATGGGCTCAGATTCAAAGCCACCAATCCAGACAACCAGAAAATTTTGGCTCCAAAGCAGGGATAGAGAGGGAATTTGGAAAACATCAAGACGACGCAAAATCATGGCCGAGGAAAGGTCCAGGATCTTGGGGTTAGTGGTACAAATGGTGCTGCATTGACTGTGGAGCCGAGAGGCCCCTGGTTGCCATTGTGGAAATGAAAGGCACAGAACTAGGGTATCTGGCCTCCCCCACTGGGTGGTCTGTGCTCTGCCAGCAAGATGCTTATTGACATGTCCACCATATTTACTCAGCTTGCCTGTCACTCTGGAGGCTGCAATGGTTTGGGGATGTCCCCCCAGAATTCCTGTGTTGGAATTCCCAAAGTCACATATTAGAGATATTTGGAGGTAAGACTTTGGGAGATAATTAGGATTAGATAAGGTCATGAGGGTGGGGTCTCCATGATGACATTAGTGGCTTTATAAGAAGAGACCTGAGCTTGCCCACTTGCTCTCTCTTGCCATGTGATGCCCTTTGTGCCAGTTTATGATGCAGCAAGAAGGCCCTCACCAGATGACAAGCAGATGCCAACACCTTGCTCTTGGACTTCCCAGTCTCCAGAACTATAAATAGGCTTGTACTCTTCATAAGTTACCCCATCTCAGGTATTTTGTGTCAGCAACAGAAGATGGACTAGTCAGAGGCTCTCAGATGCCAGCTTTGACTCACTTCTGGCTAAACCTACAGAGAAACAGGAAAGTGGAGGACTCTTCCTCTAGCCTAGTTCCAAAGGGGCTCTTTTCTCATCTCTGCCCAAGAAACCACAAAGGATTTTAGTTTGTGTACTTTAAATATTGTTATTTTTAAAACAACCACGAAACATATTTCTAATTTTTTACAGACATGTTTTAATTGTGCATAGCAATGGGGTCCAGTGTGATATTTCTATACATGCATATAGTGTAAACTGATCAAATACAACCATTGTACAACCTCTCCTGAAATTAAAAAAAAATCATGTAGGCGCATGCACACACACATACATATGGATATATAAAATACTGGAGATGGAATTCAGGATCATCTGACCTCTGAGCTACAGCTATAGCTTTTTAATTTTATTTTGAGGCAAGGCCTTGCTAAGTTGTGCAGGTGGGCCTTGAGTTTGTAATCCTTCTCCTAAGAGACTGGGATTACAGGTATGCACCAAAACATAAGCATTATGCTTCTGGGAAGCTAGTTGTTCAGAGGATTTGCTCCAGTGAACTACTTTAAGTGGCAAATAATTTTACATGCAAGTAATCTTTTAGCAATTTACTAGTTTTATAAATATGTGGTTTTATGTATCAGGGCAGACTGTATTTACAACCATGGATCATCATTATCAGTTCAGGTATTAATTATGATGATGTTTGGCCAAGTCAAAGGCCAAGCCAATGGGAGCCTGGCAGAGAACAGGTCCCTGGTGGTTACAGAGTCAGTGAAGGAAGCCTCAAAGACTAAAAGAAAATTTTCAAAGAAATCTGAATCCCCTGAAGCTTTAAAAAATCAGACCCTACATTTCAAATAAAAACTTAAGGTCAAAACAATAAAACCTCAAATTCCCTTGTCTAGGGCCAGACCTTAAGGTCAAAAGGAAAATAAACACAACTCTAGGCCCAGGCAAAACCACAAGGCTGGAGCTGTTCTCTGTCCTTAGGGAGGCTGTGATGGTCCCTGAAACATCTGGCTCAGCTCCCTGTAGGAGCTGGCGTCAGGGGGACCCACACTTTGCATTTCAAGCTCCCTGAGCAGCCAGGGCCCCATCTGCCTTCCAGGTCAGGTGCATTCTAGGCTCTCCTCTGCACCTGGAATTTCTGCTGAAAGGGCACGTAGAGAATAAACCTCCATGGGTCCACGTTCTCAGCTCTCTTGTCTGGGGCTCCACTGGCCTGAATGACATGGGGACAGCAGTCGGTGAGACATGTTCCTTGGCAAAGGATCATCAGAGGTCACTAGGAGAGAGCTGCAGAAGACCCAGCCTGCAGAGCTGCACACATGACTGAAGGGCAAGTGACAGCCATATGGTATAAGGGTGTGGAAGCATCATGGTGGTTTCTTGCCATCAGTGCTATCGATAGAACTCGGTGGACAGTGGCAAGAGTGAATGGGAAATTCAACTGTCAGCAATGTCATCCGTCCAGAAGACAGACAAAATAGGTAAGTCTACAGAATCACAGGCCCTCCAACCTCAGTTGGGGACCCATGCCAGGAAGGGACACCTGTGACATGGGGCTTCCAGATGATGTTGTGGAAGCCGAGGACGCTAGTGGAGTTCTAGTTCACGCCTGGTCTGTCTCTAACGCTGTCCTTTATAAAGGTTTCACCATGGAAGCACTGTGTGCGAGCCCAACTTCCCCCAAACCAGTTTTCATCCAGAGCAAGCCAGAACCTTACCCAGCTCTCCCTGGGCTTGTGGAGCCTGCAACAACTAAATGTAGGGAGAAAACATTCCCCCTTGCCTGTCTTTGCAGGTCAGCATGTTATTGCTGTGTTTAATTTAAAAATGACCACAGAAGGACTACTGTAAGGATATTCATTTACCCGCTGATTGGCTTATCACACTAAACACATTTAGTCTGCCCAAAGGAAAATAAATAGAATCTTTGCGGCTAACATGCATATTTTGTTTTATCTTCATATGCAATTATTTTTAGAGCTTCTTGTTGGAAGGGATTTCTCATACTCGGCAGCACTTACCTTAAAACAAATCAGAGTAAATTTATATGATTCTTCAAGGGCCACCAATTCACTGATATAAAGATATAGATATAAGATATGTCCCCCCACTCTGCAAAAAAAATTAACTTCTCTGAAACAAGGACCACCAATTCACTGATATATATAGATATAGATAGATATATATCCCCCTGCCCTGCAAAAAAAAAAAAAAAAAAAAAGAGAGAAAGAAAAAACTGGATTTCTCTGAAACAAGTAGTCAGCAAACTACATCTCATGGGTCAAATTTGATCCTCTGCCTGTGTTTGTAAATAAAGTTTTATTAGAATACAGCCATGTCCATTCATTTGAGTATTGTCTGTGGCTGCTTTTGCAATGTGACAGCAGATTCGAGCAGTTGCGAGAGACTATATGGCCTGTAAAGCCTAAAATAGCTCCCACAGGCCCTTTACAGAAAAGGTTTGCCAACCCTTGATCAAAAACATGTTCGCCAGACCAGCAGTACTGGCATCACCTGGGACACTATAAGACTTGCAAAACCTCAGACTCTACCCACAAGGAATTAGAATTTTTTTTTTTCCAGGTAATTCTGATGTAAACTAAAGAATGGGGAACAAAATACCTGGGAGGCTTGTTAAAGTCACGATGCTGATTCAGTAAGTCTTAGGGGAGGTATTGGGGGTGGAACCCAGGGGTGCTCTACCACTGAGCCACATCCCTAGCCCTTTTTATTTTTTCTTTTGAGACAGGGTCTTGCTACCAAGGTGCCCAGGCTAGGCCTTGAACTTTCGATCCTCCTGACTCAGCCTCTGGAGCTGCTGGGATTATAGACATGCATCACAGCTCCCAGTTATGATTCTAACAAACTCCCCGATGAAGTTATTGTCCTTACAATACACTTTGAGTAGTGAACATCTGATATTTTCCTCTTGCACCATCTGGAGAATTACTGATGGCACATGCCAAAACAAGTTTTAAAAGGAGCAGCCAGAGTGTCATGAGGAAACAAATTCAAATGCTTTTCAATGAAGCCCATGAGTGCAGGTCCTTAGGACTCACCTTCTTTAATATTTCTGTGTTCAGCAGCATGTAAATGTCTAGAGTGCGACTTTCCTCTTTGGTGAGAGCGCTAAGGTTACAGTGCATTGTTAGGCAAGAAATTCCTGGCTTTTCACAATCCTGAGAAGAAAAAAAATCAGAGAACTGTCAAATGATATAAAAGCAAAGTCAAAGCCACAACCATTTATAGAGCAGCAAGCTCTAGGGCTTCTGTTGTGGTGACTAAGTCAATTCCAGGCAGAGCAAATCAAACAGAAGATTCAGGGCTGAGGGTGTAGCTCAGTGATAAATCGATTGCCTAGCATGTTCGGGGCCCCGGGTTCCATGCCCAGGACTACAAACAAACAAAAAATAATAATGATAAGGATGAAGATGATAATAACGATAATGAATCACAAGGCAATTACTCTTTGTCACCACCAGAGGGCATTCGAGGGATTTCCAGTCTGACACGCACCAGAGCAGGTTTCAAGAGTCAAGCAAGTGGGAAAAAAGCATGTCCCAAGTTCATCCTACCAAAAAGTTGGATTTCACAAAGAGAATAAATTTTTTTTAAAGAGAAAGAAATTTCTCCTTTACATATTCTGATAGTATCGATAGGTTGGAACACAGGCGTATTTCCTACATTATGTAATTTCTGCCTGTGCAGTAGCTGGTGTGTGTTTGTGGCAAATTTTTAGTTAGGGGAAATTAGAGGGATTCCAAAGTTATGTGATTCTTGCTCAAGAAAACACAGAAATTATGTAAAAAGAAATAAAGAAATAAAAACACATGAAAAGAAAGGTCAACTCCATTTTCTCTTTTGTATTGAAGGATCATCTGCCTTCATGATGCTTCAGTTGCAGGTGAAATTTATAGTTTGATACAGAGTTGTGTCTATCGAGAACACTTGGTGCTTTATCACTACATCTAAGGATTCTAAGGGCTTTTAAAAATAAAAGTACCAGGTGGTGGCACATGCTTGTAATTCCAGGGCTCAGGAGGTTCCGGAGGATCGTTAGTTCAAAGCCAGCCTCAGCAACAGCAAAGCGCTAAGCAATTCAATGAGACTCTGTCTCTGAATAAAATACAAAATACAAAATAGAGCTAGGGATGTGGCTCAGTGGCTGAATGCCCCCGAGTTCAATCCCTGGTATCAAAAAAAAAAAAAAAAAAGAAAAAGAAAAAGAAAATGAAAAAGGAAAAATAAAAGTACCATCCTCACTTTGTATGTGAAACAATCCAAACCTTTCAAGTGACCAATAGTTGCACTTCTCCACTGTGGAAGAGAGTGAGGAAGGAAATGATAAACGTGAGATGTGCCAGGATGAAATGAAGAGCTAAAGAAACATAACCAGGATTGGGGCTGTGTGCAGCACGTGCCTAACACATGTGAGGCCCTGGGTTCAATCCCTAGCAAAAGACTAAAGATATAGGGAGAGAAGGAACTGAGAAAGCATTTCGATTCCATCTCTACCACCTTCACTCTTTAAAAATGCAGTAAATAGAACAAATCTCAAGTGTATATCTTGATACATTTTTACATATTTTCATACCTAGAGAATCACCACCCTGAACACAATGTAGAACATTTCTGTCAGCTAAGGGGTGCCTTCACACCCCTTCCCATTGGTACTCCTCCAGAGGAGCTCACTGCCCTGACAGGCAGGCCTGCATGCCGGCCTTCCGTGCTTCCTTTATGGTACGGGGGACTGAACCCAGGGATGCTTTACCTACCACTGAGCTACATCCTCAGCCCTTTTTGAGATCGGGTTCCACTCAAGTTGCTCAGGCTGGCCTGTGATCGATCCTCCTGCCATAGCCTTTCAAGTAGCTGGGATTACAGGCATGCACCACTGCACCCAGCTTAATTTTTTTTCTATTCCTGAACTTTGTGTATGTGAAATGGTCTAATATATTGGTCCTTTTGTCTTTGGCTTTTTTCATTCAGTAGCATGTCTGTGAGATTTACTTATGCTGTTGTGTGCTGCAGTAGTTTCATGTATTTCATTGGTGTGTGATATTCCAGGGCATGGATATACCACAACTGTTTACTCATTCTCCTATTGATACTTAACTGAATTGTTCTCTGCTTCGGTTATTATAAAATTGCTATTAGCAGTCTTGTCCTAATTGTTCAGAAGATGCATGTACTTATTTCCCTTGGGGATAGACCCAGGAATGGCAATATATAGCTGGGTCACAGAATGTGTGTGTGTGTGTGTGTGTGTGTGTGTGTGTGTGTGTGTGTGTGTGTGGTTTTCCTAAGTGGTTGCACAAGAACAATTACTCTTGTTTAGATTCAGACTAGTTGGAGAAACATTTTACTTTGTGCTTGGAGGTTGAAAAGGTTCTCCCTTTGCCAGGCAATGGAATTTGGAATATAAATTCAACATTAAGATTGAAACCTCAGGCTTGTGATTTTATAAGTCGATTGATGAGAAGCAGACTCGGGAAATAACAAATTCCAAAGAGAAAACTGGCCTCTCATCTCAGTCTTGCCTTCTGAAGAGGACCACCCATGTTACCCTAGCCATTGGGCAAATCCTTACCAAGACTTTTCTTCCAGACTTTGTGAAAAAAGCAAATATTGTGTGGAAGATATTTTCTTGTTCTTGAGGGATGATGCAGGGGGTTGGGTTTTTCTGGAAAGAGCAGTTTCCTTTCTCTCGACCAACCTGAAAATGGAAAGAGGTTTGTCAGTATGGCTGATCCCAACCATAGGCCATGTTCCTGGAGTCCCGTGTCATGAAGAAAGTACCAATTGAGTTGTTTTTTTTTTCCTCCTTGTTCATTCTCTAGTGGACAGGAATGGCTAAAAAGCCTTTTATTTTAAAGATGAGGGTCTTTTGTTGTATTGCCCAGATTGGCCTGGAACTCCTGGGTTCGAGTGATCCTCTGACTCAGCCTCCTGCATAGCTGGAAGGTAGCTCACCCTGGGAATGCAGGTGCACACCACTCCACCTGGCTCTGGCTGAAAAGGCTTTAGGGCAGAAGCTAAAGCATCAATAGGGCCAAATAATAGAAAATGTGGATCTTACGTCCCTAAATCATTGAGATGAGATGGCACACAACATGTGAATGAGATGTGACTAGGAAACAGTAAGACTTGGAACACAATAAACTTCTTATGCTTCATGATTTCCAAAGTACATTTACAAGCATCCTTGCAACAATTCTGTTAGGCACTGATATTAGAGTAGATGAGGAAAAAGAAACTTAAGTCACTTGCCAACACACATACAGTCAAGAGCCCAGGTCTAGAACTCAGGTCCTCTGAGACCTTAAGATCCATAAGAGGACCTTTGCCAGAAGATAGTCCTCTGCTAGAAGTCTTCCTAGAGCCCTCAGGGTGCTAGGAGGAGCCCTTCTGGGGAGGGAGAAAGTGTACTAACGCTGCTCTGTGCCCTATCTCTGCTCCAACTAGAGTATCAGCCACATATGATGCCACTTAAAATCAGAGTTCTGATTAAAAAAAAAAAAGCTGGACAGACATTGCACTGAGCCAGACAGGGACTTCAACATTCGGTGAGCTCTTGGTGAGTCATCTGATTTTATTTCTGACAGCCATGGCAATGGTGCTGAGCAACAGCATTATGAAAAAACAAAACACACCCAAACAGTGGTGTGCAGCCTTTCAGGTGGAGTTCTAGAAGAACAGTGCCTTTTGACATCCACCTGGAGGAACCGTTGAATGAGGTCTTCTTTATCCATCACCATATACCCTGGTGATAGCTAAGACTGAACAGGATGTAAGGCCAGACCAGAATGTTAGTAATTAGTAATCCATAATTTAGGACTGTGTTTACAATCCCCTTGCTAACTAGAATCATCTGTTTAAACTTTCCTATCTTTGATGCCTGTGAATAAAATATAGTGTGTTTGAACTTTCTCAAGAATGTTTCAACTTCCCATTTGTGCTAGGGTGCAGGGTTTAAAGTTTTTACATAAAGAAACTTCCAACGTAAGAATGATAATCTTTTAATAATGCACTATAAAACGAGACCACCAAAATTCGCTTAATTAATCTCTGCTTTATCTCTGAACACATTCCAAAATTTACTATACATGTCTGAAAATAAACAAAATGAAGTTTTATTTCCTCAAGATTAACTATGAGAAAAATGAACGTTGCCTTTGAAAAATGTCTCGTCGTTTGGGACCCTCTTTGTCCTTTAAAAGTGCTCACAACTTGGGATTCTTTCAATTATTTTATTTGAAATGCAAAATTTGGGGTATATATATCAGCCAGGAATCTCAGGACTCAATCTTAACACTAGTTTGGGATGATTTTAGAAGTTACTAGAGGAAATAATGAAAAGGAGGCACTGAAGTTTAATGCATTTTTGATGATTATTTCATGGATCCAATTGTTTAAAGTTATGATAAATATTTTAAAGTTCATTTTAGAAAGCAATACACATGTTGTTACTGGGGTAAACATCATGAATATTTGCTTATAAGACAAATGAGAAAAACCACCACTGTGGGGTAAATGAATATTTGTGTGTTGCAATGAAATTTCAGACGTGAACTCAAAAAATTCTGCATTTCAAATAAGATCAAAGATGATATATTCTGGAAAACTTGTCTTAAAAAAGTGGCCTAGCAACAGTGCTCTCAAAGGATGTACATTTGAATAAAAGTATTTGTGAGATGTGAGAAAATGGCCAGATTATTAAAAACGAATGCTACTCTTCTATGATTTTGAGTGCACAACTACATAATTAAATATTATAAGTAGTTGACTATTCCTTTTTCGAACACTTTCAACTGAAATAAAATTTAGATTCCCTCTAATGCACAGATTGTAAGTGCAGTTTGATGAACTTTGACAAATGAGATCACCCATTAACCCCCCCCACACACACACACCCACCCATGTAAGTACGGAACATGTCCACGACTCCAGAAAGTTCCCACTGGCCCCTTTCCAGACTCTTATCCAAAAGGCAACCACGCTTCTGATTGTTATTAAGTTAAGGGAAAAAAAGGTAATGTTCCCTTTTCGAGGAAGGGAGAGCGTTGTGATACTTGGGGGTGACACTCTGTTCAGGCACATGCAGTACCTGCTGGATGGAAAGCATTTGTCACAGGGCACTTAAAAGTTGGGAAGTGCATGCTCTGGCTCTTAAGCCCCATCCTCTTCCACTCTGAAGCATATGGGGCTCCACTTTCCCTGTTTGACCTCTGGAAGATGGTCTTCCGCAACCCTGTGAAGATCACAAGGCCTGGCCACCCAATCCATTTGGTCTGGGGCGAGTCAGACAGAACTTTACAGGATGTGTGCGTCCTTAATTGAAATCAGAGGTGGGGCAGAGTTCCACCTTGCTCTACAAACTGGTGCTTTGGGTTTCTAGGCAGAGAGAGGAAGCAGAGCCCCAGCCTGGCCAGCTTCACTCATGTGCTTTGGGTGTGCAGAGCTGGCTCTGCCATCTGTCCAGATAGCCAGCAGAGAAGGACAGAGAGCTGGGAGTGGCAGGGGTGGGGGTGGACTAAACCCAGCATCAACCTGAAGAGACAGAGACAGGCTCCAAGTTTACTTTTCCTCTTCCACGGGGAGTTTCGATGGGGGAGGAGTGGCTGTCAAGAGGGAAGTGACCATAAGGTGATGTGATTCCACATGACAATCTGCCCCTGGTGGAATGGAGCCTTGGCCAGTTGTGCTCCCGACTGTGGTTACACAGGAATCATTTTAATCGGGGAAACCCCCCCCCCCACTTCTGGCAGGTTCAGGGTGGTCCCGTTTCACAGGAAGACTGAAGGCTGTTGGGTATTGTATGGGTGTTATTCAGACTGAAACTCAGTCCTTGACCAGGGTCATCGATGGGAGGCACTCTTCTGTGTGCCGGACAGATCACGTGACAGCCAAGATGCTGACAGCTAGCACCTGTCCAGCCCTTCCTTTCTGCGTCCTGGCTCTGGATTGCTTTCTACACATGCACATTCAGTCCTCAAAACCACCCCGAAGCAGGGGCCTTCATCATGCTGGCTTCCCGTTGTGGAAACTGGGAGGAAGGAGAGGCCAGGTGAGCAGCAGAGGTCTTGCAGCCAGCAGGCTGCAGAGTCCCGCTGGGACACACACCATCCAGCTCTGGACCTGCCTATAACCACCCTCCTGCACTGCCTCTTAGGTCAGAGGCTGAGAACAGGGCTGCTGATGGGGTCAGGGAAGAGCGATGGGGGAAGGAAACCATCTCTTCCCGTTCTTACCCAGGTCAAAGGAACTATCAGCTGAGAAACCAGGAAACACTAGAGTCCTCCATTCTGGCACATTTCTCCCACTGTGTCCCCCCTCCCCTACCCCCCCCACAAAAAAAAAAAAAAAAAGAGAAAAAAAAGACTTCTACCCAGACCATGGGAGGTAACAGCGCCTGCAGGCTGGGAGGCCAGGCTGCTCTATCGCTGGAAGTCGAACAGAGCACCCTGGAATGTTGTTTCTGGAAGGCCGCTCGGAGATCATGCAGTCCCATGGCCTCAGCTGACAGATAAGGAACCAGAGGCCCGAGTCCAGTGACTTGTCCAAGGTCACGTGGTTGGCTGTGAGCCTCATCCGGCACCCAGTGGTGGAATTCTTTGGTGAACACTCAAGGGTCCCAGGTTGCAGCCTAGCTGTGCCGACTCAGGTTAGGGCCTCACATTCCTTGTCTATAATATTAGGACGGTGGCCTACATGGTTGTCCTCAGATGCTAACTGCACACTTTGATGACCATCTGTGCGTTTCATTTTCCTTAGAGCATGGGGTCACTTCATCTCACATCCCATACATAAAAACAAATGCTGACTACTCTCCCTACAACCTGGTTTTAAGCAAACTTGGCTCAAAGTCAAATGAAAGTAATGCTTTCTTCCCATATTGCAAATAATCCAAGTGCCACCCGGCTAGAGTCCACAGCTTCATTTCCTTGGTGGGCCGAGAACATGGTGGCATTGCCCCCACGGTCATCTCGGCTGGCTGACTTCTCAAGTATTTTCCAGATTGTTTGAAAGTCCAAATGCTTCCCATGGTATGGCTGCTTATCTTGCAGGACCCCTGGGAGCTGGAAGAGGCCTGTGGCTATTGGAATTTGAACAAAAGAACCTAACTGAGCATACAAATGAGGACAAGAGGACACAGGACCCAGGGACAAGGCCGAATTCTGCCAAGGCAGTTATTAAGGGTTTTCTGTTGGTTATCTGTCCTCCCCTCACCCCAACCCCAAAGAAAACATTGTGCAAGCTGAAACCAAGAGATGGTGGTGATTTGGGAAATTGTCAGGAGCCCTGGTTATGGGAGCCCAAGGAGAATTATGGACATCATGTGGTGGCAGAGTCTGGGTCAGCCTTGGTCAGGGGAATCTTTGTGGCCAGAAGCTGCCAAAGTGTCAGGCCTATTTGCTCCAGGCCTGACAGGATGAAGTGCTCTGTTTGCTCCATGTGGTCTTACAAAATCCGGCTTCCCAAAATACCAACTTCGAAGCATGAACTGGGCTTGGGATGATGCCACAAAGTCTCTCTTTTGCCTTTTTTTTTGGTGGGGGCAGGGAATTGTACTCAGGGGCACTTGACCACTGAGCCACATCCCCAGCCCTATTTATTTCATTTAGAGACAGGGTCTCACTGAGTTGCTTAGCACCTCATCATTGCTGAGGCTGGCTTCGAACTTGCAATCCTCCTGCCTCAGCCTCCTGAGCCTCTGGGATTACAGGCCTGTGCCACCACGCCCAGCTCCCTTTTGCTTTTAATGTCACCATCACCTGCGCCCAGGTGGGAAAGGGAAGCCTAGAGCTTGTATGGAGGCCTCTTCAGGCTCTGGTGGCTACAGAAAGCGACTGGGAAAACAGGGGCATTGCCCCTAGGCTCAGGAGGTGGAGCTTCCTTTGCTGACCTAGAGCACAACAGCAGACACAGGTCTCCCCACCTAGTTCTCAGAACAGAGTGGCTCTAACACAGTCCCTGTCCCTGGGCCCAAAGACTAGAGGGACAGAGAGGTTCTCTGGCCATTTTTCTAAGTTTTATGCTCCAAACACATCATCCAGAAAACCCATTTGTGGCCTACAATGCCTCTCTAGGCTGAGGTCACATGTGAAAGGGGAGGGAGCTAGTAGCACGGGGCGCCATTGCAATAGTCAGAGCATACCCCAAATCTGAACACCACCATGTGCAGAAGGCGCTATCATCAGTACCGTGACCTTATGACTCACCATCTGAACTGGGACTTAAAAAACAAATTTTTTAATTGATACATGAAAATTATACTTATGGAGGATGGTGTGAGTTTTCAATATACATATACAACGTCTAAGGATGGGATCAAAGTAATTGGCATATCAATCACCTTGGACATTTATTCCTTTTTTGTGTTGGAAGCATTTAAAATCCTCTCTACCAACTACTTTGGAATATTCAATTAATTGTTGTCAATCAGTTATCCTGCTGTGCTACGGAACATTATAGGTCACAGGTACAACTGCATCCCATGTACCTGTTAACCACCTTCTCTCCACTCCCCTTCCCAGGCCCTTGGAACCACTATCTCTAATTCTGAGTTCAACATTTTTAGCTTCCACATAAAATAAGATCAGGCAGTTTTTGTCTTTCTGTGCCTGGCTCATTTCACTCAACATAATGTCCCCCAGGCCCATCCATCTTGCGCAAATGACAGGATTTCATTCTTTTTTATGGCTAACATTCTACTGTCAAGCGGCACAACTGTTTTAGGAGTGAAATTAGGGAATCAGCCCCAGAACAGCAAGACATTTATCAGACATATATACCAAAGAAAATGGTGACATCTAGTCTTTTTAACTTTCATCCCCATTTTACAGATGAGAAAACTGAGGCCCAGAGAAGTTAAATAAACTGCCATGTACCCATGAGCTCTGCATGTGTGAGAAGCACATCTCCAAAGTCCTCACTAGGAAACTCCCTCTCCCACTCTTGTCTTCTTGGTACCTAGGCCGCACTGCAGCTCCACACACCGCAGCTCCATACACTGTGGGGGGCCAGACACAACCCCACCACCACTGCATTCCTAGCCTTGGGAGCAGGGCTCCTATTGGGATTGTAAATATTTTCCAAGTGTTTCTTCCCCACCAGGAAATCAGGCCCGACAGTGATTTGCCTTCTTCAGAGGAAGTGGTACTTCAGGCTGATCAAAGGATAAAGAGAATGTCTAGGGTTAAAGAGGAGGGAAAGGGAATCCCAGGGAAAAGTGACAGCATCAGCCAGAGAGCCTGGTGCACCCCAGAGACTTGATCTGCAGAACCTGGTTCACGTGGGACGAGCAGTGGATGAACGCTGGGTAGCAGTGGCCAGAAGGGAGGCAGGAGGGGTGGGCTTGAACAGTGGAGGGCTGCTATGACTTGAAACTGTTCCCCAAATTAGAATCTAGTCCTTAGAATTTAAGAACTAAATGGGAGTTCATAACCCACTTGAATCTAATGTATGAAATATGATATGTCAAGAGCTTTGTAATGTTTTGAACCAATTAAAAAAAAACTAGAGACGTAATCCTTAAATTCATATGCTAACAGTATTAGGAGGTGGGGCATTTGGGAAGTGCTTGGGTCATGAGGGCTCTGCCTTCATAAATGGATTAATCCATTCACAGACTGATGGATTAATCCACTATCATGGAAGTGGCTTTGCTATACGAGTGAGCTCTCCGGCTAGCTTACTCTGTCTCGGCCATCTTATGAGGTAGGGAAGAGCCCTACTAGAGGTGGGCGCCGTGCTCTTGGGCTTCCCAGACTCCAGAACCACGAGCTACATAGACCTCTACTCTTTATGAAAGAATACCAGTCGAACAACAGAAAATGTCCTGAGACAAGGGCCTTGTAAGCAAATCTTGGAAGTGGGGTGAGTGGAAGTGGTTACCCAGAAGGTGGTGGGAGCCAGGCTTGGAATCAAAGCAGGAGCCTGTATGATTTCAGCCACACAGATCAACACATCTCACAATTAAGGACCCAACTTTAACCTCAGGTGTGTGTTATTGTTAGTGTATTTTTAACAGGCGGAGGCACAGATGCCCCCTTTCTATCAGCAATGGCCTCATCTCTTCACCATAATCCAGCTGGCTGGGGCCTCAGGGAGAGGAAGGATCCTCCAAATGTCCCTGGATTGATGCCCCTTGAATGCTGTGCCCAGCCAATGGCAGGGAACTGGAAGACTGAATTAGCAGAGGAACAAACTCAAATGAGCCATGTTTGGAGTCGTCATCAATGCGGTTCTTGGGTAAGGTCTGATCTAAAAGCTGTGTTTGTTGAATTGACTTGGATTAAAGGGGACAGGGGTTCATTCTCGCCTAACATGTGTTTCGTGTTAACTCCCATTTCTCTGTTAACCATTGACTTTCTGTTCCGTTCCATCTCTGGGCCACGTTTCCATATCGTGTTACGTAATCACAGCTGATGGCAACTGGGTAAACCTGACCGGCCCTGACTTACAGCCTGCTTGTCTGAATTCACACGCCCTTTGAGGTTGGAACCCCCGAGAATGTTTTGAATGCCTACCCTGCTAATTCAATTACCTACTGCCTACGCTGGGAACCAAGGAATCAGAGGACTGCAAGGTCCCCATCCTGTCACCGGAGGCTCCACATTTTCCTCAGTGGCTGTGGTGATCTTAGTTTTAGGACTTCAAAGTTTGAAGTAAAAATAATATTCATAAAACGACCAATTGCTTCATTAGGCTGCCCTAAGATGTTTACTATTAGGAAGAACAAATAAGGGCCTACTTTCCATTCAGCAAAATTCGAAGTATATTCACAAGTTGTTTGATAGTCTTAAAGTCTTTCACATTATATCTTCTGTTCAATCACATTGCTTTGATTGACTCTTGCATGTTTCCTGGTATTGACTGAAGAACAATAAGATATATTTTAATGACAAAATCCTAAGACCAATATTTTCCTGCTTGCCATTTACTTCATGCCTTTGCAATAATGTGAATCCATAATAACCTAGGGAGGTGGACACTCAAAGCTTCCACTTATTTACTGTGATTTTTCCATAGAAAGGATGCTATTTAACATAAGACCAGAGACAGCAATAACAAACTTGGATAGCTCCTCATCGTGGATAGACCTTGCTTTATGTTACCAATGTATTCAAAGGTGGAGAACATAATGTTGGCGTGCCATCGGGCCACTGAAAGGTAACAGGGAGTTCTCATAGGTGTCCTTTGTCATATCCTTCTGAAGAGCGACGGATTCTTTTACTTTGTGAAAAGGGAGCCCTTACTTATCGGTTTGGCAAGTTCTGATTTTTTCCTGATATTTATCTCTCTGGGCAGCAAGAAGCTCCAATGGTTCATTTGGACAGACAGAAATCTGAAGAAGAAAACCAGTTCCGTGACCACAATAATGCCTGTAAGCTAATAGGTGGCTCCAGCTTTGTTTGAGCCCCTCTAGCTTTGACATTCATATTAAGAGCCAAAGGAATGAACAGATCTTAGAGTTCTGGTTCTGAACTCAAAAGGGAAAAATGAAGCCACGGAACCACCGTCCCCCAATAACAGCCCACTCCAAATCTGCATATTTGGAGACAGATCATGAAATTAAGAATGACCTAGTGACATTTATACCAGAATGGAAAAGAGGGTAACATTAAAAAGCCTGAAAAGTTCATAATTTTAACTCTAGATATCTTCTCTCCTTCTAATTAAAAACTGTCTTCTAAATAAAAGACTTGCTTTCCCTAATCCCTTCCCCACCCCTAAAGGCCACTACCACTGTGACAAGCTGCATCTGGTCTGGAAAGTTCAGGCTGTGACTGAGACCAAAACTGAAACCTACAATAAAAGGACAAATCTTCAAAAATCAATGTTCCAGAGGAAAGGGAAAGCATAATCCATTGTATAATTTTGACCTCCGTGTGAGTCAGCCATTATTTCATGAGCAACTTTGCCTCTTAGGATAAAAGTCGATGGATTTTTGTTTCCATGAGCTTTAGGGTTTGGCTAAATCAGTGCTCTCACCCCCCTGGCCCTGGGTGACAGGCCAGCATGCTGGAGGGTGGGGAGCATGCTGGAGGAATCGTGGTGTGCACCATACCAGGCTCCCTGCAAAACAGAATTCATCTACATTCAATCAGAGAAAGACAGGCCCCCAAGAGGCGGCCTGTTCACAGGCGCGGGGATGGCCTTTGCTGCAGTTAAAGTGATACAGATGGGAGGTAGTTTCAGAGCAGCAGTGACACCAAAGAATTTCCAGATGTGGTCAGATTCTCTTTAGTGAAAAAGCAAGACATAAATATGTTATCCGAGCACTTGACATGCATGCCACAAATGTTTTCCTTCCACAGATAATGAAACATTTTGGAAGTTGAATGGTCTGCTGATTTGGATAATAAATGAGTCAGTAACCCCCAGAAGGGACACAACACAGACCTCAGAATTACATCAGTTTAAATTCCAGTTCTAGCCCTCGGACCCCTCTATGCTAAAGAACAAAGCTCATCTCCTACTTACATTAAAGGGTTCACTGGGTTGGCTCTGCAGGTATTATTTGTATGGCTCCATTGTTACTCCTCTATCAAAAAGTAAATGATAATGGCTTTCTGGATGCCAGGCACCGCCATCTGCCTGACTTCTCGTGCTACTTTCCTAAGGGTATCTGACGCCACAGTCATGAAAGGTGAGACCTAGATGTTGTTCATTAAGTCTAAGATTTCAAGGGCTTCACGGGAGGCCTGAAATGTGCTGCAGGCCTTAAGTTTAGGTAATTAAAAAGAAGTAGGTGAAGTTGGCTCCTGACAGCTGGGGAGATAACTGCCTCTCAGCGTCTAATGATGTCGAGGCAGTTGCTCTGGCTCAAAAGAAACGTGGTGCGCACCTCCAAAAGCCGTTTTCCTTCTTGGCGCTTCTGAAGTGCACACAATTAGCCCTCAGCAGGTTAAATGAGAACCATGTGTTGGTCGGCAGTGTCCGATGAGCTCTGTTTATCCTCAGCCACATTTCCTGTAACCGACTTCGGTAACAATCCATCAGCCCTGCAATGGAAGGGCTCTGTGTCGTGCTGCTTTTAAGGAACGAAGGGAAGTCAACTGCATCATCACTAACTTTTAAGGCCTATTCACTTGAGAGACCAGAAAATACAGAGGCATCAGCATTCCAACCGGCCAACACACGGGCAGCAAGGCCTTACCACTTCCAGATGTTGTAGCAGCTGTGAGTGCAAGACACTCGGGCTCCTTGATAAGGCCAGGCGCCCCGGTCAGCAGGGAGACGACACTGCTGGCTAGATTTATTCTGTGTCCACACGGTGAAAGGGCAACCTCTGACCTACACCGCCCATGGACAGCCTGAGCCCTGAGCCTGAAGCTTGTCCTCGTGACCAGTGGGGGTGTGTTGAACATGGTCTGTGCACAGAAGCAAACACTTCCTCCCTCTCCCGCTCACTTTGACAAGAGCCCAGGAATGTAACTCTTGCTCCAGAATTCAAGGAGCCATCCCCACCCTCTGTAAAGTGTTTGGCTTTTGTTATAAAATAAAAAATAAAATAAACCTAATCCTGACCCATTTCAGGAACTTGACTGTTCAGATCACATTCAGACATGTGCAAAATGCAGAAGGAAAAAAAAAAAAAGTTTGGGGGCCATTTCCGAGATGGGCAGATGTGTATGTGGGCCAGTGGTTGTGGAGGGAATGTTTTCATAATCTCTCTGCCCAAAGTTTGTGGTGTGTACTTTTGCTCTTAGAAGTTCTCATTTAGGATAAGTGATTCAACTTCATTTCAAAGTTTCACCTTCTTACCTTTCTCACATTGAGATTAAGTCAACTTCTGCCGTGGGTTCATGGGATGGGTCCAAATGCCTCCACTTGGAGGATTTCGATTCAAGGCAGATTTTTCAAGTTCTTGGGACACATGAGGTGCTCTGCTGGCTACATTGCAGGGCACCTAAGGACTCACCCCATATGCTAATATGTCTGGCGTTGGGTCTAACAGTGAGGGGAGCCAGTTCTTTCATTTATCTGAGCACAAACTACAGTCCAGGCACCCAATGCTAGGGATGCACAGAGAACAAAGGTCATACCCTTTATACTCATGGTGTTTTTAATCTCATGGAAGAAGTCAGAGAATCCAAAATAGTAATAGTAGATAATGGTGAATGCTATGAAGAAAATAACCCACGAGGAAGTGGGACAGAGATGGAACAGAGAGCAATGAGGTTTGCAACTGTAGGGAAATGGTTGGAGAGGACTTGCTGAGAAGGGGAACTATGGGTTCAGACCTCCACTGTGAGGAGCCAATTATGCAAAGGCCAGAGGGAGGCGTGTTCTTGGCAGAGGCTGGACCACCCGGGAAGGCATAATGGAAGACAAGACACGTGAACGGGGTCTTGAGGCACCAGTGGGCTTTTCATAGCAAGAGGGAAGAAAGAAGCCATTAGCAAGGTCAAGGTGCCCAGGGAAGAGCATGGTGGGAGTTCAGCCAGTCTTCACTGTCCAGAGTGGCTGGAAGACATGGTTGGGGAGGTTACGGGGAAGGAGTTGTGTAGAAAATGGCCGGGGAAAGCAGAGTTTCAGTCTTACAGTTTTGGCCATTAAGATCTCCTTGATGGCCTGATTCGAGGATGCACACCTGTAATCCCAGCCGTTTGGGAGGCTGAGGAAGGAGGATCATGAGTTCAAAGCCAGCCTCAGCAAAAGTGAGGAGGTGCTAAGCAACTCCGTGAGACCCTGTCTTTAAATAAAATACAATATAGGGCTGGGGATGTGGCTCAGTGGTTGAGTGCCCCTGAGTTCAATCCCTGGTACCTTCTCCCCCCTTAAAAAAAATCTCCTTGATGGTCTTTCCACAGACCCTCAGTGATGACTCTGAGTGTGACACAGAGAAAGATTAAGGCTGGAAGTTGGCACAGATAAGTAATAACAGCTAAAAGGTCTTGAATGGTTTCAGTCAGCTTTTGCATTGCTGTGACAAAACACCTGACGGGAACAACTTAGAGAAGGGAATGTTTATCTGGGGCTCAGTTTCAGAGGTCTCAGTCCATAGACAGACAATTCCATTGCTCTGGGCTCAAGAACATGTGGGAAGGGCCCAGCGGAGGAGAGCTTCTCAGGACATGGCAGGGTCAGGAAGCTGAGAGAGGGAGGGGTGGGAAAGGAGCCATAGGGAAGATGCACCCTTCCAGGACATGACCCCAGTGACCACCTCTCCTCCAGCTATGCCCCACCCACCTACAGTTACTATACAGTCAGTCCATTCAAACTAGGTTGAACTGAGTGAGGTTACAGCTCTCACAATTCAATCATTTTACCTCTGAACATTCCTACATTAACCCAGGAGCTTTGGGGAGATACCTCATACCCAAACCATCACGAGTGGTAAATCAGGGCTTAATGCCTAAGGGGTATCAGTTTGTGATGAGAAGCGGGCAAAGAGACATGGTATTTGGGGCTCCGTTTTTGAAATTTATGGATTTGGCAAATATGGAGAAAGCAAAGAGGATTCACTCGGATGGGGAAAAGAGAATTAAAGGAATTGTAACACTTTTTTTTTGAAAGACAAGGGGGAAGAATGATTACATGTAATGTAGCTCAACAACTTCTCTGCAAATAGGGAACTAGGCAACTGTTTTCCATTTTACTAAGAAAAGGTCAGGGGGAGAAATTAGAGCATGAAGAATTGAGCATAGTCATAACAATGAGATTTGAGGGATTCTGGAACGGCTTAAGGAAGAGAACTTGCTGGAAACAGGTTCTGTTGTACTGGGGAGACATCTTGATTGTATTCTGTACAAAGGTGGAGGATTGGATCCTATAATCCCCCAAAGCTGCTCTGGGGCCGTATGTGCATCTGTTCCTACTGGAGAGGGGTTCCTGAGCCTTGAATCCTCACTGAAAGGAGCCTCTTACCCAGCGAGCTAGTCTGATACAGGGCAAGTCCTTGAATGTCTACAGGAAAAAAAAAAAATCTGAGGGTAAGTGGGGGTAGGGAGGAAGAAGCATGTGTTCATGACAGAGGACGGTAATAGAGACTGAAAAAGAAGTGTAAGTTGGAGGATTTTGTTTTGGGTTATTTGCTGGGTTGCTTTCAAGTCCCAGGCTCTGGCTTCTGTACAAGCCGAGTCTCAACTGTAGCAAGCCCTGCTGCAGGGGAGGCTTCTAGTTGCAATTATCCTTCAAGCATGGCTAAGTCGTAAAATCCAGGACTTTTCTCATGTGAAATGTGCTGGCTTAGAAAACCAGTGTCACTGTCAACTGCTATTGCCAGAGAAATAAATGACTCATATTAAGGTAGAAAACTCCCCCGGAGGGAATGCTAGCAAATAAGCACACACACAGACTTCTGGATGTCCAGTCTGGATGCCATGTGGGCATGGCCCGGAGGTTGGCATTTCCAAAGACAGAAATCAAATGGGGCTGAAATCAAGGGCAGATACTTGTCAGAAAACACAAACTTGGCAAGGCCTTCGAGCACAAAGAAGATCTCATTACAAGCTCCTGTAAGAGAGCCCTGGTCTCCTTACTCTGAATAAAGCTCACCACAAGACTTTAATCACTCTTTAAAATTACATCTCTCCCCACTTCCCATCCCCTGGCCTCCTTTATTTTCTCCATGGCATTTACCATCATGTAATGAACTACATTTTTTACTTATTATTTATCTTTCCCCACCAGAAGGTACACAAGGGCCGATAATTATTATTTTTGTCTATTTTGTTCTCTGTAGTAACCCAATGCTTGACATACACTGGGTGTAAAGCATTTGTTGAATGAATGGACATGTGGATTAAAAAATCCTACCATAGCCCCATGTGGCAAGAACTGTCATCACTATTTTGCAGACATGGAAATGGGAGGGTGGAGAGATTTAAGCATCCGGCTTTGGACAGGGCTTCTCAAATACTGATGTGCAAACGAACCACCCAGGATGTTGTTTAAATGCCCACTGGGATTCAGCAGGTCTGGGTGGAGCATCAGTTTCCACATTTCCACATTTCTGACACCTAGGTAATGCTAGGGGTGCAGGGCAGCTACAGGTCCAGAAAATGATGGCCCAAGCCCTTGAAGGTGGCTGGACAGCCCAGTGGTAAAGAGCAGAGACTGTTAGCCACCTTCCCACTGTGATCTCCAATCTTTTCCTTAAATCTAACTCCTTAAAACTGAACTGTGCAGCAGGCCACCCTCCAAATTCAAGTGGTCTTCCCTTCACTAGCCATAGAGCTGGTGACAGATGTGTTATCTTGGCCCTCTCTTAGACCCACGTTCAGGGGCTCTGCTTCATGTTTAAACTCTGCAGAACTGAAGCCAGGTGAAGTGGTTAAGTTTTTCAGGCCAGTTCTCGTTAAACTGTGAGAGAGAAGTTATATCCTCAGTTCCAACAGGTATCTTCTCTAAGGAGCAAGTGGCTACAACTTGCCTTACACAGGCCATCTTGCCAGAGAGTCACTGCCCTCCACAGTGGCCTGAGGGTCATTTGCTGACAATGTGCATGGCGTGCGTGCAGTTAAACAGCTTTAGGTGACAGGGCGTTTGGTTGTCCCTATTCCCAAGTCAGCAGAAATGAAGGCCCAGGCCCACAAGTGCGCTCACACCGTGCACCCAGCACGGGCAATAATTTACCACTATCACAGGACTGACCAAGGGTTAGTACTTCCTATCATCCTGCCGAGATCTCTGTCTGCTGTACACCCCAAGGAAAGCACAGGGTACAGTCACCTTTGCCTGTCTGTATAAGAGCTACGTGGAAACAATGGAGAACCATAGCTCCAAGTACAGAAGATACACTCACTGTAGCGGCTATGACATCTATCTGGAATGTTCTCTTCTTCGCCTGCTCTCTTGGTGACCTCCTACACATCATTTAGGCATTGACCTCAAAGATCCTGCTTCACGAAGCATTTCCTGCCCCCTCCCCAAGGTGGGCATTCTCCCCCTATGTGTCCCCTGGGCCTGGACGTGCCTTGTATGTGGTAATGCAATTGCATATTATATATCTGTCTACTACAAGTAAATTTCTGGAGCAGCTTTGTAACTTGAGCTTTTCTTAGGGCCTTGCACATAATAAGTGCTTGCTCAGCCAATATTTCAAGAATTATTTATTATTGGTAATGATGTTACTTTAGACAGACTAAAAAGATCTGTCACTCTTTTCTATGATTTTCATAGTCGTTACAACTTGATTTCCTGATGGACACTAAGTCCACAACGGCCTGTCCACATTTTCTCTTTGCTGTGGGAAATCATTGTGTCTCCACAGGGTTCCACACAACCCCTGTGGGTGGAAAGCAAAGGAAATCGATAGCCTTTCCTAAGACCACCATCATGGCTCTGTCTCCAAATAAAACCAGTAGAGTGGAGGGGCTCAGGGTCCTTCTATGAGAAAAGAAGATCACGAACAGAGGCTTAGAGTGTGGAGTGCTCTCACCTCATTAGAATACTCTTAAAAATGTCTCCTATACAAGCAAAGTTTTCACTCACAAACATCTTTGACTTCAAGGCATCCTCCAGACAAGCACAGAAGATGCTCTGGTGATAGAAAACTGCCAGATTCTGGGCTAAAGGTGGGGACTAGCCCAGGCCCCAGGGTCAGCAAGAACACTACTGTATGTGGATGATGACCAGGCAGCGTGGACACCAAGGGCACTACTAAAGGGAGAGGAACACTCTGCGGGTCCCCTGGGGTGTGGGGAAGGATGACAGACATCTGCTTCTAGGTTTCAGCAGGCTTAACACATCCAGCTGGTGCCTGGTGCTCAGTAACCTGACAAAGGCTGGGAATGACAGTTGCTAGGAGTGAGGGTGGGAGGGAATGTCACCAGGCCTCAGGGGCCACATGGAGAAGGAGCCCTGGTTTCTCTAAGAGGAGCGAGTTTGACTAGCACTAAACCAGCCAAATCTACAGACTGAATGCCCCGCTCCATTTAAAGTCCCAAGACGCCAAAGTGGGGGACATCATGAGCTCTGTAAGTAGCTCTGGACCCAGTGAGCATTCTCAGGCTCCGCTGAGCAAGGGTGGCAGGAGGACTGGGGACTTGGCTGAGCTTCAGGATGCCCTTGCTCTTAGAAACTGAAGGCGAAGGGTAAGCCAGCTTTCAGTCTATCAAACAAGCATCCGGGACTCTTGTCCCTCTCACTGCAGCATGTCACCCCATCATGTTTGTGTTTTTGTTTCTGTTCTCATCATTCTGGCCTCCAGTGGCAATTGTTAATAAGGATGAGCCTCCCTACTTGCTCAGTGAGAGCTGTCAGTGGATTTGCTTTTCCATAACACACAAATGCCATGAGCTGCTCTGCTCTGCTCACCTGGTTTGGTGCCCTTGAGAATTCTATCACAGGCCTTATGTAGTTTTGAAAATCCAAATCTCTTTTGCAAACAGAGAGAGCAGATCATTGCCAGCTCATACCACATGGAGTCTGAGGGTCCACTCAGCTAGACTGACAGGCAGTGCTGCCAATCCTCAGGAAAACCACGTCTAAAACCTTCCATGAAAGCCAGCCCTTTAGAAATGTGCTCCAAAGTTCTTTCCAGTGACTCTTCCTTGGCTTGATGATTGGTAAGGAGGAAAAAGGGTGTGCTTGGTTCTCAGATACCTTCAGAATCCAAGTGACTGAAATTTCCTGTTTTGGTCCATGAATGTTTTTGGCCTTTGGAAACTCTGTCTCTCTACAACATTGTAGAAAGTTTATTGAAAACTCTTAGCATGCCTTATGAGAATATTCCTAGATGTTGGGGGTGGAGGCACAAGGTGGAATGGTTACGATGATTAATAACATTTAAGAAGAAGAGGGCTGGGGGCATAGCTCAGTGGTAGAACACTTACTTGCCTAGCATGTGTGAGGCCTGAGGTTCCCAGAACATTAAAAAAAAAAAAATTCAGAGGGTAGACAGGCATATGTGGTTTGCTTGAGGCTTATAACCAACTCAATAGACAATGCAGGCTGGCAGGGAACTTGTTCTACATTCAACATTCACATGGTTCTGGTTTCTGGCCCATGTGACCCAAGAGAGGAGCCATGCCAGAAACATGACAGTATCACACAATGCTCTCTGAGCCTCCACCCTGTGGGCAGGGTCTTCTTTGACTATGCTCTGATGTGTCACACGCTGTGAGTTTGCTGCCCCAATTTTCAAACACTCCAAGGAGAGACTGTCCCTCTCTCTGGATGTCCCTTCTGTGCTCATATGAAGAGCAATGCTGTCTTGAGTCTCTCAACAGGAGACACTGCAAGAGCTCCCCTCTTGGTGACTGTCCCCAGCTCTGTGGCCCATTCTTCCCGGGGGGGCTCAGAAGAAGGCACCACCTCATATTGAGTCACTCTGGAGACTGGAACCCAAGGGCTCCCAGAGCACTCTGATAAGAGAACTCGAATTGGACATGTTCAAGCATTTTCAGCAATCAAAACTCAAATTACTTAGCAAAGGAATTCATTCCTATTTGAGATTTTCATAGGGTTTGGGTCTGGACTGTCCCCCAAAAGCTCATATGTTAAAGACTTGGTCCCCCATTCAGCAATGTTCAGAAGTGGGGCTGTGGGGGAGTGGTTGGATCATGAAGACTCTGAATTCATCAATAATTTATCCTTCCATGAAGTCAAAGATGCACAATTTATTGGGAGGTTGTAGAAACTTTAAGAGGTGGACCTTGGGGTTGGGGCTCAGTGGAAGAGCACTCGCCTAGCACCTGTGAGGCACTGGGTTTGATCCTCAGCACCACATAAAAATAAATAAAATATTGTTTCCATCTACAACTAAAAAAAAAAAAAAATTTAAGAGGTCAGTCTTAGTTGAAGGGAGTGAGTCCTTGGGGTCGTGCCTGTAGGGACTACATCTTACTCCCAATCCCTTTTCTATTTCTTGGGCACACTATGTGAGCAGTTTTGCACTACCACATCTTTCTGCCAGATGAGGCCAGAGAGTGACTCTTGACGGGCCGTGGGGATAGTGGAGTTGCTAGAAGAATCTGGGGAGAATAAAAGTCACTGGAAGGTTTTGAGCAGAGCTGACTTATACTCTGGAAGGATCGCTCTGGGGCTAGGTCCAGGGCAGAGGCAGGTGCACTAGTAAGGAGTTATTGCTACTGCTAATAACCTGGGTGACAGATGCTGCTGCCTGGGACCAGGGTGCTGGAAGTAGAGATGTAAACAGTGGTAACCTTCTGGATTTGTTGTGAAGGTAGAGACGTTCGGCCTGCTGATGGATAGGATGTGAAGAACAGGAAAAAAAAAAAAAAGAGGCTTTAAGGATGACCCAGGCTTTTTGATCTAAGCAACTGAGAATGGAGTAGCTATGTGCTGAGCTAGGGAAGTTGTGGGAGGGCAGGTTTGGAGGGGCTGTAGTTTGGATATAGCTTGTCCCTTGAGAAACTCTCCTTAGGGTTTAATTTCCACTTAAGGCATCCAGAGGGTGGAAACTTAATGTGACTATGGTGTTTCGAGGTAGCGAAGAGATTAGGGTTAGATATGGTCATCAAGGGTGATTACTCCCATGACTGAATGCTGGTGGCTTTATAATAAGAGGAAGAGAGAAGGGAGGCAGTGGGGACAGACAGACACGTGCATGCTGTTTCTCACCATGTAATGATCTGTATCACCTTAGGACTCTCCTAGCAAGAAGGCCATTGCCAGATGAGGCCACTCAACTTTGAACTTCCAGAACTTTCTTTTATAGCCCACCCAGTGTGTGTGGTATTATGGTATCAGCAACAATTTTTTAAAAAAGCACAATGACAGAAGAGTACTATGGGAGCTCACTTTTGAATAAAGCTGAGATACCTGTCAGGCATCCAGGTAGAAATGGGCTGAAGGTAGTTGGCTGTTCATATCTGGAGATCATGGGAGGGGTCTGGGCTAGAAACAAGTGGTATTGTCAGCACAGACTGGATTTAAAGCCATGAGTCTGGGTGAGATCTCAGAGACAGGGTGTAGAATAAAGGAGGCCCCAGGCCCCTAGAAGGTGGGGAGATGAGGACAAAGGCCAGAGAGAAAGGGGAAACTGGGAGAAAGTGATGTCCTAGAAGGAGAAAGGTAGCAATGACCATGTTCCCATTATCAAACCCTTGAGACCAAGTCATCTACAGTGGACTCAGGATCAGACAGAGGGGCATACTCCACACGTAAACTTGAGTTGCAACCTACACTTACATCTGAGGGATTAACCTTTATCCTTGGGTGTCAGTAGCCCTTTGAGAATCTTTATGGACACTGTGGATCTTCTCCTCAGAGAAATGCAGACACATGCAAGACAGTGGACCGTCTCTGAGGTTCCCAGAGCCAGTGAAGCCCATGCCAGGAGGCGGCTCCACAACCAGCCATTCCCCACCCTACGGCATTAACCAAACTGCCTCACTGAAGAAATTCAGGCATCCCAGGTCCTCCAGCTTCCTCAGATAGGTTTCCAGGGGGTAGAATGAGTAAGGTTCTCTGGGTTGATATTGGGTTGGGTGGGGCACGAAATTTGAAGAGACTGATATAAGGCTCAAAGCAACTGAGAAAATAAATAGAGGACTCACCATCATCTCCTGCACCAGAAACATCTCTGCACCACCGGATGACAGTCGGTTGGGGAAGGAGATGCTGACAGATGACCCCGGAAGGGTGCTGGGGCCAGTGTTATAGACCTGTGGGTGTGGAACACACAGAGCACATTTCAGTGGAAATAAGAGAGCTTCATTTCATGTCCTGAAATATGTACTCCACATACAGATGTTCCAGGGGTGGGAGCTAAGTCATAACTCTAGGAGAAATAAGATGCTGAATGGTGGGGAATTTTAACAAAATTCTTAATGAAAATCCTTCAAATAGGCACCTAAAAACCTCAGACTTCCAAAGTACCATTCCCTTTTAACATTTTCTTATCCTCTTCTTCTTACTAAAAATTATATTTATTTTGACATACCAATAAATTAGACTATTACATTGGATGGGAAAGCAGACATAATAATTTAGTTCAGTGGTTCTCAAATTTCAGCATAACATCAGAATCACCTAGGGGCTTTTTAAAACACAGACTTGGTAGTGAGGGGTGAAAGGGGGGTCATGCCAAGAGCTCCTGAGGCAGTAAGCGGGGTGAAGCACCAGCATTTCTAGTAAGTTTCCAGGAAGCTGAAAGCATGGTACACACTCATAATTCCAGCTACTTAGGAGGCTGAGGCAGGAGGATCATGAGTTCAAGGTCAGCCTCAGCAACTCAAGGAGGCCTGTTTCAAAATGTAAATAAAAAGGGCTGGGGTGTAGCTCAGTGGTAGAGTGCCCCTGACTGCAGTCCATAGTACAAAAAAAAAAAAAAAATTTCCAGGAAATGCTGCTGCTGACCCAGAAGCCACCCCTGAGAACCACTAATGTCTACTTCCTTTCTTTTACAGTCTGAGGTAACTGAGACCTTCAAAGACCAAATGGGTTGTCCTAAAACCAAGTGATCTAATAGTATAGAAAGGGCTATTTTTACTACACTATCCAGCTCATTTAGTTTCTGTGCAATTTATAGATAGTCATGTGTTAACACTGTTTGATGGCCTCTGTGCCTCTTTTCTATCCTAGCATTTGGTCCTATAAAACTTTCCCCTTCTCCTCTTCTCTATCATCCTTTTTATTTTCTGTCTCTAGAAGCCAGTCATCTCCCAAGAAATGAGGGAAAAGAGGAAAGAAACCAAAAAGGGTGAAGACAGAGCAAAGGCTGATCATAAGTAGAATCTGGAGGAAAAAAGAAAGAAACAAAAGGTGAGTTGATCTTTGGGGACAGAAAGCAGCTCAGGATTGAGGACAGGGAGAGTAGGGAGGGTTATAGACAAGCAGGTGAACAGGACCTCAAAGATGTCCATGTCCTAATCTGTGGAACCTGTGAACATTATGCTACATGAAAAGATGGAATCATGGTTGCCAATCACATGACCACAAATAGATTATTTAGGATTATCCCAGTGGGCACATTTAATCACGAAGGCCCTTATAGAGAGAAGAGGGAGGCAGAGAAGTCAGTATCAGAGAGAGACCCCAATGAAAGTTTTGACTGGTCATTGCTCACTTTGAAAATGGAAGGGGCCATCGGCCAACTAACTCCCACAACCTCCAGAAACTGTAAAAGGCAAGAAATGAATCCTCCCCAGACCCTCCAGTGAGGAACACAGTCCTCTAAGGCTTTGATTTTAGCTCTGTGAGACCCATTTTGGACTCGTGGATCTCAGAGTCGTATGATAATAAATGTGTGCTGTTTAAAGCCATTAATTATGTGGTATTTGGTTACAGCAGAAATAGGAAATTAATCCAGACTTACCTCACTTTATGATACTTCATTTTACCGTGCTTTGACGACACTGCATTTTCTTATAAATAAGAAGTTTGGGACAACCCTGCATCAGGAGAGTCTATTGGTACCAATATGCCCATATGTTGTTAGTGTGTCATATTTTGTTAATTATCACCATATAGTAAGTTGTTTCATGATTATTACATCTCTTGTGGTAATGGTGATCTGTGGTCAGAGATTGTTTTTTCCTTTTGCAATGTTGGAGACCTGCCCAGGGCCTTGCACGTCCTGACAAGTGGTCTCTCCCTGAGCTACATGCCCAGCCATGTGGTCAGTGATCTTTGATGTCACTCTCCTAACTGGGGCTGCCATGAAGGGCGCCCACATAGGAAAGCAAACTCTTTTGATAAATGTGTGTGTTCTGATGGCTCCACCAACACCTGTCCCATCTCCCTTCCTCTCCACAGTCCTTCCTATTCCCTGAGATTTCCTTCCTTTTACAGCCTGAGGTAACTGAGACCTTCAAAGACCAAGTGGGTTGTCCTAAAACCAAATGATCTAATGTATAGAAAGGGCTTAAATTAGGCCTGAACAATTCTCTAGTGGCCTCTAAATGCTCAAGTGAAAGGAAGAGTCGCACATCACCTAAATCAAAGTTAAACGTGGTTAAGTATGAGGAGGAAGGCATGTCAAAGCCAAGACAGGCCAAAAGCTGGGCCTCTTGACCAGTTGGCCAAGTTATAAATTCAAAGGAAATGTTCCTGAAGGAAATGCAAAGTGCTCTTCCAGCAAACACGTGCATGATTCCTGATAGAAAGAAAATTTCAGTGGTCTAGAGAGATCAACCACCCACGGAATTCCCTTAGGCCAAAGCCTAATCCAGAGCAAGGCCATCACTTCCTTCAATTCTTAGGAAGGCTGAGAGAGAGGAGGATGCTACAGGAGAAGCAGTCTGAAGCTAGCAGAGATTGGTTTGTGAGGTTTAAGAAAAGATGCCATCTCCTTAACATGAAAGATCAAGTGCGGATGGAGAATCTGCTGCAAGTTATTCAGATCTATCCATGGTAACCGAAGCAGGTGCTACATCAACAGCACATTTTAATGTAGACAGCTGAGTCTTACATGGGGCCATCTAGGACTTTCATAGCTAGAGAAGCAAGGCCAATGCCTGGCTTCAAAACTTTGAAGGCCAGCTGACTCTTATCAGGCACCCATGCATCTAGAAACTGGTGACTTAAGTTGAAGCTAAGACTCATTTGCCATTCTGGAAATCCCAGGACCTTTAAGAATTACACTAGATCTGCCAGTCATGTGGTACACATGCTTGTAATCCCAGTGACTTGGGAGGCCGAGGCAGGAGGACTACAAGTCTGAGGCCAATCTCAGTAACTTAGCAAGACCATATCTCAAAATAAAAAATAAAAATGGCTAGGGATGTGGCTCAGTGGTTAAGTACACCTGGGTTCAATCTCTTGTACGAAAAAAAGAAAGGAAGGAAGAAAGAAAAATTACCATGCGATTTAAGTAAACCAAAAAGCCTGTGTGAAAGCACATCTGTTCCCAACATGGTTAACAGAATATATTAAGCCCATTGTCGAGATCTACTGCTCAGAAAAAGAGTTCTCTCAAAATCTCAAAATATTACTGCAAACTGATGATGTATCTGGTCACTGGAGAGCGCTGATGGAGAAGTTCTACAAGATCAATGTTGCTTCCATGACTGGCAACACGGCACCTATCTGCGGCCCAGGGATCAAGGAGTGATTTCAACTTTCAATCCCTATTAGTTAAGAAATACATTTAATCAGCCTGTAAGTTGTCATGGATTGTGATTCCTCTGACCAATCGGGGAAAAGCAAATTGAAAAGCAGGAAAAAGCTTTAAAAAGCAGGATTAACCATTAAGAACATTCATGATTCATGGCAGAAGGTCAAAATACCAATGTAGCAGGAGTCTGGAAGAAGGTGATGCTGACTCCCATGGATGTCTTTGAGGGGTTCCAGACTGCGTCGGGGAAGTATTTGCAGACATGGTGGAAATAACAAGAGAACTCTCATTTAGAAATTGAGCCTAAAAAGGTGACTGAACTGCTGCAAACTCACAAGACGACTTTAATGGATGAGGGACCACTTCTTATGCATGAGCAAAGAAAGTGGTTTCCTGAGACAGAATTCACCCCTGGTGAAGATGCTGTGAAGATCATTGAGATGACAACCAAAGATTTAGAATGTTAGATTTAGTTGATAAAGCAGTGGCAGGTGAAAGGGGACTGACCCCAATTTTGAAGGAAGTTCCACTGTGGGTAAAATACTACAAATGGCATCGCTCACTATAGAAAAATCTTCCATGAACAAGAGTTAATTGACATGCAAACTTCATTGTTGCCTCATTTTAAGAAACTGCCTCAGCCATGTCCCCCTTTAGCAGAGAACACCCTAATGATCAGTTTAGCAGCCATCAACATGGAGGCAAGTCTCTTTACCAGCAAAAAGATTACAGCCCAATGAAAGCTCAAAAGACCTTTACCAATTTTTAGCATTCAAGTATTTTTGGGTGGGGGTTACTAGGGATTGAGCTCAGGGGTGCTCAAACTCTGAGCCACATCCCCCACCCAGCTTTGCGTTTTATTTAGAGACAGGGTCTCACTGAGTTGCTTAGCACCTTGCCGTTGCTGAGGCTGGCTTGGAACTCATGATCCTCCTGCCTCAGCCTCCTGAACTGCTGGATTACAGGTGAGTGCCACTGTACCCGGGACATTCAAGTATGTTTAAGTTAAGGTATGCATGTTATTTTTTAGATATAATGCTATTGCACACTTAATGGAGTATAGTATAGTATACACATAATTTTTATGTGAACTGGGAAGCCAAAAAAATTCCTGTGACTCACTTTATTGTGATGTTTGCTTCATTGCAGAGGTCTGGGAGAAAACCTTCAATGTTTCCAAGGTACATCTGTATATCACTAATGGGAATAGGGTTTCTTTGGGGGGTGACGAAAATGTTCTAATATTCAATCATGAGGATGGAAACATCATTCTGTAAAAGTACTAAAAATCATTGAATTGTGTACTTGAAATAGATAAACTTTAAGGTGTGTAATAATAGCTCAATAAAGATGTTCTTTTAAAAGATGAGTAAAAATTATACGAATTTTTTGGGGGAGTGGGGGGGGGGTCCCAGATTGAACTCAGGAGCACTCGACCACTGGGCCACATTCCCAGCCCTATTTTGTACAATTTTAATGTGTGGGAGATGGAGATGAGTGGGAGAGAGGAGGAAAGGAACTGATGCCTGGCATTTTGGGACTAGATAGATTCAGGGTTCAAGGTGACTGTGAAGCTGAAGTCAGAAGGGCAGAGCCAGAGAAGGGTGGACATCTAACCAGGTCTTCCCATATGACTGGAATGAAGAGCAGCTAGCTCCAGCCAGCCTTTCCCCCAGAACAGTAGCTGGTTTTATTTCAAAGAATAGATAAACATTGATAGAGCAGATGAACGGTCGTGGCCAACTCTTGATTCAAAAAGAACAAGATTCACCAAAAACAACAGCCCTGAGACACAAGACAGGGCAGGAGTCTCCAACCACAAGTGAAATAACTAATTTGAAGTGAAACATGAGAACACAGAACTGAAAAGAACCCTCTTGACATGTCTGGGAAATCCCAATTAGAGCATGAATGGGGGTAAAGTTTGAGAAAAAGATTCACTTGAGCCATGTTGCTTATCAGAGCCAGGCCTGAGGGGAGAGTTTGAATTATCATATTTATTTAACAATATCTTAACATTTGATTTTCTGGAAATGTTCATGTGTAACGTCTGTATTACTTCCCCCCATTTCCAGGTGGGGAAATGCTTTGACTTCTAATGCAAAAACAAAACCCCAAAGTCTACCAATGGTCAACTAATTACTGTGTCTCTGTTTTTTTTTTTTTAAAAAAACAACAAAGCTGATAAAATGTAGAAAGCAAACCCAAGACTAGTATCTCTTTCTCTCATCTGCATTTAAGGTGGAGTCCTTAAAGAATTACGTTGTTTATTGAAGGATGGATTTTAAAAGACACTGGAAAATCTGTACTAAGTCTTATGTTTCTTCAGGAATGAGGTTTCTAGAAAGTAGAAAAAGAAGAATTTTCTCCCTATTCCTGACCCCTTTTCTCCCCTAGTATCTCCATCTCTTGGTTGTTACCACCACCAACACTAGTCAGTGACCTACCTGCAGGACATTGTAACAACAGCAATTCTACCAAAAAAAAAAAAAAAAAATGAGTCATCAGAGACCTCTCAAGGAAATGGTGGACTTTGCTAATGCAGAGGCATCACCCTCTGATCAATGGCACCTCTATCAATCTCTCAGACCAGCCGCCTGGCTCAAACTTGGACTGAATGCTATGCACCTCCTCGGGCATAAACTCCTGGAGCAGTTTACCCAAGGGGCAGGCCAATCACTCATTACTGGGGACAGGACTCAGCAGCCTGGGTCCTGTTTTAGGTCAGATGTGAAGAAAAGCTATGGGCTTAAACACCAAACTTAAAACTCCCTGTAAAAATACCTTTAGAGAAATGACTGCAAGATTTCCTTCTTCCAACTCCCATCCCTTCTTCATTACATGGTCTGCCTCATTTAAACCATTCTAAACCATTTTCTGGACTCTCATCTTTTATTGCAAAACATCTCAAAAATTACAAGAAGAGAATATAAACAATTAAAGTGAAGTAAATCCACTTGGTCTTTATCTGTTTTCTATCCAATTGCAAAAAAACAAAGGGAATGATACACCAACTCTGAGAAGCAATTCAGAGACACAGAGGTGTGATTCACAGCTCTCTGTCTCCAAAGAAAGCCCAAACCCCATCTTTTACTTTCTCCCTTGTAAATCAAGGACAGAGTGTGACAGCTGGAGCTTAGCTGGTCAGGAGGCTCATCCTCTCTGAGCCGGGGACATGTGTTATCCATCATGGTTTCGGAGGTCTCCTGCCTGCGAGAGCACTCTGGAGAGAGGGAGACTATTGTCTGCAAGAGCCCACAAATGTTTTATTGCCTCATTCTCTTGCACCCTTGCCCCACCATTATTTGTCAGCCCCTAAATCCACTTAGGAGAGGCCGCAGGAAAAGAAAAATAATCATTATTTGGCCACAATAGTGAATACCAGGGTGAGAAACCATTCTCTCCATGGGGGAAGGATGGAAGAGACAGTAAAGAACTCTGAGAGCAGGTACTGGGAGTTCTAAGAGGTGAACTTCAGGGTTCTATGGGTGAGACAAGCCATTTCTCCTTTATTTCATCCACAGCTCTGGGTCAAGTGGGGTCTGGTCAAAGCATGACCATTCCTGGCCCAGTCCTGCCTCACCCAGTTCTGGGACCTCGAGCACATCTTTCTTGCTTGGGCCTACATTTCCTTGTTTGTCCTTTAAGAAGAATGGACTAGATAATACTGATCTCCCTCAAACTTCATATTCACAGAGGCACATGTTGAACAGCTGGCCTGAGAGTTCATACTTTAAAAGCAGGGATCAGCAAACTGTGGCCTATAGGACAGATCTGGTCCCATGCCTGTTGCATAGCCTGTGCACTAAGAATTGTTTAAGTCATTAAATGGTTGGAAGGGGAAAAGAAATCAGAACAATGGCATTCATGACATGTAAAAATTATGTGAAGTTTGAATTTCAGTGTTCATAAACTAAGTTTTATTTATGTAATGTCCATAGCTGCTGTTATGGTTTGGGTATAAGCTGTCCCCCAAAAGCTCCTATGTTAATGCAAGAATATCTAGAGGTGAAATTATTAGATGATTAAATTATAACCTAATCAGTTCATCCTGGTTTGAATGGACTAACCAGGTGGTAACTATAGGCAGGTGGTAGGGCATAGCTGGAGGATGTGGGTCACTAGGGCTGTGTCCTGGAAGAGTGCATTGTCTCTGTGGCTCCTTTCTCTCTTTGCTTCCTGGTTGCAATGAATTGAGCAGGATTCCTCCACCACACTCTTCTGCCATGATATTCTGCCTCACCTCGGGCCCAGAGTAATGGATTCAGTTGACCATAGACTAAACCTCTGGAACCATGACCCAAAATAAACTTTTCCTCCTCTAAGTTGTTCTTGTCAGATATTTTGGCCCCAGTGAGGAAAAGATGACTGACACAGTGTCTTTTGAGCCTCAGTAGGTAGCATGGCTGAAAAGTTGCCACAGAAATTGTGCAGCCCGCAAAGTCTAAAACATTTCTTTCTGGCCTTTTTCAGAAAGTTTGCCAACCCCTAATTAAGTGAAGGGACAATGTGCTTCATAATGTCCACATTCCGTAGACCTGCTGGAGAAGACATGTGACTGGGATGACCCCACCCTGGCTCAATGAGGGAGCATGCGCTTCTTCCCGGATAGTGGTGGGTGGGAGGGTCACATGGGCTCACACTGCTTTGCCTCTATAAAACCACACTTCTGAAAGTCTGTTCCCCTAGGGGAGGATGAGCTTTTGGCTGAGTTTGCATGAAAATCCCAGGAAGAAGAGAAGGCAGCAAACCTTCTGGGGCTCCTCTGAGCCCAAGGTGAATGAATGACAGAGAAGAGACTATGGGACTCTTGGAGCTGGGATATGGGCCTAGGTCTCAGCCATCCAAGGCCTTCTTAGGGGAAGCTGCTTTGCCTGGTGGGGCTCTCCTTTCAAGTCTTGAAAAGTAGAGGGGACTGCCTGTGCGGGGTTACAGAGAACACGCACTCACACACATGCACACAGCAGCAAACCAGGCTGGGGTTTTCCCCTGAAAGCAGCCTGGCCCGTTAGCTGCCTTTCAGAAGGAGACACGTCCTGTGGCCTTCTGTTGGCTCCCAGTGACAGAGGGTTTCTAGGGGTGGGTACCTGAAGGGTGACGTTGAGGGGCTGGAAATGGCACTCCAGGTCGTCCAGCTGAATGAAGTTGGAGGCATCCACAGACTCGCCATACACAAAGGAGGTCGGAGATACGATTCTGAAAGAGGAAAGTAGGGAGGTCGGCATCCCCACCCATCGTCCACGTCCACGTCCACCTGGAACCCATCATCTGTTTGTTTCATCCCGTGTCTCCCACCAGATGCTTCCACCCCGACTGTGACTTTTTTCTCCTGTGAATGGACACAGCCAGTCTGTGCTAACCAGCTTGTTCTAGTATATCTTCTCACCTGAGGTCACATTGATAAGCTTCATCTACACTATACAATGGGATTACACTTCTAAAATAAAGAGGTTTTTTTTAAAAATTGAAGCCATGGCGACTTTTTACAAAACTGGACTCCAAATTTATGGATTTTCTGTTTTGTCACTTGAAAAACATTTTGTGGGTCAAATAGGCCTATAATAAGTTTTCAAGAAATAAATGCAAATCAATCGTATATTTGGCATCCTAAGCCCCACCCTGTGACAAATTCATTTTAAAAACTTAAATTTGTCAGACTACCACAATCACTAGAAATCAGACACTGGAGAGCTAAGGCAGTGCAAAACGGCATTTCCCCTAAGGTTTCAGACCGTGGCTACCTGAGCAGTGATTGAGAATTCAAGCTCGGTCTGTAGCAATACTTTCACCATTGCTTATGTGAACAGACCCCTGAGGAAAAAAAAAAAAAAGAAGCTCAGACTTACACCCCCAAATAACAAATGCTAGGAGCTTGAAGCTGCTCACCTAAACACAATGGAAGGTTTTGGGGACCAAGTCCAAATAGACAACCACCCATCTATTTTCAAAAGTTAAGCGAATTATTTTAGAAACAGTGAGTTCTCAGCATTGCCAAATGGCAAGAACTGGTTCATTTGAACTCATCCTGTTTTACATTTCTGGAAAGATCAGAGGTTGACTCATTTGTTTAACTGATGGCTTCAGCAGGGGCTGTTAACACCTCACAAAGAGGTCTCCCGGAAGACCTGACAACACCATCCAGTGTGTGTGGGAGGTGTTTTCTCTTTATCCCCAAGGATGGGACTGGATTCTGGGTACATTCTCACTGTGCCTTGGGCAGGACAAATAAATAAACCATAGGGTTAAAAATAGAGCTTCGAACAGAGGCAAGTATATGCTAATTTGCAAATATATTCCACCAACGCCTTGCGTCTAAAAAATGTGGTGAAAATGCCAAGAACCAAGGAGCAGAAAGGCAGGGCCACAGCTCTGCTGGCTCTGGACAGAGCAGGAGCCAGGGCGGGATGGCTCCTCCCATGACGGGTCAACGTTTCCACTTGGAGCCAAGACCGAGACCCAGAAGCCCTTGAAAATTGAAAACCGAGAAACTGTGAACCTCCAGAAAGTTCAGCCTGCATTTGGGTCAAGGGTTCAACGGGTCCTCATTTGATCTAAACCAACTGTGCAAATCTTTTTTCCACTATCAAAGAGGTATGCGTGCATTCTGTTTGCTGAAGCCGGAAACAGGAACAGAGTTTCTCATTTTTCCAGGCCTGGGCTTTGGCTGAAAACGGACCCTGATTGTTGCGGGTCCCTGCAGACCAGAACCTGCAGCCCTGCTTTCCAATAATGCCAGCAGCCCTGAGCCATGGACCTCATCCAGGCAGGTGGTGTGGCGCTGTGCTGGGTCCCTGCCTGTTCCAATCCATACAGACATCAAGCCATACAGACATCTCAGCTTTGCAGAGAGTTCACAGAACCATGGAAAGCCAGCACCAACTGTGAAGCAATTAAGACAGGCAGCCCTCCCGTGAGCCAGGACTTTGGGACACATCTGGCTGTAACCTCTGGCCCAACAGGTTTTGGCTGAGATTTTAATCCCAGGAACCATATTATCTACCACCATATGGCATTCTGTGGCGGGGCTGGTCTGGGACTAGAAGTATATAAAGATGTATGGAATGTTCAAAGAAGTTACGGAGTTTAAACTTGTCATCAAACTTCTGTTACTAACCAGGTGGGTGGGTAGCTGGGTCACAGGAGAAATAAAGACAGGAGAGTGTCAGTCACTACAGCTCAAGCTTCATTCTGCTTTTCAAGGCTTGGGGGAGGTGACAGGGCTCCTAGCTTCTAACTGGCTCCATGTACAGACACAGGAGATGCAGAGCATTCTACTGGAGGGCACCCCTGTGTTCTGGCAACCCAGGGCTGGGCTACTCACCCAGTGATGGACGTGTCCACTTCGTGCATCAGCGGTACTGTCAGTGTTAAGGTGTTGTCGTGCAAGGCCTCAGAGCGCTCCACGTTGCCACTGTATGGGGAGAGAAGAATGAATGAATGCTGGCCAGTGCTAGCCAGCCTGCAGAGGGCTTGCTTGCCCCACACTGGAGCCAAGGACAGATTCAGCATACTTGTCCCCAGTTCCATTTTTGGTAGAGTCCCTTGTTCAGAGACAGTCTACGGAATTAGTTGTGTTCCACTCACAAAAAACGTTAAGGGCAAGCAGCTTATTCAGGAGTTGACCCCAGGAAACACCCTGGGAAGGTGAGCTGGGGCTCACCTCCCAGTGGGACCTGGGAATAGTGCAAAGTACACCTCAGCCTTCCCCACTGAGGGAGTGGGAGCTGGGCCTTTATCCACTAAGTCCTGGAGGCTGCTGAGGTGAGGCAAGGAAGGGACTTGAATTCCCTGTACCTCCCTGCCTCACAGGTGAGCGGGATCCAGTCAGAGAAACCTTGGCAGGGTGGCAGGAGCCGACGAGAGTCAGTGCTGTCTTGTGGGGATGCAGGTGGAGCACCTCCTCTGTGAGCTGCATCGTGCTTATCCCACAAAGAGTGGGCCAGGGAGCTTAGCGCTCTGGAGTTGGGGAAGGGTTGCTATTTGCCACCTGGAAGGCTCACCCTTCATCCACAGTCAGTCAAGCCCAGGAGAGAGGCCCTAGCAACCGTGCCTCCATAAATATCCTGGACCCTCTTGCAACAGATGCACTATAGCATCTCTCACCAAGGCACCCCCAGGCGAGGAGCCGCTCAAAAAGGTCACAGTCACACTGCAAGCTAGACAGAGCTGAGACTCCAACCAACTTAGGCTCTTTCCACTGTGATTCCTTCTCCTGACACCAGACTCGGGGGCAGGGGACAGGAGGAGATGGCAGCAAAAAGGAGGGAGAGAGAAAGAGAGAGAGAAGACCTAGTTTCCCTGTACTATATTATGAAACTTTAACCTGAATTGGGGCGATTCTTCCAGGGAAGCAGCTGGAAAAGGCAGGGCTGTTGGTGCCTATTGCTGAACCAGCACTCAGAGCTGGTTCCACCACAGGAATAGAAGGGGGATCCCAGCCAAAAGCCAAGTTCACCCTCCAGAGGTAGGACCTAAGAGTCCCCAGGTCCTACTGAGGTTCGATCACAGTGGGTCCTGACCTCTCCCCACCATACAGTCCCCTGAGCATCTGCTGAGTCCTGCCTGCCCCGTGCCCTCCCTCCACCCCACCACCTTCCTCTTCCATTCATCAAGTGCTGAATGGCAGCAGTACCTAAATAGCTGTCACATCCTCTCTCCCTCTCTCTATTGTTCTGAAACAATGGTGCTCTGTGACTCTGACCCTGCACGGCCACAGTCACTGCTCCTGGATCCTCATCTGTCTTCCGTACATGGGATGACATCAGTCCCTCCCAGGGCAGCCACACCATGTAGCAGCAGCAGGGTCAGGTGCCCACCCAGCCTGACTTCCTTGCCTTTCCTTTCCCAGGGGATGATAAAAACCTTGAAGTCATTGCCATGGGTGGAGTAGGGGCGACTCCCCTGTTGATGGGATGGCACCGCCCTGGCCTGATCCCTTTTCCATCCCTCCAGCATCCTGCCAGGTCTGAGCAATTGGCTCCTGATGGAACAGCCACCCCTTGCTCTGCCATTTGTCCAGCCACCTGTGGCTGCTGGCAGATCTGGCCCGACAGTCTCATCTGTCATCGGGTAACGGCTCCAGCATGAGCTAAGTTGAAAAGTTGAGATAAAAAGGCCAAACATCAAAAAGGCTCCCTGCCATCCCAAAGCCCATTCTCTGGGATGCGTTCCAGAGGTCTGCAAAGCTAGGCTGCCGGCTGCGGAGAGGAGAGGTCTGAGACACTGTTTAGTCTCCACTTTATGCCCTCCTAAGCCTACAAGTAGGCAAGAGACCTTCCAAGAGCAGTGACGAAAGAGAAGAACGAGTGATATTTTAATTGTGGCTTTCAAGATAAGGAGCTTTAAGGATCTATTGTTGTAACTGGGAGTCAATTGTGAGTGTCCTCGCGGGCAATGAGATCAGATTTTCACCAAAGCCTGTGCAGAAACAAGTGCCTGAAGTGTTCTGCTGTGTGTTTAAAAGATAACGGGGTGTCCTTCACATCTGCAACTCAAGGAATTAGAAACTCTCATGCTTAATCATATAAGCTATAAATACTAGGTCTCCTGATGCTGTGTCACAGTATCGAAGTATATTAGGGAATGTTCTTGAATTCAGTAGGTTATTGGCATTTTCTGACATGACCCACACTTAGTGGTGCAACTGGTAAATAGTCGGTGCTTGAGAGAGAGTTACTGGGTGACAATGTGTCCAACACAGAATAAGAGACAACAGTGGCCCTTAGCCTTGGCTGCTCATTAGAATCATATGCTGGGCCTTTTAAAAAATCCTAATGCCAGTGGGATGTACATGCCTGAAATCCCAGCAGCTCAGGAGGCTGAGGCAGGAAGATAGCAAGTTTGAAGCCAGCCTCAGCAACTTAGCAAGGCCCTAAGCAACACAGCAAGAATCTGTCTCAAAATAAAATATAAAAAAGGGCTGGGAATGTGGCTTGGTGGTTAAGCACCTCTGGGTTCAATCCCTGGCACATATGTAAACAAATAAAGAAATTAAACCCCAAAGCCCAGTTCTTACCACAGAGCAATTAGATCAGAATCTCAGGGCCAGGAGGGGAACTAGGCACCAGTAGTTCTTAAAACTCCGCAGATGATTCCAACGTGCATCCAAGACCAGAGTACCACTGCTTTGTGGGCACGTTATTCTAAAATACAAATCTTTCCCCATCATGATCTGGGTTCCACATCCTCTCTGATCAGCCATGAATGAGGCTGGGCAGGAGGTGGTTCCCTCTTTTTTTGACAAGGGAAGTCCTTTCCATGTTATGTTCCTTCCCAGGAAAACTGGCTGCCCCAGGTTTTGAAGGACCGAGAGAGCACCATGATGGGGTGAGTTTTCAGTAGATCCAAGAAACGGTGGGAGAACGAGAGTTTTCAGATTTGAATGGACACCTGCCTTCTATATTAAATTCAACAACCTCATGCTGTGTGTCAAGCCATTCTATTCTGTCACTCTCCTCTTTAAAAGCATTCAGTAGGTCCTCCCTGCTGTCAGAATGCAGCCCACACTCTCTAAGAGTACTTTTGCCCCCTCATGGTGCCCAGCCCAGCTCCTCTTCCAGCCTCATCTTGCACTGCCCATGTAAGCTCCCACCCTTCCACTCCCAGCCTGACACACTCCCATTCTCCTGCCCCCAGGGTTGTGACACAGCAGGATGCACCATGAACCCTCAGACTGCTATGCCCATCTGCTACCTCCCCAGAAGCCCCTCTGGATTCCAGCCATGGAAATGGAGTCTGCTTTCTCTATTCTTTGCATGTGTTCCTATTAGGTCACAGTTGTGCTTTGTATGGACATGAATGAAGCAATCTTCAAAATAAGATTAGAAAATAACCAAGTCTTGTGGACCAGTGAGGAAGTGGCTAAAAAGATATTATTGGGACAATGGGCATGATGGGAATATAAAAATCGTCTAGATGATTGTATGGTATCAAGGTTTAATTTCCAGAACTGGATAACTATGGTGGCAACTTAAGAGCCTCATTCTTGGAGAATGCATGCTGGGTAGCAATGGATGGAGGGACATGGTTTCTGAAACTGTCAGGTGGTTAAAAAAATTTATATATAGAAAGAGAATGATAAATGAGGCAACATGCTAACATTGGGTGGATATAAGTAAAGGGCATGAAAGAGTTTCTTGCATTATTCTTGTAACATTTCTGTTTAAAATCATTCCTCCCCAAAGTTTTAAATAAATAGATTGCCTTGGGTGTTCTACCACCACCCCCGTCAAAGCTTGAATCCTCCTATTCACCCACCTAAATGGCTCTCCTTGCAACTGAATTTCCAGCCTATCACTACCTAGCTGCGGCTGGTTGACAGCTAGCAACTGGAGGCTGGTCTTCCCCTTCCCTATCTGTCCACTCAGCTTCCAGGACAATCCCTCTGTCAAGGAGCATCACTTGGGGGCCTCTGCCAGCCTAAGGCATGGCCAGACCCTCAGGCTGCAAGTGCTCTTCCCACTATTAAAGGGTGCACTGGCATGTCCTTGAGAAGCAGCTGAGCCAACCTGATGACACACAGAGGACATCTGATTTGGAAAACATGTGGCCAAGTGGGAACTGACCAACCATGTGACCCTGGACTAGAACTTCACCTCTGCAGGCCTGTCTCTCCTCAGGTATAGAATCATTACTTCTCACTAGTTGATTAGCAGTCTCTCTCCCAGCTCAGTGGAAAGTGGTGACAGTGCAAGAAGAACTAGCCAACCACCATCCTCCAGATCTAATCCCACCTGGTTGGGTGGTTGGCTTTATCACTGAATGACAGGTGTTCTCTCCTCCCCATCCTGGGGAATCATCAAAGCGTGACCAGGGCATGTCCTCTCCTGGTCCTACAAGCCTTTTATCCTTAAAACAAACAAACAAAAATGTTCAGGTCCCACTTACCTCTGAGCAGTGATGATGAAGCTGAGAACTTCCTCTTCCCCAGACAGATGGCTCGTATCAAAGATCACGCTGAATTCATACTAGTGAAAAAGAAAGTTGACGTTTGGCACCAGCAATTATTCCATATTTATGTGTTTGCTACAAAATTCTGCAGCCTGTGATCCCCAGAGGCTCATCAGCATGACCAGCTTTATTTTCTATGCATGGCTTTCACAGAAAAATCCACTCTGATGCCCACTCAGTGGGGGGTACATAGTCCTTTTCAGCCACTGAGGTCTCCCTTAAGGAGGTAACATTTGAACTGCCAAACCAGGACTTTGTAGATTTCTCTTGAACATCTTCTCAATTTTTGTGACATCTGCACATCAGCTGGTGATGTTCACTAAAGCCCCAGCCCCCAAATAATCTTAAGAACCACCTAAAATCACCTTAGTGCCCCAATCCAGTGGTGAGCACCCAGTGATTTGGGGAAGAGTATCTTAAACAGATGGTCTTCACTATATGCACATTAGGCATATGTGCGAGTATGGGAGGGACCCATGGGTGGGGCTTATAGAACCAGGCTCTACCACAAACTGTGATCTTGGCTAAGAAACTTAATCTCTCTGATAAAAAGAGGAGGTCAGACAAAGTGGTTCTTAAGTCCCACTGAGCTTGGAGAGTCTATAACTTATGTATTTAAATGACTTGGGTTCTACCATGATGAATTCCAGGCACTGGTCTGATTTTTGTGACACTGGATCCCACTGAACTGAACGCTGCTTGAGAGTAAGGGGCAGTGGACCATCACATTGGACTGTCATCTAGAGTGGTCATGGATATCCCTCTTTAGACAGAAATTTCTCTTGCAGTGGGACGTGTCGGTTTACAGGGAAGGTGGGGCACAAAGACAGGGCTGGAGGAAATAGAGGAAGGGAAGCATCAGTGTCTTGTCCCAGGAGAGTCAGAACTAGCAGGCGATCTGAATTAAATTATGTACATCACAGATCAAGGGGATGGGAGAGGCAAACGATTGGGGTGGCAAGCCAAAATCAGAGATGAAAGCCTGAAACTGTGCCGGGTAGCCACAAGTGACAGAAGCATATAGACAACCCAAGAGAGCCAAGTGTAGTCATGAGGCTTGGCAGGTGGTCTGGGGCCTGATGCCCCTCAGGGTCTGCAGGACAGGGAAGTTCAAGTGGGGCCACAGATAGTACCATCATCTTAGTGTGCCCACCTCAGTGGTGAGCACCCAGAGATTTGGGGAAGAGTGCCTTTAAAAAAGGGTTTTCATCATATACATGTCAAGCATGTTTGGGAGCTCTGTCCCTACTGGTCACGTGCTGGGCTTTCTGACCCTCTAGTTCCATGTCCCACCTCTGGATTTAGTCTCACTGCACCATCTATGTGCAGGAGAAAAGTAGTAGCATTGCCAACTGAACAAAATAACCTAACTTTCCTATATTCTGTTGGTTCTATGAATATTTTGAGAGTTAGTAAATTTCCGTAAAATCCCACACTCCACTAGAGATGGTAGGACACATCTGAGGTTTGATTTGTGCCATAGGTAAGATTTTATAATGAAATGGCAGGTGTTAAATTTTCTAAGGTTAGTCTATTTTCTGTTGCTCAAAAGGATTTCAGTTCACCGGGGGTTGTCCATGCTTTACTCTGGTCAGAGCTATTCAAGGATCAGGGTCTTTCTCCTTCATCCCCATCAGCATCCCACCTGGAGATTAATGGGACATGGCAGGTATATATAAATATAAGTCCACTTTCTAAGGGTAGTCACTTCTTGAGGTTCCCCTTTACCTGGAGCAAAAGTAGCAAGAATGAGGAATGGACCCGGAGAAAGACTGAGGAATCATGGACCCAACAGCCACTACTGTTTGGAGCAGGTATGTTCAATGGTGTTGACGGGCTTGAGAATGATTTGCAAAGAAATGAGCAAATCTCCCTCCTCACTAGAACATTCTTACCACTGCTTTATAAAACAGCTGCTAGATACTGGGACCAAAAAGCCTGAGAAATTAAAATGATCTGCTTCTATAACCTAGGCAGGCAGGAAAGAAGGATAAAGCTTTCTTTCCGTCTTTGTTTTGTATTGGTTTTTAGTTTAAAGGGGGAAAAACTATAGACAAAGGATTCCCCCACCCACCCCAAAATCAGAGCAGGGAAAATAGCTTTCATTTCAAATGTCAGAGCTGGTCTTTTAGGTTCTAGTTTTGTCTCCTCAAATCAATCTTCTATTCATCTTTGTATCTTCTTATGACCATGGCATATACTAGAAAGCTCTATGAAGGACTGGATCTGCTTTATAGCATTGATCTGCTTGAGCTTAGGAAATCTGTCTCTTTATAAAAACCACATGACTGTAGTATCTTTTACTTTTTTAAAAATGAAGTGTAATACATTGTCTGAGAATTTTGAGAGGTCTCCAGAAATTTTTGAGTGCCTAGGGGAGCGACAGAGGCAGGCCTGTGGGTCACTGGCTCAGACCACATCTTCTCCTGGGTTATGTTGGAGACTCAGAGTGGTATGGAATGTTCCAGAAGAAAACATTTCAGGAAGGCCAATTGAGGGCTGCTTGCCAATGCAAAGTGGTGTTTTCTTCCATTTCTTTAGAGAGAACACCATGTGGACCCAAGAGAAAGACGACAGGACCACAGTCCCTCTGGAGTATATGGCCAGTGACAGGAGCATGGCAGGGCCTCAGGGCCATCCCGGCTGTGGTGGGAGGCAAAGGTGTGGGGAAAACCATGGGGGAGACAGTTGCAGAGTCAGAGGCTGCAGCCAAGACGTGTCCCATCTCTGCCCTTACCTTCGACTTTGACCTCATGAAAGGAAACCCCACGCTGCATTTGAGGAAGTCTGATTCCAGCAGCTCACAGGAAATGCCCATCTCCTCCTGAAAGAGAAAACACACAGACAAATGGGCAGACTGCATAGAAGACAGAAGTGTGGGAGTATTTCAGAGCAATTTCCAGACAGCAGTCCCTGGGGCTGCTGGTGGACTAAGCCCTGTGACAAGGCCCAGTCCCCAGTCCTCCTCTGGCTGCCCACCATCCCAGGGGTCCTCCGAGAAGACAAATACAGAGCACAAAAGTACTGTTCACTCTAATGTTTGGGGTCCAAACCACAGGATTGGCCTGGTCAATTGGGCTGAGCTGGAAGCCTCCTGATGTTAAGACTAAAAAGCAACCAAATCATCTTTGTGGCTCTTTTTCCTAAGTCCACTCCCAGATCCTGTCTTTCAAGATGTTGCTAATTTAGGGAAGACAAATTCTCAGAAAATCACACCAAAGAAAAGAAGGCTGCTTTCTACAGCCTGCAGCAGTGAGGTTGAGCTGGCCCCTTGCAAGTCTTCCTAGGTTAGGATGGATGCCAGGGTGAGGAGAAGTTTCTGGCATGGCTGGACTCTGCACATCGTGGCTTGAGAGAGCCCAGGGAGACTGCAGGGAGCTGCCATCTCCCCACCCAGGTGTACTGTTTCTCCATCACAGGAAAGCCAGGAGCTCTTAATGACTAACAGGGCCTCTCTAAGCCATAAAGCCAAATCAAGACTTCCTAGAGGAGACAGTATGTTTGCAGATTTTGGAGAAGGAACAGGTACAGAACTAACTCTTGTGTCTACCTTCTATCCAAAGCCAGGACACTGAAGTTCAGTGAGAAAATCATGTAACTTCCTCAAGGTCATTTAGCTGATAGGGCAAAGTTAAAGAAAAAATTGGGTAAAGTTTGGCTAACTCTAAAATCCATCTCTTTGTCCTCTCTATGGCCCAGAATTTCTAGAGAATGAGCAGAGCCAATGACAATAGCAGCCTAAAGGAACCAACTCATAGATTATGGCCCTGAAATGCTGCCCCATACTCCTTCCTCCAATTTCCAAGCCCATATCTCAGCTCAGACATCAATTCCAGCCCTTCAGATTGGCAGAATGAGATTTTTTAAAAATTGTGCAATCAATTGGCAAGAAAACAAACATTTGCCACAATATGTATTTATTTATTTTTTAAATTGTTTTTTTTTTTTTTAGAGAGAGAGGAGAGAGAGACAGAGAGAGACAGAGAGAGCGAGAGAGAATATCTTAATATTTATTTTTTAGTTTTCGGCAGACACAACATCTTTGTTTGTATGTGGTGCTGAGGATCGAACCTGGGCCGCACGCATGCCAGGAGAGCACGCTACCGCTTGAGCCACATCCCCAGCCCAGTGTCTATTTAAATTATATTATTCTAATATATTCTGAATATTATCAAATGTACAAAAAATAGAAATGACAAAAGATGAATATCTTCTTTAAGGATGAGTAATATTCCATATTCCGTTGTGTATATATACCACATTTTCTTTACCCATTCATCTGTTGAAGGGCATCTAGGTTGGTTCCATAGTTTGGATATTGTGAATTGAGCTGCTATAAACATTGATGTGGCTACATCACTGTACTATGCAGATTTTAAGTCCTTTGAGTATAAACTCCAGAATGGGTAGCTGGGTTAAATGGTGGTTCCAGTCCAAGTTTTCTGAGGAATTTCCATACTGCTTTCCATAATGGTTGCACCAATTTGTAGTCCCACCAGCAATATATGAGTGAAACATTTTCCCCACATCCTTGCTAACATTATTGCTTGTGTTTTGGATAATTGCCATTCTGACTAAAGTAAGATGAAATCTTAGAGTAGTCTTGATTTGCATTTCCCTAGTTGCTAGAGATGTTGAAGATTTTTTCATATACTTGTTGATTGACTGCATTTCTTCTTCTGTTAAATATCCACTTTCTTAGCCTATTTATTGATAGGGTTATTTTTTTGGTGTGAAGTTTTTTGAGTTATTTATATATCTTGGAGATTAATGCTCTATCTGAAGTACATGTGGTAAATATTTTCTCCCATTCTGTAGGTAAATGGATGGATTTGGAGAATATCATGCTAAGTGAAATAAGCCAGTCCCCCAACCCAAAGGCCTAAGGTTTTCTCTGATATGAAGAAGCTAATTCACAATAAGGGGGTGGGGGCTAGGAAAGAATACAGGTACTTTGGGTTAGACAGAGGGGAGTGAAGGGAAGGGAGGGGAGGGGATATGGAGGTAGGTAGTAGAATGGACATTATTACCCTATGTGCATATATGAGTACATGAACATTGTGAATCTGCATTGTGTACAACTAGAAGAGTAAGAAGTTGTACTCCATTTATGTATGATGTGTCAAAATGTATTTTACTGTCATGTATAACTAATTTTTAAAAAGATGAATATGTAACCTATAGGGTTAGAAATCAAGACAGTAATTAGGGAGGCAATAAGCAGAAGGGGGCTCTTAGGGTGCTGGGAACATTCTCTTTCTTGATTTGAGTGCTGGTTACGTACGTGTGAAAATTTTGTGAAGATGCACCTAGTCGGGCATTTAATGATTTATGTACTTTATGTATGAAACACCAAGACAACTTTACTTAGAAAACAGCAATAAAAAAAATCTAAAATACAATTGAAAAAACAACAGGAGACAAACAAAAGGAAACTGCAGTATCTTTTTGGACATCTGATCTTGGAAATAACTGATCTCAATGGTTATTATTTCCCAGTGGATCTCCATGCTGCTCTTCACCAGCATTCCCACATGAAGACCCAGGATCAGCTGCTCAGTATCATGCTGGGAACGTCTTTTAAAATGTAGACCCTAGGCCTCCGTTGAGTAATTATAAGGCGTTTTCAATAAATGTTAAGGGACAAAAGAAGCAATTCTGATGTGCAATGGCTGAATTTGCTTTCCTTTCTTACAGGCTTCCAGAAGAACCTTCTTAAAACATGCCTCTTCCCACTGCAAAGGGAAGTGGGATCCTGGCTTCCATTTTGGCCCATGCTTTTCTTTGTTGTCCCCATCCCTGCCCTACCTCACACATGCATTTCTATTCACAGACCCTCTGCCCGACATCCTTTCTGCAGTGTTTAAGTCCTCACTGTCAAGACGCCAAAGGATTTTTCCTCCACCTTGGCCCAAACACTCACAGGCGTGAGTGCACGTATGGAAAGGGAAATGCTCAGGATTCAGGATGGACCCTCAGCACCCAGGTCATCGAATCATGCTTGGCACTGAGGATGCGGGTCTGAACAGCATTAGTTCCTGTCCTTGTTGAGCCCAGAGCTGAGAAGGGCGGACCTCTTGGCATAGAGACATTCACGATGGCAGTGTGACAGCAAATGCCAGGGCAGCTCTCAGAACTAGAGGACAGGCATTGGCGATTTCCATAAGAAAAACTAGAGAATAATTTCTCAAGGGCTATCCCAAGGCCTGCATGTCTCAAAGATGGTCACTGGTGATTCACTGCTGTGACCCTTGCCACAGTCTTCTTCCTTCAGTTACTCCTGCTAGAAGCAATAGTGCACAAATGACCCTATTTGAAGATACTGCAAATCCTAGCTAATTGGTCCAGAGGTAGGAAGCCCAAGTCTAGGGTGACCTTAGCTTTCTTGTTTTTCTGGGACATTCCTGGTGTAATTACTCTGAAGAGCATTCCACATTTAAACTCACATACCCCATTTATCCAACTCAGTTCCCTAACTCCTCTTGTAATGATCAGTACTTCATTGGGAATCTCTTTCAAACCAGGAGAGAGATTTTTCAATTTACGTCACAGGTCTGTCTGTTCTTGAAGTAAAATTCATTGCCCCAAAGACTTCAGTTTTTGCATAGGTGTGAAAGAATGACTATAGCTTCAAAATCTACTCTGGAACTCAAGAGAACCTCAGTTTACTTAGCTTTGACCTAAGGCTAATTATCATTATTAAAGAGCTGTAGTACTTTGTTACTGTTAATTCCAAAATGCTAAAAAATAACATTGATTGTGGATTCTTTTTTAGCACTGGGCTTTACACATTAGCAGGAGCTCTACTAGGGAGCTGCATCCCCAGCTAAAAATAACATTTAAACCAGAGTTTATTTCACCATTCCAAATCTTCTTCCACCAAACTCAAATAAAAATTTCAAAATTCTGGTTGGATCTTGATGAGGACAAGCAAAAAGAGCAAAGGTGTCTCTAGGAACCAGAGAACAGGCCATCTGGCTCCTGCCTCTCGTGCTTCCATGATGCTGCTACAGGAAGGGATCCCACAGTGCCCCTTCTGCACTGTTAGCACCAACATAGCTGCCTGCAGCCACTGAAGCTTCCCTGGCCAAAAGTCTTTAATTCCACACCTGTCTCTCCTAGAACAGCTGTTCTGCACAGCAGAACATGGACTTTGGCAAATACCAGGACTCCTGTGTAGATGGTGTCAGTGCTTCCCCAGAACTGTGCCCAGCTGCATGGGAGTCACTTTGCCTGGGAGGTTATAAAGTCCTCCCCAGCAAGCATTTGGCAACCTGGCTGACGTGGGTACCAAAGGACCTCCTGTTGCCTCAAGATGGGACCAACTCTGTGGTGCAATTCCTGTTCCAGATCTAAGGAACTGAGCCAAAGCAGTGGCTAGCTGAGACTTCATTCTTGTATGTTTCCCTCCTTTGCCTCATTCTGTCCCTCCACTCCTCTTCTCCCAAGGTAATTTCTCCAATAACCACTTGCATAGGAATCCCCATCTCATGTGATGCTTCTGGGGAACCTGATCTCAAGGAATATCCTTCCCAGGTGAGGCTCCCAGCACTGGCACTGAGAGCCATTGGGACATGCTGGGCATTTGCTCCCAGGGGGGAGAGGGAATGAATGAGGAATAAAGGAATACTTTTGTGTTTATTAATGCTAAATTGGTTGATTCCATACTTAAAAAAAAAAAAAAAAGGAGGGAGGGAGAAACTGTTTTAACCGCAGTTTATAAAAATCCACATGGCTCTAGCCTATGAGGAAGACAATTCGAGTCAAGGCAACTTCAGTACCTCTTTGTTCTCTAGGGTTCAGGTCACGTCCAAGCATAGCTTTAAAATAACGGGGTCATTATAAAGACATGCATTTCTTTGGCAACAGGTGGGCACCCTAGAGTCACAGGAAGACCCTGAATTTTTAAAAAAATATAAATAAAAACACCAAATTTAATTTTAAAAAATCAATTCAATTATAAAATTAACTCTGGGGAGATGTGGCTAAACTTAGCTGTGCTCTGGCTTTAGAAAGCATGTCAGTGGATGGTATTTGGATAGGGGTTGCTCATTACTTCTACTAGGCATTTGATACTGGCCAGAAAGTATACAGGAAAGATTTTAGGGACCAGGCTACTCCTGTTCTGGTTTCTTCTGTGTTCCAATCATTGCTTACACTGACTTTAGAGAACTCAACTTTAGCATTTATGCCAGCTTTCTGATTCTAAATTCTCAGTGGACTGGGAATGCAGACCAGTGAACCATCTGTCTAACCAATATCCCTGATTGCCAGGCATTGTAGACATCTCATTATCTGATTCAAGCAAAATGTAAATCTACTGCAGAGTGAAATTGAAACCTTTTGCCAAAAAAAATAAAAAATAAAAAAAAAATGCAGGATTGCACAAATGTAATGAAAGCAGTGCTGGAAAACCGGTCCAGTCTCCACAAAGCCACTGATGCATCTGGACCTGGCTATTATATCAGTTAACTGTTGGGGCAGTTAAAAATTATCCTGGATGTTCTGATGCTTTCAAAGACAAAGATTTAAGCGAAAGAGATCAAGAGGAGTCCTTGGAAAACAAGTTGTTGTAAGAGATGATCCTTTTGTGACTGTACTAAAGAGAGAGAGAGAGAGAGAAGGGGGTATGGAGTAAAAAATGATACAGTGGCAAAATTCACATCCCTCAGCTGTCTGTCCAGCATTTAGTTCCTTCTTTCGTTCCAGAAATCAGGCACAGTTATTTTAAAGATGCTAACAAAGCAAATAAGCTTTTTGCCTTTGCTCTAAGATACCTTTGACAATCCTACTTACGATGTTACAAGTGCTATTAAATGCAGAATAAAATAAACCTACAATATTTTAGTTTCACTTTTCAAGCGAAGTCCCAATGAAAACTTTCAAAAAAATTTTGACTATGAAACTTTGGATCCTATTCTAAAAGGATCCACTCACTGGCCTTTTTCCCAGCCCCGTTTTTCCTTGGCTAGCCAAGTCAGCCAATACTATAAAACACCATCAGGAGCCCTCCCTGGAGATGATAGGTAATTCAATTAAAATTTTCTACCAATACATGTTACTCCCAGGATCAGGAAACCATCAATTTACGTTTTTCAAAATACAATGATGAAAAACGTTTTTTGGTCTGTGTGAATCTGCTTCCAGATTCTCAGTGCCTGGCACATGGGAGCCCCCTGAGTTTACATGTACTAAATGAACGGACCTTGGCTCATGGGAGGATTTGGACGAGGGGTCTGCAAGAAGCAGCTCATTTGCTGGTCTGCCTGGCATGAGGGATGCTTGCCTTGGCAAAGTTCTTCTCTTTTCCAGACATACCTCGGCTGCCCAGCCTGGGGAGCTGGGTCAGTAGAGCCAGGCTCTAGCCCTCTTTGGAACGTGAGGTGGTTGGAAGAATCAGATAATGAACTTAATGTGCCTCTTTGGCCTTCAGCCCCCTTCCTCTCATTCATATGAGCATCTGATCTTAGTCTGGAGAAGGGCTTTTTTGACCACCAGTGCAGCGGTTCTTTGGGAACAGAAAAACTGTGGGGTCGATAATGGGTTTCCTCTTAGCATCAGGTGGACTTTGAGGTTGGACTCCCTGTTTTCCAGCTCCCATGTTTTTGTTACAGAAACCTGAGGGTCACCTTCAGTGTATCTGGCAGTCAGTTCCTCCAAGACCCTCTCCTTCTTTCAGATACCAGGAGCAATCTCCGTGAGCTTGTGAGCAACTCATTTGGTTGATACAGAATTCAGCACTATGGAAATGCTTTTTTCAAATCTCTGAGAGTCAGAGCAGAGTAGAGGTCATAATACCCAGGTCATAATACCCAGGATTTATTCCCAGAGAATTCTTCACTGGCCCCACTTGGCCGTGAGGCAGCATAAGTCTCACCAGAGAAGTCCAAGTTCCACAAGGGCATTCTTTGGAACAGAGTCCAAAAAAATCACTACCATGGAAAGACAAATGTGGGCTTGCTGCTTAGAAAGTACACATACTCTGGCATTAGTGTGCACACTTTGATTATCAGTTCAGATACACATCTTCAAACAACTTTTCTTTCTGGTCCTGGGGACTGAACCCAGTGCCTCAGGCCTGCCAGCCCAGCGCTCTACCATTGAGCCACACTCCCAGCCTCTGTCCTGTGAGCATCCTTTCTACATGCCTCCACTTTCTCACTTGTAAAATGCAGTCATAATACCTATCTGATATGACCACGGCTGGAGCACCAGGGCTGATGGGTGCAAGATGGAGTACCTAGGTGATCCTGACTCCAATGACTATGTCAGGCAGTGAGCCATTATGTAAGGACTCCACACAGTGGCTTCCTCTGTATGCCCATTTTACAAGGAGGAAACTGAAGCTCAAAGAAATTACATCATTGGCCTAGAGTTTCCCAGCTGGCAAAGGATACAGCCAGGATTTGAGTAAGCACATCCCTTCCCAAAGCCTGTGCTTATAACTGCCTCTCTACATGTGTTTCTTCTTCTTTTTTTTTTTTTTTGGTGATAATGTTGGGGATTGAACCCAGGACCTTGTACATGGTAGGCAAATGTTCAACAACTGAGCTACATCCCCAGTTCTACATGTTCTTTTTTTTTTTTTTGTGCTTGGGTACAAGGGATTGAACTCAGGGGCACTCAACTACTGAGCCACATCCTCGACGCTATTTCGTATTTTATTTAGAGACAGGCTCTCACTGAATTGCTTAGTGCCTTGCCTTTGCTGAGGCTGGCTTTGAACTTGCTATCCTCCCATTTCAGCCTCCTGAACTGCTGGGATTATAGGTGTGCACCACCGCACCCAGCCTACATGTTCTTTATAGATGTTAACTTCTTTCTTCTGACCACCCTCCACCCAAAATTCCCTGTGGAACAAACACGTGCTTTGAATACACATGGGTGTGGGAAAGAAACTTATAGTACAGACTTCAGCTGTCAAGATCCACTCTTCTGTGTGCCACACTCCCATAATGTCCTGCTTTTTGCTATGAACTATGCCTCCTTAGGTGAGGGTTTGGCAAGTCCTGGAGTGAGAACGCCCACAGTCCACAGCACTCCCAAGTCGAGTGAGTGTGTGATGCAGACCTATAACAACGTGGATCTCCCACTGCTTAAAGCCACAGGAGCCAGCACTCCTGCAGACGCCTGCTCTCGGGATAGCCAGGCGCTCTTTGAACAAAGTGGTCCAAAGCATCCTTGGGCAGAGATACAAAGGATAAACCGTTTTGCTGATTACCTGATCAAACCTCTGAAAGAGGCTCTCAGGGCCCTTGAAGTCACTCTTCATGGAACATGGAACATGAGCATGAGAAGCAGATGGGACCTGAGAAGTCATGATGGGGGTGTTTTTCTTTGAATCCAAAATGTTGGCAACTTGACCATCGGGTAAAAGCCTTCCCAGTCCTTCACATAAATCTTCCCTGGATAAGACTCACACATCATCCATTCATAAATTCACTCACTCCCTTGTCATTCACCTGATTAACACCTACAGAATGCCAGATGCAGATCAGAGGACACAAGTGACAGATAAGAAGGGATCTCTGCTTTTGAGGAGATAGCACTTGGTGAGCCGAAGACTCTTAAAGTCCGGGCCTTTTAACACAGAGGCAAACAGCCCAGCGTCTCCAAATGATGAAGAAACACAATGGGGTCCATCCAGACAGTAGGGTATCATTCAGCCAAAGGAGTGAAGGGCTGGTGCATGCCACTTCTGGGGGAACCCGGGAAGCATGACACTAGACCAAAGAAGCCAGTCATAAAGGACTGACTACATTGCATATAAATCAGACTGATCATATGAAGTGTCCAGAATGGGCAAGTTGAGGCAGACAGACAGTTGCTTCACTGGTTGCCCCAGACTGGGAGGAGGTAGGGGATTGCAGGTGGGAGCCCAAGGGAACAAAGATTCTTCTTCAGGAAAGAAATGTTCTAAAATTGATTACGGCAGCTGTCTCCCAATCTGTTCAACAAATGGGCCCAGATGAATCTTAACATGTAAGTTTGTTTCTGCTCAAAAGCCTTTAAAGGTTATTAACAATCAACACTCTTCACTGATTCCTAACAGGGAGTGTGCCCGGTACCACCCTGGAGCCAGAGATGCCATGTACAAGTGTGCTGGTTTGTGTACTGCACACAAGACCCGGCTGAGGACTGAGGCCGAATCCCATTGCATGCCACTCTCACCAAGCCCTGGCACAAGGCTAGGAACCACCAGAGGGGGCACCTCTCTAACTTGTTTAACGTTGCTAGAGGGATGATGATGACCCAGTGCAAAGCTTTATAAAAAGACCCCGGTGGAGGCCCCACTGTGGACCCGCCGAATCAAAGCATGCAGCCCAAGTGTGCTTTTGCCGAAAGCTCCTCAGGTGGTTCTGATATGAACCCACACTTCAAAAATTAGATTGCATTAAAATTCTCTGGCTTGTTAGACTGCAGATTGCAGGCCCCACCCTCCAGAGTGGGAGTCTTTAGGGCAGAATCCTGGGAATCATTGGCCTTGAAGGCTGGTGCCAGCACAGCCATATGGAGGTTAAGGCATTAAGACTCAGAGTGTTTAAGGGAAGATACTCGGGTGAGGACCAAGGACCATGCCATTATGATCCTGCCTGTTAGTCCTCAGGCTGTAGCCTCACACAACATACCCCAGGTATGATCATGGCTGGCTCCAACACTGATACCCACTAGCTGCTGCCCTCAGAGAGGGCCCATCCATCCATCCATCCATACTCACCCATGCCTTGAACAAATGTTTCTTATCTTGCCTCAACAGGAAAAAGCTTTTGTAGAAGGCTTCTCATGTTCAAGAGAATTTTCTGTCATGTTACATTCGTCTGTTCATTCTCTCATTCAATAATTCCCTGTTGGGTAGCCACAGTGCCCTTCATTGGGCCCTATGCTTTTGTTACACAGTCCTTGCTGTCTCCAAGGAAGAGACCCCAGCCTGGCAGAAAGGAAGAGGACCAAATGGTTCAAAGAACAATGGGCAGATCCTCTGCTGGGGCTTAATCAAACTGCGTACAGGGCTGAAATGAGCATATTTTCATCTCCAAGGTCTTACCTTCTAACTCAATATCACTACCATTCTCTTGCCTTTTAACTAACTAAAAAGTCTACAAGTTCTCAAAGTTATGGAATCCAAGACTGGACACAGTGGTCTACCAGTTATACTATTGCTCACTTTCATAGAAGAATTAGCTCATCATTTGAATGCACAGGTCAAGAGCTATTATAAATGATAGTAACAACAAAAAACATTCACAAACTGCATGATGTAGCTGAAAGTCCACTTACTCCAGAACTCTATCTAGCAGACTCAAAGACTATACACAGACCCTATGGCTAGTGCAGAACCTGTGCTCTGCCATCAATTTATTCAACAGATATTATTAAGCTCTTGTCACATGCCAGGCATGGAGGTGCATTAGATACACCCCTATCCTCAGCAAGCTTTTCTGTTAAATACCAGTGTGGAGGGGGCATAGGGGTAGGAAAGACGGTGGAATGCAATGGTTATCATTACCCTAAGTACATGTATGAAGACATGAAGGATGTGACTCTACTTTGTGTACCAGAGATATGAAAAATTGTGCTCTATATGTGTAATGTGAATTGTAATGCATTCTGCTGTCACATAGAATAATTAAAATTAATTTAAAAAAATACCAGTGTGCTAGTCAGCCTTCTACCACTATTGCAAAATGCCTGAGACAATCAACTTAAAAGGACGAAAGGTTTATTTTGGCTCATGATTTCAGTCGATGGTAATTGGTCCACTGCTTTGGAGTCTCTGGTGAGGTAACCCATCATGGCAGAGTGTGTGCGATGGAGAAAAGCTGCTTACCTCACGGTGGCTAGGAAGCAAAGGCAAGAGGAAGGGGCCAATGTCCCAATATCCCACACCCCCAATGACCTCACTTCCTTCTACTGAGTCTGGTCTCTTAAAGGTTCCACCACTTCTCAATAATGCCATGGGCTGAGGCCCAAGTCTTCAACCCATGGGTCTTCTGGGGACAGTCCATATGGACACTATAGCAACCAGACATAAAGTAATTGCCTTGGAAGCTGATGTAACAGAGGATCATGTACCAGCTGAGGGCTTGAGCTTTCAAAAATGCCCATTAGGGCAGAGAAGAGAGTAGAGGCCACACCTTAGGTGTTCATGTGGTGCACTCACCAAGGAAAAGCCCAAAGTCAAGGATTTTGGTGATCAATACACAACGAGAACATCTGCAAGACAGTTTTACAGGAACCCTGGAATAACAAAGACCCACAAATACAATCAAATGCTGACGTTACGCATCCCTTACATATGTTTTCAGGTTCAGAGACTAAGCTTCTTTGTTCTCCAGGATTACACTTGGTTCTCTTCTCTATTTGGTTTTAGCATTTTCGGTCCATTATCCAGTTGTTTAAAATAACTTGCACATATGAAGCATCAGAGTTGCTTTTGGTTGTTCTAATGGCTAGGTTTTAAATTCACTCTCGTTAAGCATCGTTTGCAGAAAATTAATGACTTTTCCTGGTTCTCTGAAGACGAGGCCAAGCCATGGGGTCATGAGATAGCCCAAGACCCAGTGTGTTTTCTCAGAACTTTGTGCATTTGTATGTGAATATATTACATGTCTGATTATGTGAGGAGCTGCCTTATATGTTGGGGAGAGACAATTGTGCACTCGTTTATTTATGACATCCCTGCCGTGGTAACTGATGAATCGATCTCTTCTGTTTCCATAGGTCGTCTTCTACATGTCTCCCACACACAGGACGGTTTTGCTCCTTTTAAACATGTTTTCATGGATTGTGCTTCCCATACTGGTTTTTAGTCCTGCTGCAGATGGCTCGACTGACCACATGCCATCTCTCTCAGGGCAGGTGTGGGGAGGATAGCTATCCCCACTGGCAGAGCTCCACCAACATCCCCACAGTGCTCTCCTCCATATGTGGCCATGCACACCAACTTCCCAAATGCTGGCGCCAGTGTGTCGTTTGTTGGAGGATGACCCTTGGGCTGCTGGAACCCACCTTACCTGGGAACATGGAAGTGTTTGGAAATTTCCATTCCTTTGGGAGACGCTTAACCAAGCTCCCCCTGTCCCGGACTGGGGCCCTGAAATGTGACCTATTTGTTGGACTGTACCAAAGTTACCCACCTGTGTCCTTCCTTCTCAAGATTTTTTTGGGGTATCGTGTTCTAGCTTGGTCTCCTTCCCTTCCAAACCCTACTTTCCCACTCCTCTGGGAACACTTGGGTCCTTCATTCCTATACGACATCTTAGGATGTTGTTTTAGGGAATGCAGCCTAGGAGAGTGGGAAAGAGACCCACACAGAAATATCCAGAGTCCCTTCCCTCTCCGTGCCTCAGCTCTGGGGATGCCACCCTGGCGTCAGACTCTGAGAAGATGGTCTCCCAGGCCTTGTAAATGTCTTGTCCTCTCTAATGCATGTTGCCGGGTAGAGTTGCTTCACTGGGATGCCAGTTACAAGATGGGGATCTTTTAAAACAAAGAATTCCACCCATGAATTAAGGATGTCAGCTAACATGGCTTCACAGCCTCACTTGACTACATATTGATTTTAATCCACTTAAGTGCCTCTTAAACATGGACTCATTTAATTATCATTCCTGTATTTTTTTTTTCTTTTTCCACTTTGGGAAGGATGCCTCCCGCATGGTCCACGCCAGGCTCTAGGGAATGAGGGCAGAGGCCCTGAACAGCTGGCTAAAACCACTTTCCTCTTTACAAAGTTTCCCAGGGGACCCTGGAAATTCTTTAATTTATGATCAATGATTTTTTCCCCCCAAAGCTGACATGTGTTCAGGTCTTGACTTTACCATTTACTAAGTAGTATCTTAAGTTCATCCCAGTAAAACACAATGGTAGCTGGGCACAGCGGCACATGCCTGTAATCCCCGTGGCTTGGGAGGCTGAGGTCGGAGAATTACGAGTTCAAAGCCAGTCTCAGCAACTTAGTGAGGTCCTAAGCAACTTAGTGAGACCCTGTCCCTAAATAAAATACAAAAAAAAGGCTGGGGATGGGGCTTAGTGGTTGAGTGCCCCTGAGTTCAATCCCTGGTACCAAAAAAAAAAAAAAAAAAGAAAGAAAGAAACCACAATGGTAATTCCTACCCTATGGTATTGCTGTTAAGGATTTAATGAGTTGCTATGGAGGCTGCCACCAGAGTCACTGATGTTGCTATTTAGTCTCTATAGAGAGGATTTCCAAGGGTTTTCTTTGCTCTTCTACCGATAGCTGCTGGTCAATGTTTAGGCTGTTCAAAGCTCCCTTCAACCTGACTGGGCTGCCTGTAAACTAAGATGATGGAGCCAGCGTGCGTGAACTCTGACCACGCAGCAGGCGCTGCCCTAAGCATTTTGCTAGGATGAACCAATTCATGTTTCTGAACAATTTTACATAACTAAGTGACAGGGTCATCCCTTTTGTTTTTTTAGTTGCACATGACAGTCGAGTGTATTTTGACATTTTACACATACATGGAGCAAGGCTTCCTGTTCTTATAGTTGTACGTGGTGTGGCGTTACACTGGATGTTTATTTATATATGAACATAGGGAAGTTACGTCGGATTCATTCTACTGTCCTTCCTATTCCCCTCCCACCTCTTCAATCCTCTGTGCCTAATCTAATGAACTTCTATTCTCCCTCGCTCCCCACCCCTCCCAGTATGTATCAGCATCTGCATATCAGAGAGAACATTTGGCCTTTGGTTTTGGGGGATTGGATTATTGGATTATTTCACTTAGTACGAGAGTCTCTAGTTCCATCTATTTACCAGCAAATGTCATAATGTCTTCTTTATGGCGAATATTCCATTGTGTATATGTACCACATTTTCTTTATCCATTCATCTGTTGAAGGACACCTAGGTCGGTTCCATAGCTTAGCTATTGTGAATGGAGCCGCTATAAACATTGATGTGGCTGTGTCACTGGAGTATGCTGATTTTAAGTCCTTTGGTATAGACCAGGAAGTGGGATAGCGGGGGTCACATGGTGGTTCCAAGTTTTCTGAGGAACCTCCATAATTCTTTCCAGAGTGATTGCACCACTTTGCAGTGCCACCAGCAATGTATGAGTGAAACTTTTCCCCACATGTTCCATTTTCCAAGTGAGGGCTCGGGTCCACTGAGTGGGAAGGAACTAGTCGAGGAAGCACCCACATGGAAGAGCTAGAGTGTAGTCCGACCATCTAACCTCAGACTGCTTGCTGCCTTGCTGGTGCTACCGTATGAGGGCCTGCCCAGGGCCCAGGGCAGAGGTGTTCTTTCCCCGCTCTGCAATCACCTCCCTGTAGCACAGTGGTTCTCAAAATTCCATGCACCTCAGTCACCTGGAGGGAGGCTCAGACTCACTCTAGAGTTTCTAATTCAAGAGGAATTCATGACTGTGCTTTTCCAACTGGGTCCCAGCCCACGTGGATGCTGGTGGTCAGGAGACCATGCTGTGTGTGACACTGATCTAGATTCTAAGAAATACTGGTGGCTTCCTTCCCATGGGAGGGGAGCCTGCCCACAGGAAATGGTGGGCATCAGCCTGCTGAGCCAGTGGACGCCTGAGTGCCTCTTCTGGCCTAGAGCAGGGTATGCTGGGAAGTCTGCAGGGCCCTGGCCAGTTTACCAGCAGTCACTGTGCTATGGGGTGTCCCCTTTCTCTAAGCTGCAGAACTACTTTATGATGGTGCTGTGGTGGGGAAGTGCTAAAGAGGAACCCAGAGGAAGCGGGGAACAAACATTTGTGGAGTCTGGGGGAGCATTCTGAATCGGAAAATCTGAAATGATCCCAAATTCAAAGCTTTCTCAATACTGACCATCTTCTCAGAAAAGTTTCAGATTTTGAAGCATTTTTGGAATGTGGGTTTTTGTATTAGGGATGCTCAACTAAGTAAAATCTGCAAATATTCCAAAATCCAGAAAAATCTCTGAAATTAGAAACACTTCTGGTCCCAAGCATTTCAGATAAGAGATGCTTAGCTTGCACCTTCTTCCTGGCCCATCTGTTTTAATCCTGACACCGAGGTAGCTCTTAGAATCCCCACTGCACAGATAAGGAAAATGAGGCTCTGAAAAATTGGGCAACTTGTAAAAATGGCTATTAATGATCTGAAACCAGAATTCTAATCCAGGTCAGGGTGGGTCTGTAGCCCCGACACGTGATCTAGCCCTGGCTGCTCCTCTGACTATCCTGATGGTGGACACCCCACTGGGGACATAACCACACAGCTATCTTTTGCCAGGGCCCTATGAGGCCTGCAGAGGGAGGCCCGTGGCTAAAGCTATGTTTCTGCCAGAAAACAAACTGTTTTGTGTGCATTTCAACCATGAAGCAGACTCTGTGTGGGACTTCCAAAATCAAAAGTTGGGGTAGTGTCTCATCCGCTTAGAGCACCCACAGCGCACCCTCAGCTCAGATGGAAGCAGCAGTATGAACCTTGGCAGAATGGTCTGGTCATCGCAGCTGGCCAGGAGACCTTTTGCTGATGGCCAGTGTTCCTGTCTATGGGTCCTAAGCATCAGCAAACTCGTGAAGGCGGCTCAACAGGCTTTTTGTAAAAAAAGGAAAGAGTTTTCTTTGGCATGAGAGTCAGATTTCCTACCCTGCTCCATGACCTCACAAAGGAGGGTTGAGAGTACCTCCCATCACCCCACCTAGCTCTGGAGTCAGTGACACAGCTCAGACTTTCTGCTTATCTGAAGAGAGAGTTTGCTTCTTTTCTGAGCGACACCTGGCTAAGAATTCTGCGTTCAAATCTTGTACTTAGGCAGCATTAAAAGGCAAAAAGGAGAGAGAACTTTTGTTGTCCAGGGCCCCAGTTCTTCAAAGGGTTTCCGAAGAGACAGAAATTCTACCCCCATACTGCTGTCTCCAGCCTGGAGGGTGTAACTTGGTCACCTCCAGAGCCACTGACCATGCCCCAGAGTTTCAAGTGGACACCTAAGATGACCAAAGAGCATTGAGGAATAGGGACTGGGGTGGAGAGAACATCTTCCTTTATCAATATGAGCGGGGCAGGAGGAGCAGGATCCCTCGCCTGTAACTGAGCTGGGAGACTCGGGGCAACTTACTTGCCTGCTCTGAGTCCCATAATCTTCCTTGGTGAATGGGGCTACAGTACTATAGCAGACCCACATCTGAAAGCTCGTCCCTCAGGGGAACCACCGACTCCCCCCTCTCAGCCCACCAACTGGGGGGCACTCCACCTCACTCCCACCCCCATAAGAGGAGCATATGACACGACCTAGGCTTAAGTCAACTGGAAATGAAACATGATGACATTTTTCCTAGAACTTCGGTCAAATGAGAGTCCTTGTTCACTGTGCATCTTGCAACCCTGAGGGGACAGCCTGTCTTAAACTGGAACCAAAACAAGAAAGAGAAGCTGACAGGGGGAGAGAGAGACACAGTGACAATGTCTGGAGGCCCAACAGGAAGCGGTGGCCCAAGCCAACCCTGGGTTTTCAATTTGCAAAACAATAAATTCTCTGTTTTCTTGGGTCGGTGCGGTTTGGGTTTTCTATTGCTTGTCACTGAAAGAGTTAAAACAGAACAAATACCTCACAGTGCTCCGAGGCCCCTAAAAGGGCCTGGCTCAGTGGGCTGGAGAATGTCCCCCTCGGGCAGCCCTTGCACTAGAGGTCTGAGGCCCGGCTGCCCTCAGTGGGAAGGAGAAGCAGATAGATGGCTTCGAGCACCAAAGGGCAGGCAGGGGTGCTCACCAGTGGGTTTCAGCATGACTCCTGGGAAAGTCTGAACCCAGGCAGGATGCTCTGTGGCCACCTGGACCTCACTGAGTAGTGACCTCATCTGAGGAAGCCTGAGATCTGGCCTTTGTCCTCGGGCCTTCAGCTGGGAAGGTGACCTGGGCTCCTCTAGACCCAGCAGGACTGCTAGGCTGACTGTCCATCAGCATTCAGGAAAGGGCTGCTGGGCCTCAGATTCTGTTTTCAATGGGTGCCAGGGGGTGCTGCAGGCCCCCCGCACACAGCACTTCACTCGTAAGTTCAGAACATCAACCCAAACAATGGTGGTTACAAGACGGGCCCCAGAATATGTGATGATTCTCCTTCCCAAAGGCGGAGCCTAGTTCTCTTCCCCTGGCCTGTGGGATAGACTTGGTAACTTGCTTCTGGAGAACAGAATGTGGCAGAAGCAATGACATGTGGCTTCTGAGAGTGGGTGGTGAAAGGCCAGCTGCTGCCTGGTTCTCACTCTCTTGCATGGGTCGCATGGGGGGAGAGAGTCACTGTATTATGTGTCACTAACGCTACCTGTTGGAGGGGGTCCACGTGAAGATGGAAAAGGCCCCGGCCAACTGGTAAGCCATGTGAGGAGCCTGGGGTCATGCGCGTGATGGTGCCCAACACAGTGTGTCCCTCCCCTTCCCAGCACAGTGCTGGGCTGAGCATTTGTGAAAATAAATCCAGAGCAGGAAACACAATGCTAGACTTTGTTTCCTCGATCACAAGAAAGAGTTGGAATCCTTTCTTCTTCCTCGTGTTGGAATGGGAGTTTAATCCAGTATGTAGAAATGCTAAATTCATAGTCTCAACTCTAGACTTTCCAAAACCTATCTTCTCACAACTTCCCACCCCACAGGCTCTCAAATTAAGGACCAAGAGTGAAGGTGATGCAGCCCCCTGCTATGATGTGTCACCACCAAAACTCACATTGAGGCTAAATTCCTCAACGTGGCAGTGTTGGCAGATAGGGTCCAGGGGAAGGTGTCTGGGTTAAGAGGGAAGAGCCCTAGTGAATGGCTTATGCCCTTCTCTTGAGAATGGATTAGTTATCGTGAGTCCAGCCACCTTTCCTTCCTCTACAAGTACCTGCTTGCCCCTCAGCTTTCTGCTAGGAGTTGATATAGCATAAGGTCCTCACCAGCACATTGTTTTGAGACTTTCCAACCTGTCATCCAAAAGAAAGTTCTTTTATTTTATAAGTCATCTGGTCTCAGATATTCTGTTATAGCAACAGAAAACAGACCAATACGCTCCTTGCCCCATGTTGTTCATGTTCTGACGTCATCATTTCCAAAGCACGGACTAATTCATGTGGTTCCCGTTTTGTCCCCGATCTCAATGGCCTGGCAGAGGTTTTGGAAAAAAAAAAAAAAGGTGATGATCAAAAATGATTTGCATGGTTCAGGGTCTACCCTGGAAGGCACTGATCTGTATTATATGCAGATCTCAGAGGCTGAGGGTTGTAGGAAATGACCACCATTCTCACCCCTCCCGGTCTCCACATTTCTTTGCAGTTTGGATTTCTTTTTCCACCTTGAATTTGATAAAGATTCCTGATTTGCTCTCACCAATCAAATTCAGCAGAAGTGATGCTGTGCCAGTTCTGAGCCCAGGACTCATGAGACCTTGGAACTTCTCAGTCACTCGCTGTTCATTCTTTCAGTCACAATCTTGGAACCCAGCTGAGGTCACACGAGCTGGGGCTAGTGTGCTGAGGGACACAGCTCAGTCACTCCCCTGTTCCAGACAACAGCTGGGCTCCAGCTGATCTGCCAGCTAACCAGAGACACATGAGCAAGGCCAGCCAAACATCCAAGTCTGGCCCAGAGCCCAAACACTGCCTCGCTACCTCCTAGAGCCATGAGCAAGAACGGTTGTTGTATTAAGCCAATAAATTTTAGGGTGGTTGTTACTTTGGATACTTTGTTGTTACTTTGAGTTGTTGTGAAGAGTAAATGAGAGCACCTTTGAGATCCCTAGACCCTACGCAGCCCGCAGGAAGCACTTGGGAAGGGATAGCCTTGATGATGAAGCCACCTGCCTCTTACAAAGCCTGTGCACTCTACTTTCTAAGATGCTAATGTTAACCCTTCTGTTTTGGTTAAAGCATCCAGAAGTAGAACGGACAACCGTAGGTGAAAACGTGAGTAGAGAGAAAGAATAAGAAAACTGCAGAACAGTAGCATGGATTTTATCAGGCTCCAAGGACTGAGATCACAGGACTGAGTCCATCTACTAACGAGAAGGGAAGACGGAGCCTGGGGAGATGTGGAATGCACACAAGAACCCCTGACATGGCTTCATTTCCCTTTGTCATTATGTCCCCTGGGGCTGAGGAATGAACTTCTGAACACTGAGAAACATGCCAACTCAGAAGATGGATGCCAAAAAATGACCATCAATTTTATGCACTGTCCCTAAATCTTCAAAGTACCTGAGGGTAGTGCAAATAAAATGAAATATAAGAAGAACACAAACATAATAAAATCAAGGGAGGCGTTTCATAAACTCCTTCAAAGAATTTTTTTTTTCTCTCTCTCTCTCCTGTGGAAGGTACAGCCACTCCCTGAGAGCCTACTTGACCTTTAGAAAAGAGCTTCTTGGTAAAATTGCTCCTTAACTAAATATTTGTAAATTACTGAAGCACATTTATTTTTTATTTGAATTGCACTGAACTGTGTTAGGAAGTTTTTTTTTTTTTTTTTTTTAAATTTCATATGATTCATTTTGTAAGCAGAAGGAATTTGTGAATAAAGTCAATTCCTCGTTTACCTTTTTTGAAGTCTGGATTGTACTTGTTTAGCTCCACATTTCTTTAAACGGTACAGTCTAAATGTCCTAACTTTTCAGACAATTTCAACATTTAAAAGTTTTCTTAATTTATGTCCAGTGTCAAGAACAATGATCAGAAGAGCCCCATGCAGCTCTCCCCAGAGCACAAACTCTGTCTGCTCATTTCTATTTAGTATGTACAGGGGTCTCTCTTATTCACAGGGGATATGTTCCAAAACATCCAGCAGATCCACGAAATGCACACAAGAAACAGAAAAATGGCCAATTTGGACAAACCCTGTAAAGATTCTATTTTTTCCTGTATGTCCTGTAGCATTATCACATAGTACCAGAGTTAATCTGTTCTTCCAGGTTTTCCGCCCTGGTGCTTGCTTTGCATTGCTGTTCCTATACATGGGGGGATTACTTGAACATAAGCACTATGAGACTGCAACAGTTGATTTCTAGAAGTAATCCAGAGGACCGTTAAGTAACTAAGGGGTGGGTAGTGGATACAGAGTTGATACTCTGGACAAAGGGATGATTTACATCCTGGAATGGATCGCACTCAGAATGGCATGTGAAATTAAAAACTGAACAACTGTTATTTCTGGAATCTTCCATTTAATATTATCAGACTGCAGTTGATCATGGGTAACTGAAACTAAAAGAAAGTGAAACACAGACAAGTGGGGGGATACTACAGATTGCTTTCCCTTGGGGCTTATAAAAAAAAAATCTCAGTAAACCGGTTGTGGCTGGGAAAAGAGCTGATTGATGCTTTTGCACAACTGCAGAAATCAATTACTATTGGAATTCACGTTTCTGAGAGGCCGAGCTGTGGCTGAGTCAGAAATGGTTTTAGCATATACATCAGATACCCCATAGCTTCCTCCTGACCCAACTCTGATTCCAGCTCAGTGCTGTCTTTCTGTAGTTCCAGGGGCACTCACTCATGCCAGGGCAGGACTGACCTTTCCTTAGGAGCAGTCCTCAACCAACAAGGAATGGAGCTGGTGAATGGATGCTCTAGTCTCTTACAGGTGAACATTTCTGAGTGACTTTCTGTATGCTTCTCAAAAGTCCCAGCACCACCACAAGTGACCTCAAAAACAAGCTCCTATGTTGGCTTTTCTTCCCTCCTTCCTGGGACCACTGTTCCACTTTAGGCTTTGCAAATGGAAGGCACCATATGCTGTTGAGCCAGTAACTCTTAAGAAAAGTTCTGAAAAATAGCACTTTGGGAAGAAGCTGAATCCAAGATCCCAGACTGTCAACTGAGATGGCCAGGGAGACTTCTAAGGGAGTAGATGGTATGGGACACCCTGAGAGCTTGAAAGGCCAGCAGAGAAGATTCTCACAGACCAAGAGACCTCCTGGGGCAGCCCAGAAGGTGGATGGTGGGAAGGAGAAAGCCAGAGTGTAAGAAGTAAATTAGCCTGGGTCCTTGTTCTGCAAAGTCAAACTTCCTCGAGTTTCATTTCCACCTACATCTCCATCTTACCCCCACAGGCACACCCACCCCATGGAAACTGCTGCACTATTGGTTGGCCTTTCTATTTTCTGCTGCCCCATCCTGAAGTCCCTATAAACAAGAGAATGAATGGATTACTTAAAAGAAAAAAAAAGAAGAAGAAAAGAAGATACCACATGGGACCTGGTCCTTCTAGAACATTTCTTCCTTCCAGACGGAGGAGTGGGAGGGTTGAGTGGCTAGTGAGAGCTCACTCAGGCTGGGCCAGAGGGAGTCTAGGAAACCTGAGTGAATCATGCTTTAAAAAAGCCCCAAAGCTCAATATACACTCTTTCCTCTCACTGCCTAGCTAATTCATAAAGCAACATGAAATAAAATGGCTGCTATGTACTTCCAGCCAAGTAAAAGAAACTTCATTTCCCAAAGCCAAAGCTAATATTGCACACTGGAGCTGGCTGGAAAACTGATCCTGAGAGCAGGTAGAGCATTTCAGGGACTACACATCATAACCCTGGGCTGAGAGCGAGTCCCACGTTCTCCTGCACCAACAGCACACTCAGCGAGGCCAAAGAAAGAAGGTATTATTCAGAACCTAGATTTAGTTTTCTTAAAAAAAAAATAAGGACCATATTTTTTGATATACTATTTGGCTTTGTGATTTCAATAGACCATGTCCATTACCAGGAGTGAGTCCATCTGGGAAATGATTTTAAGGTTCTTTATAACTTGAGCTTCTATCTTCCTAAGACAAGGTTCAGATTTAAAACTTGGATTCAAACACTGGGTCATGACCATCAGCAGTGACCAAATATATGTATATGTGTGTGTGTGTGCATGTGTCTATGAGAGAGAGAGAGAATGAGAATGAGTGTGAGTGTGTGTTTTAATGACCATTCTGGTCTCAATTAAAAAGCTTCTATTTTCATTAAGAAGTTTCTGGGCTTTTATTGGGGGGGGGGTTATCTTCTAAAGTGAGGAAAAATGACAAGTATATACCCTTTCTTCACCAGATTTCACTGTTGGACTAGAATTTTATAATAAATAAATATTCATAAACATTTTTTGTGTTTTGATACTGGAGATTGAACTCAGGGGCACTCAACCACTGAGCCCCATCCCCAGCCCTATTTTGTATTTTATTTAGAGACTCGCTGAGGCTGGCTTTGAACTCATGATCCTCCTGCCTCAGCCTCTCAAGCCAGGATTACAGGTGTGTACCATGGTGCCCAGCTTTATCAACACTTTTATGGCATTTAATAAACATATTGGGGGTTTATACACACAGGAAAAACAGAAGCTGTCACTCACACGTGACATACCCATTCACACAGATACCCTATCATGGACCTTGAAAGGCCTGCACCATCTGGGCCCCACCTGGTCTCGGGCTTCTCCTCTTGCTCACTCCATTTCAGTCACACTGTCCTTTCCTGCAGTGGCCTGTATACCTCCTAATCTCAGCATTTTTCCACTCTCTGAAAAGCTTCCACAATGGACATCTTCCCTAGCATTTAATAAGGACTTTTTATTAAAAATGTTTTTTTTTTAGTTGTAGATGGACACAATAACTTTATCTTATTTGTTTTTATTTTTATGTGGTGCCAGGGATCGAATCCAGTACCTCACACATGCTAGGCAAGTACTTTACCACTGAGCCACAACCCCAGCCTCTAGTAAGGGCTTTTATCTCATGAAAATTGCCAGCTGAATCTACCACCCAACACTACCGCACTACACCTCTATACACCAGCAAATTAGGACACTGGATTCTAGTTGCAACATGATAAAATTAATAATTTCATAACCTATCAATTTCCTTGATTTCTAGAGGGATTTCAAACCCACTGTGCCCAGAATACAAAACCATCAGCATCTAACAAGTTGCTCATGTATTTATTAAGCTGGGAGATTTGGGGGTTTTATAACAATATCTGGAACTCAGTTGGGACAATGGTGGACCCAACTTGGTCCAATCCTGGCTTGGGTCCACCAATGTTTGGACCTTGAGTCAGGGGCAGAGCAAGACAATTCAAGCCAGATCGGAGACAAGAATGTGCAACTCCATCTCTTCCTACCTTTCCAACCATTCAGAGTGCAACAGGCAGGTGGGAAACCAGGATGGACTGTGCTACTTCACCTTCTCAGCCCCATTCAAGGGCAAAGCTCTCAGGTGTGATCTTCCCTTTATTTGAGTTCACCTGGGGACAATTTAATTCCAGAGAGGAAAACCCAAAGGTGAGTCTGCTGCCAGCTTCCCAGGACCCAACGTGGAGACATGTGACCACCACAGGAAAACTCACTGCAGGGGAACCCAGGTGGGGGGCAGGGTCTGCATGCCAATATCCTTGGGGTATTAAAGAGAACCTTCTTCAGACAAATCACAGTTGCCCTAGAAAATTCATTGATGCTTCCTTGAATGCCACTAACTGCACAAAAAATGGGCCATGACATATTGAGAAAGATCTAATTCATGAAGGGCCTGGCATCCAGAGAAGCCACATGTGCAGCCAGCTCACCTGTCAGACATGCAAATGAGCCTCTTTATGCAAAGAAGATGCATCAGAGCTACTGGAGTCCTCCACCTGTGCCTGAACACCAGCTCATGATTTACCAGCTGTGTCTTCCTCAGCCTTGCTAAGACTCGGTTTCCTCATCAGGAAAACAGAGATCTTACTGGGACACACCCCATTGGGTTGCTGTGAGGATTAAACATGCTAATAAGTGTTAAGTGCTGAGCACGGAGTCTGGCATAGAATTAAGCACTCATTAAGGGTTGGCACCTATTGCTTGCTGCTGTGACTATACCAGTTACATGTTTCCAGAGGGAGAAGGCAAGGTTTCGGCTTATTTTCACAAACTCTAGCAAAAGTCTAACACCAGAACTTGACAAACAGCACACAAGAAAGCAAACCATAAACAAATATTGTTTATGACTACAGATACAAATATACTAAATAAAATATTAGTAAATTGAACCCAGGAACATACCTAAAGGATGGTAAAGAATGATACACAATGATAAAGAAGATACACATGACAGTAGAGTGTATTTTGACAGACTGTACATACATGGAGTATAACTTCCCATTCTTGTGGTTGTAATGATGTGGAGTTTCACTTGTTGTGAATTCATATATGAACATGGGAAAGTTATGTCCAAATCATTCTACCACCTTTCCTGTTCCCATCTCCCTCCCTTCCCTCCATTCCCCTTTGTCTAATCCAGCCAATTTCTATTCTCCCTCCCATACCCTTTTTGTGAGTTAGCATCCATATAACAGAGAGAACATCTGGCCTTTGGTTTTTTGGATCGGCTTATTTCACTTAGCATGATATAGTCTCCAGTTCCATCCATTTACTGGCAAATGCCTAATTTCATTAAGGGGGAACTTTGAAAATAGAATTCATCTTATTAAAAGGTCAAAAAAAGAAGCTATGTTAACGGCTTAACATATCAACATTGTAAGAATTAATAGTTCATAAAAAAGAAAGCCGCAGTTGCCCAAAAATTTCAGATTTAACTGAAACAGATTGGACCTCATTGGAATAAGTAATCTTGCAGAACAGATGCTTACAAAGTAAACTGAGGTTGAATTATAAAGACTCTCTATCTAGAGTCATGTGAGGGAAGACTGGTCACACACATACACACAAAATCAAAACATACTGATGGTCCAGACCAGTAGTTTGGGAAGTTTTCACTGTAATGAATCAACCTGACATATAAAACAGGGACCCACTTTAGATCTGGCTCCCCAGAACCAAAAGATGTACAAAAATTGTGTCCCCAAGAAGGATATCAAGGGAGTGGAGGATGCAAGACAGTGATGGGGAAGTCCCCATAGAGTCACACCTCAGAGCCTGCCTGACTTAGGGTGCTGGGCTCTCGTATGGCTGCACCAGGCCTTGAGGGGGCCCAGGTCCAGGCACTTGCAGCTGTTTATGACTCCGGAGAAATCAGCTCCAGTGGCTTCAGTCAGCTTTCCAAAGAAAAGTCAGGGTACTAGGTGTTAAGAGAAAATCCAACCAAGCTGGAGGGGCAAAAATGACGAGAAGGGACTGGAGGAGATCAGACACCAACATTCATGGTGACTCTGGCCAACTGGATAGTGGACCCCAGGACCCCATCTCTGACACCAGCCCTCGTCCACACCTCAGGTTAAGAAGGTAACCCTAATTCTTCTGGGAAAGTCAGCACAAGTATAGCCCCAGGAGGCCAAAATGAGAATCGGGACAGAGATAATAAAGAAATTAAAATCCCCGATATTAGCACTTACGTATTTGGCATTTAGCGTTAGCCTATTGATCAGTGAATCAGGGGTTTGCCTTTTAAGGCACTAAAGCTTTGAGAGAGTCTGAGGCTTATTTTAAAAATTCGATTATTGGCTTGCATTCAATGGGAAAATCTATTAGGTATGAAGCATATGAAATTGCCCATATTTGGCTATCTTTGACATGCAGTAGTATCAATTTCATATGGTTCAACCTAAACCTCTAAAATTCATGTTTTAATTTACAAGTTATGTAAACACTATGGGAATATGTGTGATATAATAGTTGTTTCAAAATAAATGAATGGGATATTACACATACTACTAACAGAAGTGACCATTCCTTTTCAAACACAAAAGCCCCTCAAATAAGGAAGGACCTTACCAATGGACTGAAAGCATATGTGACAAGATGTTAGCTCCGTCTGTGATAGCGCCACCTCTTGGGCATATGGATGCCCCAGGAGCAGCCCTCAATCAATGACGACTGGGAGTTGGTGGATGAAGACCTCAGGCCCCTCCCCCTTGGGGAGAACTCTGGGTGCTTATTCTACGGAGGCAGAGCTCCCTGTGGGAGTACCTCCAGTTGCCCACAGTAGTACCTGGCTGGATAACCTGACCTTTTTTTTAGCTGTTTGCTCTCTGCCTTTACATTTCCTATCTCCCCACCTTCAGCTCTTAACCAAACCCCTGCACTGGAATTCTTGACTTGGAGCTTACTTCTGAGGAAACCTAACCAAGACATAGGTGTTTCCAGGCATTCTTTTAAGAACTCATTACACAACTGATTTTTAAGTTCAAGGGACTCACATCCCAGCCTTACCACAGACTGCAAACCTGGGGCCACCAAAGAAACCAACGTTAACATAGGGTTCCTCTGGTGGGAAAGAGATGCTGGCTTCAACTGAGGAGGGGGTAAGAGAATTCGTAGGCATGGCCTTACTGCCTGTCTCCCCCTGAAAGGTATGGACACAAGATTGCCCCTCAGGGATGAGTTTCAGCACCAAAAGTTTTAACCCCCCCTTTTCAGCTTGACTCAACCCAGCAAGACACCATTAACAGGGAGAAGCATTTCTCCATTTCTCTAATTTCTGGTAGTTTCCCTCTCTAGGGAGATTAAAAAAAAATTAGCATGTTTCTCCAAACCACTCCTCCATTTTATCCTTAAAATCTAACAGTACAATATAAAACTTATTAAAAATAATGATAACTACGAATAATCATAAAAGGACAGAGAAAGAGAAACATCTATCCACATACCTACCACCATCCATTTATTCATTCATTCAATAAATACTGAGGTCCTGCCACATCCCAGGTACTGCTGTAACTAGCAGGTATGAATCAGCACATAAAAAGTCATTCCATGTTGTAGGGAGCTTCTACTCCTATAGGAGAACTAGGCCATTCAGCAACAAACCAACAATAAGCCAGATGACAATAAATTCTATGGAGAAAGTAGAATAAAGGAGTTGAGGTAGGGATATATGGAGTGATAGGGTGTTTCTAATCAGGTGACACATGATCAAAGACAAGAAGAAAGGAAGGAAGAGGGCCATGTGACGATGTGGGGAAAGACCCAGCGCAAAGGCACTGAGGCATAAATAAGTCTGGTGTGCTATAAGAAATACCAAGGAGGCCAGCATAGCCACAGAAAAGGTGGCCGGGGGAGAGCAATAGGTGACATGTTCAGAGAGGCAGCAATAGTATGAGGTCTTTTGGGGCCCTCCAGGTGTTGTAAAGAACTAAGATTTCCAAAGAGATGAGAAGCACCGGAGGATTCTGAGCAGAGGAGTATAAGGCAGCAAGGGTAGAAGTAGGAAGATCAACTATGAAGGAGGCTACTGCAAATCAGTAACCAAGTGAAAGACGGGGACTTGGGCCAGGGTGGAAGCAATGTTGGTGGCAGGAAAGGACTGGATATGGACATACCCTGCGGGTTCAGCCAACAGGTTGTTTGTGGAATAGATGTGGAGTTCAAGAGGAAGCAGGGAGCCAAGGAGGATGGTGACGTTTCCCTACACATGGAGCATGTTTGGGGGCATTAGGATCCCATTTTCGACACCCTATTAGTGAGAAACCTGTTAGACATCAAGTGGAAGATGGTGAGCAGGCTGTTTGATACCCTTGCCTGAAGTTCAGCGATGAGGTCTGGGTTGGAGACAGACACTTGGGACTTGACTAGTTTATCTCACGAATGACGACAGACAGAAGAGCAGGATGTCAAGGACTGTACCTTGGGGCTCTCTAATGTTAAAAGGTTGTAAAGATGAGGAGGGAGGAAGCAGAGAAGGAGCGTCCAGTGAGGTAGGAGGAACAGAGGATGGGGTGGGAGCATCCTCATGTTCCAGAAGAAGACTTGAATAGGTATTTTATGAAATAAGTGAAAAGCACATGAAAAAGTTTATTAACCACCTTGCAGAGGAAAATCCAAACGACAAAGCATTTGAGAGATTTCCCACGTGGATAATAAGTCTATGAAAGATGAGTCAAAAGGTATGCTCAGCACCAGCTCAGCCACCTATGGAGTAAACTCAGTCTTGTTAACCTTTATGAGTCTTGAGCCCCAAATTATTGTGTTCCCTTAACCCTGGCAAGTCTTTGTTTTCTCATCTATGCATTGGGAATCAAAGCCCACGTGAAGGTAGGTTAAGAGGAGAAACTAGTTATACTCAGATGCCGGAGTAAGAACCACAGCAGAAGTCATCACAGAGCATGGGGTCTAGGAAACCCTGAGCCATCCGTAAGTTTGGCCTTAATGGGATGAAATGACAGCTCAAGGATTGTAATGGTCTGCAGGTGTGCATTCAGGGTCTTTGTTAAATTCGGTAGGTGTCTGCCTACGTCAAATCCCCAAATCAGATGCTGGCAGTAATACCCTGTGTCCAAGTGATACTGAGACTATCAGTGTCTGTAACAGACCCTTCAGAACAGGGAGGAAACCAGTTGATGGTAAACCTACTCTAGAAAACATTCTCAGGGTTCTACTTCTATACTGTGGGTCCTCTAAAGGGGTTCAGGTCGCATTTGCTTCCAAGAGACAGCACCATGTTTCCCTTGGCTCCTGAGCCACCCTGTGGGGGTGGAAATGACCAGGAACTTTTATTCTGCCCTAGGTGGCCCTTGACCAATGCCTGCTAAATGTGAAACAATAAAGGCCACACTCTCTGGTCCTGAGATGGGACAATGCTAGTTCAGAGCTTGGGTGCAGGATCAAATTGAGGCCGTGCTCTGAGGGACTTTGCTGAGATTGCACCCTGCGCTGTCCTGCTTCACTGCGCCCGCTGCCATCTCCCTTGGGAACACACCCTTCATAAACCACTTGCACTTGAATCTTCATCTCGGCATCTGCTCCAGGGAAACAGCCCAGTCCTTGATACTTGGAGTTGTCTTTTATTTGTCTCAGCTTAGAGGTCTTCTTTCATGGCTTTCTTTTTTAAGAGATGCTCTATTGCTTCATGAAAAAGATTTAGAACCCAGGATACTCCCCTTTCTCCCTTATAAGAAGAAATTATTAAATTGTTGTTTTGCAACTAATTGGCGGGGAAAACCCAGAAGTTTAACCATACACTTTCTAAACGCCTCTCGAAAAATTGCCCAAGTCGCGTGGCTCTGGGAAATGTTGTTCTTTACAGCTACGGCTCTGTTGACATTTCTAAAGCAAAAAAGCAACCTTCCTTTCAAACGCAGTGAATACACAAATGAATCTTTTCATGCCCATGAAAACTGAGCCCTGCCATAGAACACTGAGGCCACTCTGTGACTTGAAATGGACATCTGGGTTTCTCCACCACTTCCTCCTGCCAACCGCCACAGAAAGTACCCGTGCTTTCTCTCAGGCCCTTTTACTCTGGGCTCGGATCTCTCTGACCTCTCTGCTGGGACAGGAAAACACACACACACATACACACACACACACAGAAAACACAGGTAAAAATTAAAAATCCAGGGGAGCAATTACAAATATGACCTCAGAGCACCTGCTCCCCACCACCTTCTATAGTTCCCTTAAGGACAAAGGCCAGGGTCTGCAGCAGTAGCTCCAACACCGAAGGGTCTAGAGAGAACATGGGATTTACTTTTGATGAGGGATAGAAAGGCCAATATTGCAAGATAAGGAGCTGGGTCTGTGCGGGAGCTCAACTGGGCCAAGAGCCAGGTGAGGGGTTTTTGCCTGGCATTATGCAGGAAGTTCAAGGTAAAGTCACCAGGGTTTGGGGCACCGGATTAAAGCAGGAGAGGGCGGAAAAGACTTATTATTTACGGAGTATAGATATCCACCCTCGGGGTTCTCTTACAAGGGCAAGCAGTAAGTTCATTCATCATCTTAATGGCTGGGCCAAGATAACTATTAAGATCAGAGGGTTGCATTTGCCTGCAGGCTACTATTAACTTGACAAGAGACACCAGAGAAAGCCCAACACAATGGAAATCAGTTCCGGCCTCAGAGGAGAACAGCGAGACTATTTGTAAACGGCTTACACACACTCAAGGATCCCAGTGCAACTCTGCCTTCAAACCACTCTGACTCCCTACATGCGACTTCCTGGCTGTGCTGTCACATTGGGTTTTGTTCATATGCACAAACGCACAGGTCTCTGTGTGGAATCCTCTGTCTGGGTACAGGACAGGTCCCTCAAATACAAAGGTATACAAGTGTGTAGCCCCTTCCTCCTCTCTCCAGATTGGAAAGAGGATCCAATCTTATCTCCTGGCGCCATCTTGAATGGGGAGCCTTGAAAGTGAGGAGAGAGACCCCTGAAAGGGAATACCCTGTCCGTGGTGAAGGTAGATATAAACTGGAAGAATCCTTTCACAACAAAAACAAACTCGCCAGTCCTCCATGTCACCTGTCCTAAAAAATAACTTCTAAGACCCAGCTTGGAGGCCCAGTTTAGTTTGGAATTCAAACCACTCGCTCCTCCAAACAGCAAAAATGAGTTTACCTTCTAACATGTGTGCACACCTCCCACCACAGGCCTTGTCATGGAGGAAATAAAAGGACATAGCCTCCCCCTCTCCACCTCAGTCTCTCTAGGAGATTAGATGATGCTGCTGTAACTCCTTGGCCACATTCAGCAACTACCAGCCAACCAACACTGAGCATGAACTCCGTCTCTAAGAGCCTTGGAAGTGCTCTGCTGGTTCTCCCCGCTGAATGCAGGATCATTCTTCCCCCTTTCTTCCAGTGGTCTCAACACTGATTCTCACCTTCTAACCTCCCTAGCCTGGTTGCTCTGCCTCCAAGATGTCACTGGCACCGTCCAGCATCACGAGGAGTTACTGCATACTACTAGAACAGGAAAAGGTCAAAGTTCAAAACTGGAAGCAGAGTTTCTCCTGCACCATAAGTTTGAAAGGTGAACCACCATAAGTTGGAGACCACCTGTGTACCTTCTGAAACTTCTTGGCACCTAGAAAGTGAGGTGTTTGCTAGCAGATACTAGTGAGGCCCTGCCACACGGCTGGTACCTTTTACAGTGTTTCAGCCCACTCTTAGTTTTTTATTATTATTTTTTCATTGTCAATGGTCAATATCTTCAACAAGCTATACAGTAATGGCTTAGGTGTGGTGGTAGTCAGGGCCCACTGTAGGTATGCTTCATGTTGGTGACTAGCTTGCTGCAACCTCATTTAATCCTCAGAAAAATCCCACTTTATAGAAAAAGAAACTCAAGTGCAAAAGACGACCTTTGGCCCCAGGTCACACTGATGACAGACACAGAACTTCCTCTGCATCTGCTGGTGGCCAGAGTCACGCATTCCCTCCACTACATTCTGGATGCCTATTCCTTACTTCCACTTCTGAAATCCAAACTCCAGATTAGTTGCTTCTTAAAATTGCTGCAAAGTACACATATCCCAGCCTCATGTGGTTTTTCAAAACATCATTAGCTTTAAAAATTCCACGAACATTACTTTTGGGTTGAACCCCTCCAGGGTCCTCCCTCCCCCAGACACGCACACACACCTGAAGCCCCCACACTCCAATCTTCTTGGCAAGCTTATCTGCTGCCAAGGGAAAGACACGAGACACAACAAGGCTGCAGACAGACTTAAGTTCTACCAGAAACGCAGATCCGTGTGACAGCCAGGCGGGCGAGAGAATGGACCAGAACATATGGGAAACAGCTAGGCTGGGGGTCACAGGCTGGTGGCCTAAAGGCTGGATGTGGTCAGGGGACATGTTTTGTTTGGCTCAAACAATGTTCAGAAGACATTTTAATTAGCTGCCAGAGTCATGAGTCTTCACATAAAAATGTGGATTTCTAGTTTTTCTTTCTTTTTGGAAAACAGGGCCTGACAGCATCCTCCTCACTCCTACCTGCAATGCTTGGGTACTGCCGTGAGTCTGGAGCCCTCATTTTCCCATACCTGGTCCTCCTCACCTGTTTACACACCTGTCTTGCCCCATCCCTGCAGACCGTGAGGTGTGCATCACTATTTCTTGCACTAGAACCTCATTGGGGTTCCATCAGGACAGCATGCAACTTCTTGGCACCTAGAAAGTGAGGTGTTTGCTAGCAGATACTGGTGAGGCCCTGCCACACGGCTGGTACCTTTTACAGTGTTTCAGCCCACTCTTAGTTTTTTATTATTATTTTTTCATTGTCAATGGTCCTTTATATTTATTTTTATGTGGGCGCTGAGAATCAGACTCAATGCCTGACAGATGCCAGGCAAGTGCTCTATCTAAACCACCACCCCAGCCCCTCCAGCCTACTTTTAAAAAATTTTTAGTTGTAGATGGACACAACACCTTTACTTTATTTATATGGTGATGAGGATTGAACCCAGTGCCCCAGGCATTCAAGGCAAGCGCTCTACCACTGAGCCACAAACTCAACCTCTCCAGCCCACTCTTGATGGGGTGGTATGTAAATCCTTTGGATGCCTTACCCCTGAGGGATATCTTCAACACTGTTTCCAGAGCTGCCCTCCAGGATTAACTCGACTGCCCACTGGGGTAGCTGGTTAACAGCTCACTTTTGATTCACTGCCTCCTCTTGACTGTATCACCTTTCCTCCCACCCCCCACCTTGTTTTCTGCATCTCCCAAATAAACCAACTGCTTTCAGTTCCTTGCCTCCAGGTCAGTATCTCACCCTGTGTGGAAGAGCCAGGTCCAGGAGCCTGATCCTTCTCTTTGGGCACAGCCTCCTCGGTAACTCTTCAGCAAATGGCTGCATCCCCTTGGGGTTACCCAAACTCAGCTAGGAGACCTCTTGCACTTGGCTTGAAACTTGTACATTCAAGTGCAGGTTTGTTTCCTTGTGGGTTGTGGATTGGGTTAAACCATGAAAGTGTGGGCCTGAGCCTAGCCCCTTGTTATATGGTTTATGGTTTGGAGCTTCAATGTCCCATGTGTTGGAGGCTTGGTTCCCAATGCAGCCATGTTCAGAGATTGGGCCCTTTAGGAGGTAATTGGATGAGAGCTCTGACCTCATGAGTTCATAGCTCAATGGGCTATAGAGAGGTGGTAGAAACTTTAGGAGACGGGGCCTCATTGGAGGAAGTAGGTATTATGGTTTAGATACAAGGGGGCTTCCGAAAGCTTACGTTCGAGACAATGCAAGAAGTTTTCAAGGTGAAATGATTAGATTTTGAGAGTCGTAACTTATCAGTGGATTAGGCAGGTGGGATGTGCCTTTGGGGATTATATTCTGTCCCTGCTGAATAAAGCTCTCTCGCTCGCTCCCTCTCTCTCCTTCCTGGTTACCATGTCCTGAGCTGCTTTTCTCCTTTAGCCATGATGTTCTGCCTCATCCAAGGTCCAGAGCTATGGAGGCCACAGGCTATGGACTGAACCTCTGAAACCGTGAGCCAAAATAAACTTTTCCTCCTCTAATTGTCCTTAGGTCTTTTGGTCATAATGACGAACAATTGACTAAAGCAGTAGGTCCCTGGGATTTGTAACCTTGAATGGTATATTTTGTCCCCAGTCACTTCCTTTCTCTCTGCTTTCTGGCCACCATTAACTAAGCAGTTTGGCTCCACCACACACTCCCCACCATGATGCTCTGACTCATCACAGGCCCCAAAACAAAGGAACCAAGTGCCCATGAACTGAAACCTCTGAAATTGTTAAAAAAAAAAAAAGTATATCTTTTCTTCTTTTAAGTTATCTCAGGTATTTTGTCACAGCGACAGAAAGCCGAATGACACATACTCAGTCCCTCTCCCCCCTCAACCCCTTATAGTCACCTGAAGGCAGGAGTCCTAACTGCCAAGCCTAGAACTGCGGGCATCATTATTCCTAAAATGTTCTGATGTCACCCTGCTGCCAGGAATGTTACTTGGCCCTTGGTCCATGGGGCAGCCTCTTCTACCGAGCTGCCCCTCCTCCTCTGTCCTCTCACTCCTGATCCAGCTCAGTTCCCTCCTTCATCAGCTAAATAAGTGGGCCCAATCGGTGCCAGTTCCTCACCATCAGCCCCGCTCACCCCAGCTCTTTCTGAAGCTCATTCGTCTCCCCGAAGCATTTATCCAAGGATTTTGCCCAACATGGGGCTATTCACAGAAATGGCTTATTTCACCTTATCACATCGGGGCTTCCAATCAACCTTTCAGTGCCTCTGTAGGACAGTTGGCACCTCGTACTTTAATTACTTGCTGACATGCCTTGGCCCCATCAGACTGTGACCCTTGGGAGCGGGGACTAGATCTTTTGCACGCTTTTAACTCCCAGTGCTGGTATAGTTCCTGGTGACTTGCAGATACACAACAAATGTTGTCCAAAGACATTCCTGTTTCAGAGGGGCTAGAAGAGCCAAGGCCGTAGGTGTCAAGCAGCACCACAGCAAGAACAAAAATATGACTTTATCTTGCTAAAGGGTCACAGAGCAGAATAGCTTCAAGGGCACCACACACATCATATCAGTGGAGTTGGGTCCTGGGGATGTTGCTCACAAAGAACCCAATGAGAACAGCGACCCCAGAGCCGTGCAATAGCCGTCACCTATTCTTCCTTGGTCTCCCTTTTAACTGGACACCCTTCATCCACCCCAGGAGCTCCCTCTCACTGCTCCCACAGGGGACCCCAGGAATAATCCCACTCTCTGGTGAGGCTTTCCCTGGGCCACCCCTGTTTCTTGTCTGGCTGGGAACACAGTATACTGGGGGCTGCTCCCTGCAGAACCTCGGTTGCTGTTAATTCTACCCTGAGCTCTGGTGGGGCAGCCACCAATAAATTAACCAAATGAACAGTGTGTTTTCAAGTTAGCTTAGGTGAGAGAAAGTCAGCAGGTGGTCAACCATGTATACCCCATATATGTATAAACAGCCTCCTCTTAAAGGAAAAAATAACCCAGCACCTTTGCTCCACACATGCTCCCACCATGATGCGCTTCCTTGCCACAGGCCCCCAAACGATGGAGCCAACCAACTATGGGCTGAAACCAAAATAAACCTTTCCTCTTCTAAGTTGATTTCTCTTAGATGTTTTGTCACAGCAATGGAAACCTGACTGATACAAGTTGTTTTGGGTATTGTTGTTTACTCTCAGAAGCTAATATGTCATTTATTAACTGCAGTGACACAGAAGACTGGAGACCTTGAAGACCTGTGCTTTGAGTTTCTCTGTGACTTTGGACAAGAGCAATACCCCTCTATTCACCCACCTGTTAGGGGACGGGTCCCATGCAGCCAGGTCAGGAACCCACATAGGTAACAGAACCTACATAGATAACGCCTAAGCTGAGATTTCAGTGAAAAATAGTTCATTAAACAAAAACAGGGGCATGGGGGTACCTGGGTAAAAGCAGCTTCAGTTTAAATGAGGACTGATTCTGTGTGTACATCCAAGGGGACAGAGTGAGCAATGAGTCTGAGGTAGGAAGGAAGCTGGGAAGGCCCAGGTAACAGAGGATGTAGCCTCACAGAAACAGCTGAGGAATCTGATCCTCACCCTGAAGAATGTGAAGCAGGACCAGGGACAAAAAGTCATCCTTATCAAATCTATTAGATAAATGAGATCAGAACCCTTTTAAAAAATTACTCTTTTAAATTATATATTATAGAATTTTGGGGGGTATTTGTTTACTACCTTAAACATTTATAAAATTATTTTTGTTTCATTCTGTGTCTTTACCACACTTTTTATTCAACAACTTTCATATTCCTAGTGATTTACCTGTCCATAACTATTTTTCAGGAAGTTTTGTGGTGACTGCAGTAGATACTTCAAGTACCTTGCTCTCGTGCAGTCCCTAGAACCAACCAGGGCACTGACCTCCTGAAGTCAGTACCCTCCAGTCTAAAGTTTCCTACAACTTTCTGTCTCAGTTCCTTCCTGGCCCAGGGAATATGGGCCATAGTTGGGGAATGCTGGACATTTCCGAGAGTTAAAGTCCTGGAACCATCCTCCATGATGAGTGACAGGAGGGGTACTCCTCTAGCAGCCTTGTCACCTCTGAGGGGAACGATTCTGGGGTGTGTTATACCCAGGTTCTCAGAGGACCTGCAGAAGATGAAGCCCAAGTTGCTCACTGTGGTCATGAATGCATGCTTTTCTGTCTTCTCTCTCTTCTTTGTCTAAGCTCTCCACTCCCACACAGCAGCTTCTGAGATCACTCCCTAAATAAACCACCTGCACCTACATCATTGTATCAGCCTTCACTTTGGGGGAAATCCAAACTAGGAGAGTCAAGAGAATACGAATCCTCATGTAACTAAGAATCTCTATTTGGATGTCACAAAGAAGGGAAAGTTAGCTAGGTTATAGAATTTTGGATTGCCCTCAGGATTTGGAGGATTGTCTTCCTATCTGCTTTTCTGGTTGGTCCCGACTCTTACAGCCACATGATGTCTCTGCAATGGGATATGCTGTTCTAATGTTTGACACTAATGTTATGGAAAAGTTTCTAGAAAACTTGTTTTTGATTAAATATTTGTAGTATCATTTTCATGTGAAAATTGAAAATTTCATGAAGCTATGTGTAGACAGCAAAATGTTTTTAGTATCTGTGTCTGGTGTTTGCAGCACCCATTTAAGACAATGGAGATGCTGCTTCCATGTCTAAGGAATGATGTCTACTATTCGTCTTCTCTTCCAATTTTCCTGGAACCATTTTTGCTGACCCCCCCCCCCATTTCCGTCTTCCGCATTACCGTCTCCACACTGTCAGCTTTCTTCTTTGGTTTGTTCTTCTCCATATTCTCACAGATTCTCTACAATAATGAATAAGTTTCCAATGCTTTTGCTCTTTCCTGATTACCACACAACACTAATTCTGCCATTGCTTTCTTGGTCTCATTAGAACAGTTCCTTACCCCATCCACAAGCTTTATTTTTGCTTGACCTTCAGTCCATACCATGTTCAGCCATTCCACGGTTCAACTATCTGATCCTTCACTGTCCTAATTTCTTCTTGAATTTCCTCAAGGACAAAAGTGTATCTTCTGGAAATTTGACTTTAGTTCTTTATTAATAATCTTAAAAGTTATACCTTCCTTCTGTCTCCTGAGTTATGCTTTTCTTGGTTTGTGCATTAGGATCTTTGTAGGAGGCTATGCTGCTTCAATTAGGTCTATGCATTATTACACAGGTGGGATGAGCTCTCTCGGTTCCCTTCATTACCCACGGACGCATATGTTCTTAGAATCTTACCCTGAGCACGGTGAGGCCACTTATATCCCAAGTTGATCAACCTTTCAGAATAGTCATTGTCATGGGAAGGGAATTTTTGTTTCTTTTCCTACAGCCACGTGATGTCTCTGTGCCCTGCCCGACTCTCACACTAACCCTTACCATATCCCGAAGGGCCCCCGACACCTTGTCAACTTTCTGCCAAACTGAAACCTAAGGTTTCCTGTGCTAAAGATTTTATAGGATGCTGGAATTCAATGGCAAAGAGATCAAAATGAGGTGTTCCCATTTTCCCAGGGCCAGCTACAGAGGTGAGGACTCATTCCTGTGTCCTTCTGAGATATATTGTCCTTGACTGACCAGAGCCTCTTTGTCCAGAATGCCTGGGAGGCTAGAAACCATCCCCCATGCCCTGTGCCCATAATGATACAGAGGTAGAAAATGATGCTGACCCCTGCAACTTCAAAGGGGGATAAGTCTGCTGAGTGACTTATGCTCTTTAATGTTCCCCCTCTTCTTTCCACCACATAGAACAGATCAAGGCTAGGTGTGACCTGACAGCAGACTCCTGCACAGCCTTTCCTTTCCTATCTTGCTTCTCTCACTGCTCTTCTCCTGAGAGCAAGCCTTCAATAAATCACATGCACTGCATCTCATGCAGGGAGGAAGGAATGGAGAAATGTTTGTGAAGTCCCTGGGCATTGCAGGTGCTCATTAATGCTCATGAGCTCCCCCGCCCCAAACTAAGGATATGATCATTTGTTAATACTACTATATGTAAAAGATGTTCGTTGCAATATTATTTTTTAAAAGAATAAAAAACTGGCTGGGTGCAGTGGTGCACACCTGCAATCCCAGCAGCTCAGGAGGCTGAGATAGGAGAATCACAAGTTCAAAGCCAGACTCAGCAACTGCGAGGTGCTAAGAAACTCAGTGAGACCCTGTCTCTAAATAAAATACAAAATAGGGCTGGGGATGTGGCTCAGTGGTCCAGTACCCCTGAATTCAATCCCCAGTACCAAAAAAAGAATAAAAAACTGAAAATCATTTAAATACCTAGTAAGAGGAATTTGTAGATTATCCATTTGGTAAAATATTATGCGGTCTACAAGCTAATAAAAAACTGGAAATAATCTATCTATGCAATAAGAGAAATTTGTAGGTGATGCTTAGTATATCTATATGGTAGAATATTATTCAGTCTCCAAGCCAATGAAAAAAACACAGTGAAGGGGAGCACAGCAAGAGTCAAGTGGTTACTTAATTCATAAAATAATACTCCAAGTCCTACATATTGGCAGAAGCCAGCTCTGAATTTTCTAGCAACTGGTAAGAGAATGGAGCCTGATAAGTCACAAAACTGTTTTCAGAGGTAAAGACAAACACAATGCCCAAGAAAGGCAGAGGTCTCTCTAAGCCTGAGAAAGAAGAGAAATTTCTCCCATAGGTCCTGAGTAAGAGGAAACCATGTAATTTAATGACCCAGGCACCAGAGATGAGCTTCACAGGTCTGGTCCCCTGAGTAAACCCCTCCCCCTCAGCTGCCCTCCCACCCCACACAGGGAGATGGCATCAGGGAACATGCAATTAGGAGTGGTCAGAGATGCCGGAACCGACAGCTTACTTGGTTCGCTCTTGACTGGGTTTAACTCAGGATAATGTTTAGGGTGGAGATGGTGGATGGAATCCATGCCCTTCCCACAGTCCTTGATTGCTTTTTTGGCCTCCTCTAATCCAGAAGCTGCTGAGAGCTATTAAGCAGCAGGGATTTGAGGTGACTTCTTGGAAAGTTCTTGGAGTACCTCCATTATGGGTGGCTCCGGGAGCTTCACTTGCCCTCTAAGCCGAGTAAGTTTGGCACAGTCCTGTCAAAACCTTTGAGCCTGGCAGGGTAGGTGCCTGAACAGAAGGCTGCCCACGTGCTCAAAGGTGCACCTATGGGCACAAATGGGCTCACTCAGGGGCTAGGAGGTTTTCCTTAGAAAGCGATTTGGGTTCTATTTTAACACAGAACCCAGGGCAGCCCAGTTCAATGCTGCACATTTTTTGAAAAGCTGCAAAAATTCCCATTTGAGCAGCTGTCAACAGAGCAACTGGACAGAGTGGTCAGCCTGGGTCACTCCCTGCTCCTGCTGAGGAGCCTGTGCCTCTTCCTCTACAAAGACAGTGCCTTGAGGGGGTTCCCTGGGAGAGAAGAAGTATCCATTCCTTTTTTTTTTTTCTTGAGTCACACTACATATATTTCAATTCATTCAAGTAAATTAACCCACTCTATCAACCCTCACCTAATTCATGGACACAAGTTCATTCCCTCAATATCCTCAAATACAGCAGGAAAAATAAATATGTCAAAGTATACGCTGATAGAAATGACGAACAGAAAACATCAAGAACACTATTGGTGATAACAAGCACGATCAGCAGTGATCTGTCCTTATTTCTTAAGTTTCACAACAATATTGCTTAAAACTGGAATTTTTTAGAATGCACACGAGCTGGCAACGGTGACTATAGCATCTCAGAGAAGGGGCAGAGATTAGCCATATGGGAGGGTACACAAGAGAAAAGGGATGGGAGACAACGTAAGATACAGACACTTCTCCAAGGTATTTACAACTGCTTCTTCAGTTACACCAACAAATTCTCTAGGGTCGGGATGGAAAAATTTCTAATAATTCCAAATAATGCTCTTTGTGAACGAATGGTCCTTGTAGAATCATTGTGTGGTCCAAGCTATGAAGAAAGTCAGTGAGTGCACTGACTTTCTTTTGGGGGTGGCCCCCTTACCTTCTGCCACATGTTGATGAAGAAGAGCTCCCGGGACACATTGAAGGACACGTTGGCATCATAGGCATCGTCCCCAAGGTTGGAGATGGAGATGTTTAGGGAGATATTCTTCACAGCTCCCAAAGCTAGATATGGGGTTTTCTCATCAATACTACAATGAAAAACAAACAAACAGCAATTAGTACTCTGAAGCTTACATTAATATAACCTAAGACATCAGGGGATAGTTGAGTGCAGGGATCAAAAACAGGGATCAGAACTACAAGTGCCAGGTAGCTCGTTAACCAGCCATGTGTCCTTAGGGAATCAGGGGCCCCAGCCCCCTCACCTAAAACACTGCCTCACTCACTCCTACGTGGGCCATAGGAAATCTTAAGATATCAAACTTGGAAAACTATAACACATTTAATAACCTATACATGGAATTAATTCATAGTTATTTGGGGTATTTACTATGTTCTGGTCACTATGCTACATGCTAGGGAGACAGCAGTGAACCAGAGTTCTTATAGCTTCAGGAAACACAGAAAGAAGCAAACATAAATACTAGATCAGAGAAACTTAGTGTAAGGAAGATAGAAACTGCCAGGTTTGGAGGGGGAGTGGGTTGCAGTTTTAAACAAAATGGTCAAGGAAGCCTTCATCACGAGGTCACCTCTCAAACCTGGAAGAAGAAAGGGAGCAAGGCAGGCAGAAATTCAGGGCCTACCAAAGGAAAAGTCCTTAGGGTGTGTTCAGGAAACAGAAAGGAAGCCAGTGTGGCTGGAGAGGAGTGTGTGAGCAGCAGAGTGGGAGGAAATGAGCTTAGGGGGTGTTATGGTTTAGATGTGAGGTGCCCCCCCCCAAAAGCTCACATGTGAGACAGTGCAAGAGGGTTCAGAGGAGAAATGGGTTGTACGAGTCTTGACCCAATCAGTGAATTAATCCCCTGATAGGGATTAACTGAGTGGTAACTGAAGTGGTAGGGTGTGGGCTGGAGGAGGTGGGAATTGGGGCCTGACTACGGGGTATATATTTTGTATCTCGAGAATGAAGACTTCTGTCACTCTGCTTTCTGGTGCCCATGATGTGAGCTGCTTCCCTCTGCCACACTCTTCCACCATGATGCTCAGCCTCACCTTGAGCCCTGAGGAATGGAGCTGGCCTTCTATGGACTAAGGCCTCTGAAACCCTGAGCCCTCAGATACACATTTCCTCCTCTATAATCGTGCTGGTTGGGTTCTTTAGTCACAGAAGCTAAAAAGCTCACTAAAACAGGAGATGAAGGCAGTGGAGTCCATGGGTCCTGCAGGGCCTTTCAGGCCACCATCAGGACCTTGGTTGAACTGTGCTAGAGATGCGAGGACCTGCCGGGCTCTGAGCCCAGGGGCACCACCGCTTGGCATCCACGAGGAGATAATATTGTGCACATGTGGAGTGGTCAGGGGAGAATCAGGGTGCCCAGCAAGGAGGCTCCTGCAATAATCCAGGCATGAGCAGATGATCGGGCGCTCAAACCAGGTCGGGGCAGCCGAGGTCGCAGGGAGAGGTCATGTTCTGAAGATGCTTCAAAGGTCACCCAGCAGATTTTTCTCATGGATTGGATGAGGGGTGTTCAGAAGACAGAAGTCTAGAAGGGCTCCAGGTTCAACAATCAGAAAAGAAGGGCTGTCGTTCAGTGAGAAGGGAAAGACTACGGTAAAGAAGATTGAGCAGAGAAAACCCAAATAAATGCCTGTTGGATTTTAAAGGAACTATGGAGGCAGTTGGATGCAAGATTCTGGAGTTCAAGGCGGCCTCTGGGCTGGAGATCCACCTCGGTAAGGACCAGATAGGACACCAGGGAACAAGTGTAGGTAAATAAGAGGTGTCACAGTAGCTGAAGACAAGGAGCAGCCAGCAAAGGAGACTGAGAGAAGCCAGGGGGGAAAACCATGGAAAATGGCTTCCGGGGACCACAGGAGACACGTTCCAAGGAAGGAGTGGTCAATTCTGTCACACGTGGCAATAGGCTGAAATTATCTGAAGAATCGGAACTGGCCACTGGAATTAGCTATCTCGAGGTCACTGATACAAAGTGCCTAAGTGGAGTCATGGGGCCGGGAGTCTGACTGGAGTGAGTTTAAGACAAGGAGGAAGAGAATAAGTGGGAACAGTGAGTACAGATGACTATTTAAAGGTTTTTTTTTTTCTCCCCCTCTGTAAAGAGGAACAGAGAAATCGAATGGTGGCGGTGGGCGGAAGTCAGCTCCTGGGAGATAGTTATTTTCTAAAGGGGGAATTATCATTGTATATTTGCAAGCTAATGGGAAGGATCCACCAGAGAGGGAACAAATTAATAAAGATGGGATGGGGGACAGTTGCTGGTGGGGACCTGGAGAACAAATGGAAAGGCTGGTGGGAGGTAAGGAAGTGGCGCTTATGGGCAGCTGCAGATGGGTGGGTAGAAGTGGTGGGAACATGTGGCTTCCTTCTTGATTGCTTCCACTTTGGGTGAAACAGAAGCAGAATTAAGAAGGGGGAGAGAGGGGAAGAGGGTGGACATTTGAGGGGCAATGAAATGGAAGAATCACTCAGGAGACCAGGGGAATGAACAGGCCAAGGGTAATCACGGGGAAGAGGATGGGCGCATGAGACTGAAGATTACTATGTGATGTGAGATTTGGAGAAAATAAACTCATGTCAGCAGCCAGTCTCTAACTGGGGACCAGTTAATGAGAGCTGTAGTGAAGCATTAAGAGGGTTGATGTAAAGTCATTATTTTCAGCCACTCAGTCTCCTGATCTCTTCCTGGTTTGGGGGACTCGAGATAGATGGGAGGGGTACATCAACAGAAAGGAGGCAGACCCTCCCCTCCCGTCCTTGTGAGTGCTATGCTGTGGGCACCTAAGTGCAGTCATGTGACCTAAGGATGGTCAGTGGCCCTAAGATGCTGACAGATGCTCCCACACAGGGCTATGGATTTTGAGTGCTGAGCAAAGACATGGGGACCTTATGAGATCCTCTGAAGTGGCTGCTTGAAGGTCGAGTGTTTCCCAGCTTCCTGCCCGAGTTGGTTCTCTGGCTTTCCGGCCTCTGCTCTGAACTAGCCTACGTCTTTCCAATAAATTCCTTTTCTGCTTAAATTAACCAGCATGTGTGTTGGTTGTTTGCAATCATTAATACAGCTAATACAGCATGAAAGAAAACTATTTGGACTCTCAATAGGCTATGATAATTTGAACTACACATTTTGGGTGCAAGGAATCATCATTTCCCATCCATGGAAAGAGGACCTTGCTCTCCTGCCTGTCTGGCACGTCAACAAGAATAATATGTGCAATGAGCAATCTGATGGCCTTGCTGTGGAAGCAAGAGCTCGGAGGATCCAAACAAGATGTGAAACATTAACTCAAAGAAGAGTTTCAAATTCTTGAACGGCCTCCAATAAATTAAGACCCTGACCTCAAGCTATTGTGGCAATTATTTATTATTGTTGGCCATTTTAGTTTTAAACAATTGATGGGTTATTTCTGTCCTCCTGTTTGCTTTTGTAAGATTAAAGGAGTAATTGCCAGACCTTGAGTTAGAAGAGAGGGCTAACCCAGGTTTATCTGGAGAAGGAATTGCATGTACGCTCATGATTAGCCAGTCTCTACAGAGTGACCATAGTCTGTATGGCAGAGTAAGCAGAGAGATGATATTAGATGAGCAGAGGACCACTGGGTGGGGGCCACAGTCTCCTTTCACTGCTGTTGTTCACATGACCAGTCACTTTCTATCATGTCCAAATGTCAAGGGCTCATGCCAGGGATGGCTCAACCTCCACCAATCCCTCACACTTGGGCCTCAGTCACGTAGTCATACGGCAAGGTCATTCCTGGGGGGTTTCATAGTCAAATGATTCAAACGTGGCTCTGTGATGAAGAGCAGCCAGGACAGAATGGGAACTCTGTTTTAAAAGAAGCCTCCACATTGTTTTCATTCTTTCTCCAAAGCTAAAACTCCATGACCAAAACAGTACATTTCTGCTTCCAGAGTTATTCTCAGAAATGAAATGAAAATGTAACCTGCCAGCATGGTGCTGGGTACTATCAAACGCGTCACCCTTTGGAAACCTCACAGTAACTGTCAAAAGGACCTGACATGGGTCCCGTTTTTCAGAGATGAGGAAATCATGAAGCAGAGAGACAAGGCAACTGGCCAAGGGGTTCTTCTGGCCAAGAACCCAGTGGCTCCCACGCCTTCAAAGCCTGTTCCTCTCCAGGTCCCCTCCATGGTCCCCACATTCCCACCTTGCTTCTCACAACCTCAGGAAGCCCTTCCCAACTCCCTGTTGGATGAAATCAACCTGTCCTGAGCTCCCGACCTGTGCGCCCCCATCAGCCCTTCATGCGCTTACTGAGGCTGTGGGCATACGTTTACTTGTGTGGCTCTTTGATTAAGGGCCGTCTGTCCTCACACTGGAACACCAGGGAGCGGGGACCTTTGTCTGGTTTTGCACCTCACTAGACTCTCAGAGACAGAAATGTGGCACCAAAATTCTCAGGGAATAAAATTCCTTGAGAATCTGAAAGATTTTTTTTTTTCCATAAATAAATAAACCTCCGTGAAATGTTTGGCAGGAAACCTCTGAGCCTGATCATTTTAGTCTTTCAGCAGGACTGCTAAAGAGGTTGGTCTCTCATGTGGATGTCTAAAGAACTCTAGTTGCACCAATGAATGAAAGTCTGTGACGTCCCCACAACATATCAGCTCCACCTTCCCATTTCTCAGAGAGAGGGGACCCCACTCAATGGAGGTCACGCAGCCACTCAGGGCATGAGCTGAAGCCAGCACCAAACTTCTTTAGACATGAAGGCCATTCCAGCTATAGCTCGTACATAGATGCTAAGTCAGGAAGGGCTTCGACAAGAATGTTCTTTTAATGACATCTGAAAAGAACAGGATTCCACGAGGACCAGCCTCTCTGACAGCCCTGCCAAAAGATTAAAATGATCAGACACAGGGGTTTCCTGCCCAACATTCCACGGGTGCCGATTTATTTATTCAAGAACAGTCTTTCTGATTCTCAAGGAATTTTATTCTCTGATACATTTTACCATTTAATTCTAATTTGTGCAGCCTTCTTCATGGGTCATATTACTTTATGTCTAGATATCGTTGGTGTATTTTTATATGGAAAGCATCATTAGTAGTCAATGTAAGATATGATCTGTACTGTTTTGGATGATAGCAGCAAGTCATGTGTCTGTCCTTCCTTCTTTCCTTCCTCCTCTCCTCATTCTTTCTTATCTGCATCCTTCTTCATCATTAATCCATTCATTCATTAATTTTAAAAAATTAATGCATTATGGATATACTTAATTATGGAGTTCATTTTGACATATTCATAAATGTGTATGACAGAAGTTGCTCCATTTCAAACCCCAGTACTACCCCCTTCCCTCCCCTCATCCATTACTTTTTAAAAACTCTTCTACTGCTCTATACCCACTTAAAAAAAAACAAAAAAACACAAAGTAAGAGTTGCAGAATGTGGAGAAATCGTAATTCTTATGTACTGTGAGAGGGCATATAAAAGAGAACAGTCACTTGAAAAACAGTATGAAAGTTCCTCAAAAAAAAAAAATTGAATATAGAATTCTCATGTGATTCAGCAATTCCAAAAGGAAAAACAGGGACTTAGAGATTTGTATACATGTGTTCCTAGCAGTGCCACTCATAACAGCCAAGGATGGAAGCAAGTCAAGTACCTAAGTTCAATCTAAATTTAATCCCTGGTTAAAAAAAAAAAGTATACAACTTATGTAAAATTTACTTGGCTATCGTCATAAGATTAGAAATGTAACTGCATTTGTGTTCTTAGAATTTAGAATACTTAAAATATGGGATGTATCATCTACAAAAGCTAAATGAGGCAGGGCTGGGGGTTGTGGCTCAGCAGTAGAGCACTCACCTAGTATGTGCGAGGCCCTGGGTTCGATCCTCAGCACCACATAAAAATAGATAAATAAAATAAAGGCTCGTGTATAGATGCCTTCTAAGTCAGGAAGGGCTATTGTGTCCAACTATAACTAAAAAATATTAAAAAAAAAAAAAAACTAACTGAGGTGCTTAGTTTTCTTCCTGACAACTTTTCTTGAAATTGGTAGAGACATTTGGGATGAGTCCAGATGGCTTTAGCAGCTCTCAGGGGCAATCTCCTCTCTTGGTACTTTATTGACCACTGTCAAGGCTTTTCAATTACTAGAGCTCACCATTACAAACACAAGTAAACCACACAACTACAATTACTCATTTAATGTCTTCCTATAAAGGATGTGATCACAAAGCACCAAATGTATTGATTGTTACATGAATAATTAAGAAATGGGTATTAATAAAGCCCCAAGGAATGGGCAGGAACTGTCAGGCATCTCCTGAGTGCATGCTAGTGAGTTACCTGGGAAATACATCACAAAGTTGATAGGAGTCACCGAAGGACAGGTACAAAATTAGATGCAAGAGAAACTCAGGGGAAGGGTCCAGGTAGACTGAAGTTCTCCAAGAGAAGTAGGAATTGAGCCACATCGTAAAGAATGAGGAGTACATGAGTAGGCAGGGAAACAGGAAGTACATTCCAGCAGAGAGAAAAATAAACAGAAACTGAGGATAGGGGTGAGTCAGAAATAATATGGAAAGTAGCAGGAAAAGGATGCTCTTAGCATTGAGGTTGGTGGGAGGTAAGTAGAACATGCAGATTCCCTTCAATTTTGAATGTCAGACTTTGGGGTTGATTCATTAGGCCAGGGAACTTAATTGGGATACCTCAGTCACCGATGCCAGGTACGTCACAAGCAGTGTGTTAATGATAAGGCACAAGAGTGAGATTATGACAAAATGTAGTGGGCCATGTGGGTTCGCCCCTGTCCCTGGCTCTTATCTCTGTTGCCTGCATAGGCTACAGTTCCATGCACCAGCATTCCTATTTCTTTGATAGAAGGCTCCTCCCTGTCCTCTAGCAGAGTGCTGAAGAATGGAGTCTCTGATGGCCCTGCAGCAGCCCTCAACCAATGCCTGATGGGAGCTTGTGTATAACTTCCCAGCTCCCTCATGGATTGGATGGAACAATTCTGAGGTCCATGTTCTAGACCTGTGTCATTTAATATGGTAGCCACTAGTCATATGTGGCATTAAGCACTTAAAGTATGGCTGGTCTAGTTGGATGCCATGACACAAGCCTATAATCCCAGCTACTTGGGAGTAATCCCAGAGGCAGGTCTTCAGGCAGCTGTCCCAAAGACACATCCCAAGTGTCATAGTTTCAATTTCTACCAATGCTTGCGGTCTACACAGACCTCGTCGTCCTGCCGTATATGGGTGTGGGTGACCAACCACACCCCTGAGCCAGGACTGACCGTCAGTGGGTTGCATCAGTGAAGTTGTACTCATTATCTATGGCTGTGGTACAATGGTTCTTACAGGCAGGTATACCTATGTTGTACAGGTTGGTCATTATTTTGAATAATGCCCCTGACTTAAACTAGTTAAGGATAAGAGACAAGATACCCCTTGTGGATTCTGTGGTGTGTATACTTCTGTGCTTTCTCGGGGCGACTCATTCTGTGTAGATCCATTTGAGAAGACAGAGATGGCATCAATTACATATTTCTGAGCCCATCTCCAGGGGGCATGCTCTCTGTAGAGAGAGCCTGCTTTCAGTCTCCCAACCTGGGGAGGCATCTTCAGGTAACCTCCAAAGCACAAGAGTATTCATATATTTTGGTCCCAGAATGTGGTTGTAGTGTTTACTCCTCAGCCTCAGTTTACCTCTGAGGGCCCAGAGCTCCTACACTCAAGTCTACCATTGTATTTGAGAGTTATTACACAACCCCCCCAGTTCCCCACAGACACTTTCCAAAGAGCCAGGTTGGTGGGGGGTCCTCTCCTTTGTGACAATAGCAACTTCTCTTCATAGAAAGTTAGTGACCTATGTCGAACTATATAAAAACTCATTTTAAAAGACACTTTTCTATATTTACCTCAAATAATAAAGTTGCCAACCTCAGCCTTTAGTGATAAGATACTAGGGTCAATCCCTCATCAAATACTGCACACATCGTATATGATACAAATTAAGGCCACATCTTGGATGTAAACAATAAAAACTGTCTACAACATAAAGGTTAAAAAAATTACAACATTTAAATGACTATGTATTAGGAGATCAAAGTTTAGAGACTCACGGACTTTCATGTCTAAAAGGGACCTTGAATCAACTTCCTCCCCATTTTTTGCAGATGAAAATTTTGAGGACTAAACCAGGCAAGTGGCTTGTTAACTTCTGTGGTTACTAGTGGTAGGACCATTTACCTAGTAGCAGTCAGTACCAAGATTCAAGCCACTGTGCATCATTTGAGGGTCCAGACAGGAAAACAACCCACACCAGCTAGTTCACTAGAAGGGATTAAAATGGGAAACTAGGTACAAAGGCGTAAGAGGAGCTAGAAAAGTAAATGAGAGGAGATGAGGAAAACCAGAGATGGGAAGAAACACCCCTAGGACTGGAGCCATAGAGGAAGGAGGTGGATGGCTGGAGGTGAACTTCAAAGAAGGGGCAAGGACCACCAAGGAGAAAGCTGCATTCCTGGGGATGCTGTTTGAAAAAGGTGGGGCTGGGGAGAAAACCCTGACCCTTTCTCCCTTCAATCACTGCTGGCTAAACGGAACAGGAAGCCTGTGGGCAAGGAGCCTGGGAAATGTAGTCTTCCCTGAAAGCTGAAGGAAAAGGTGGGGAACAGATCCACATACCAGTTTTCACATTGTGAGTCCATTATGCTCAGCATGTAAGTTAAAGAAGTTTCTCTTTCCCCAACTTATCACAGTCATTCACGTGAGATAGGATCTGTTTAAAGTACAGGAAAGTTTAAAGTACAGCCACGAACTGTAGTGGAGTCAGTTTTTATAGGTTTTTTTCCAGCAGAAGCTCCAAAATTTCTCTTTCTCATAGGGGTGGGAAACTTTTTGTCCTGATGTCTCATTTTAGCTGCTAGTGACTGCCTATTACTTTGTATTCCTGAAGATTTCATTAAAACAACAGATTATTGAGAACCCAAATATCAATTTTCATTTCATGAAAGCTTCCCGATTTATAAGGTTCTAGCTAAGGTGGTAAATATTTGGGATTTAATTAACCAAGAACTCCAAAGGATATCACTTCTTTTTTATTGTAAGGACAAAGATCATCAAGAAATATTTAAAACAGGGGCTGGAGGCGTAGCTCAGTGGTAAGATATGTATTTACCATGGCCTGATCTCAACCCCCGGTGGGAAGGGAATGGGATAGTCAAAGAGAACATGGTACAAAAAGGGTACAATTCTAAGTATAGTTAAGAAGTCAAGTCTCATTTTATTCTGTATTCTAATATACTCTAGATTGAAGGAAACTGTTATTTCTCCCCAAGTATTGATTGGTCTTATCCTGTGGTTATCCAATAGCTTGCTCCATATAAACATAGGCAGCCTCCTGAGGTTACAGTCTCAGTCCTGGACCTTCTGCTCTAACCCTTCTGAGGTCCTTGTTCCTGACAAGCTCAGGGGCCTTTCATTTTATAACCTACAACATGCTTCCCTTTGTTCAAAACTTAGTGCTACATCTGAGACCTGCCCACTTCTCTGGCATGTTCATCCCACCCTACCTCGGTGAATTCCGTGGATATTATATAGAAACGTTAAATAGAAAAATTCAGTAAACAATTCACAAGTTTTAAATAAAGCAATATTCTGAGTAGCAGGATGAAATTTCAAGTCATACCATTTCATCCTGCTTGGGATATACATCATCTCTGACCAGTGTGTCCACACTGTATATTCTACCCACCAGATAATCATTTAGTAGCTTTTTTGGTTTTGAATATGACAGTCCAAAAGTTCATGTAACCGTTGTTTTATTTAATACTGACCCCAAAGGACAAGAGGAGTGATGCTGGCAATTTTGCTACACTATATTGCCATGATTCTTCTATTTTATTATCGTTGTTAACCTCTCATTGTGCCTAATTTATAAATTAAACTTCATCATAGTAGGTATGTATAGAAAAAAACATAGTACATAAAGTTTGGTACTATTCTACTATTAGTCTTGGAACATATCTCCTCTGAATGGGGGGAGGGGGGTTCGGTAGCTTTAATTTTCATATCCTCAAATACCACATAAACCAATAACACTGTCATTTAACAGAATATGCCATACATTTATATAAGTATACTCCAACTGTGGGTTATTATTCCATATAGTTTTGAGATTTGCCTTACATCTAACTGTGTTCTATAAATCTCTTCCAATCTTGTAAAAGAAACCCACATAGTTATTGGTTCCAGCTAGAGATTGGGAGGTACACTCTATAAGGCACCTCAATTAAAAGTGACCTTGGGTCAGGGAAATGAGTCCTGGGACTGAATTCCTGGGTTGAAAACCCACGTATGTGAAGGCAGAAACACCTCACCTCCTTCCTATTGAGTACCCACCGGGGCTAGTGCTGTGCTCATAGAATGAGAGAAAGAGAAAAGCATTCACCGATTTGAGTCAAAATTGTGGTATTCCTAGCAATATTCCAATAATTGAGGTAAACAAGTGTTACTTCAAAAAATAAATAACATGGAGGAGCAGCCGCCTGCTGAGAGGCTGAGCCGCCCCCTCCCCCTGTGCCGGCATAGTAGAGGGAACTGGGACCAAAGACAGAGCAGGCCCAGCGGCCTGCTGAGGGGCAGAGCCGCCCCCCACCCCCCTCGCCTGCCAGGTAGGGGAAGGGTGACCACCGACAGAAAAGGCCCAGTGGCCCAGGGCGGGACAGAGCTTCCAATCACTCCTGCAAGGTAGGCGGGCCTGCGACCCACCGGCAGAAGAGGAGCAGTTGCCTGCTGAGAGGCTGAGCCGCCCCCTCCCCCTGCGCCGGCATAGTAGAGGGAACTGGGACCAAACACAGAGCAGGCCCAGCGGCCTGCTGAGGGGCAGAGCCGCCCCCCACCCCCCTCGCCTGCCAGGTAGGGGAAGGGTGACCACAGACAGAAAAGGCCCAGTGGCCCAGGGCGGGACAGAGCTTCCAATCACTCCTGCAAGGTAGGCGGGCCTGCGACCCACCGGCAGAAGAGGAGCAGCCGCCTGCTGAGAGGCTGAGCCGCCCCCTCCCCCTGCGCCAGCATAGTAGAGGGAACTGGGACCAAACACAGAGCAGGCCCAGCAGCCTGCTGAGGGGCAGAGCCGCCCCCCACCCCCCTCGCCTGCCAGGTAGGGGAAGGGTGACCACCTACAGAAAAGGCCCAGTGGCCCAGGGCGGGACAGAGCTTCCAATCACTCCTGCAAGGTAGGCGGGCCTGCGACCCACTGGCAGAAGAGGAGCAGCCGCCTGCTGAGAGGCTGAGCCGCCCCCTCCCCCTGCGCTGGCATAGTAGACGGAACTGGGACCAATCACAGAGCAGGCCCAGTGGCCTGCTGAGGGGCAGAGCCGCCCCCCACCCCCCTCGCCTGCCAGGTAGGGGAAGGGTGACCACCGACAGAAAAGGCCCAGTGGCCCACGGCGGGACAGAGCTTCCAATCACTCCTGCAAGGTAGGCGGGCCTGCGACCCACTGGCAGAAGAGGAGCAGCCGCCTGCTGAGAGGCTGAGCCGCCCCCTCCCCCTGCGCCGGCATAGTAGAGGGAACTGGGACCAAACACAGAGCAGGCCCAGCGGCCTGCTGAGGGGCAGAGCCGCCCCCCACCCCCCTCGCCTGCCAGGTAGGGGAAGGGTGACCACAGACAGAAAAGGCCCAGTGGCCCGCGGCGGGACAGAGCTTCCAATCACTCCTGCAAGGTAGGCGGGCCTGCGACCCACCGGCAGAAGAGGAGCAGCGGCCTGCTGAGAGGCAGAGCCGCCCCCTCCCCCCCGCGCCTGCAAGGTAGTCGGAACTGAGACCACCATCAGAACAGGTCAGACCTGCAACTGAGAGACAGAACAGGCCCAGTGGCCTGAGGAAGGGTAGAGCCGCCCCCCCCCACGCCTGCAAAGTAGGCGGACCTGCGACCCACTGGCAGTACAGCCCCAGAGGCCTGCAGAGGGGCAGTGCCGCCGCCCGCGCCTGCAAGGACGGCGGACCTGCTACCGACTGGCAGAGCAGGCCCAGCGGCCTGCCGGCGTGGTAGGCACATTGCCCCAATTGGCGGAGGGGCAGAGCCGCCGCCCGTGCCTGCGAGGGAGACTTTGCAACTATACAAGACCAATATAAATATATAGGGGGAAAATTCAATAGCACAACAGTTTCACCAAGAAGAAAGGAACGCAAACAGTATGAAGAGACAAGGAAAGAAAGGACCACAAGCATTGCAGGTCAACTCAACTTTAGAAGAGGTAATAGCTGCAGCTGATGGAATGTCAGATAAAGAATTCAGGATATACATGCTTCAGATGATCTGGAGTCTCAAGGAAGACATCAGACAGCAAAATCAGACAATGAAAGATCACTTCAACAATGAATTACATAAACAAATCCAAGAAGCAAAAGATCAACTATACAGGGAAATAGAGGTTATAAAAAACAAACAAACAGAAATCCTAGAAATGCAGGAAGCAATAAGCCAACTTAAAAACTCAATTGAGAATACTACCAGCAGAGTAGAACACTTAGAAGACAGAACATCAGACAATGAAGATAAAGTATTTCAACTTGAAAAGAACATAGACAGCTCAGCAAGACTGTTAAGAAACCATGAGCAGAACATCCAAGAAATATGGGATAACATCAAGAGACCAAATTTAAGAGTCATTGGGATACAGGAAGGAACAGAGTTTCAAACCAAAGGAATGAGCAATCTATTCAATGAAATAATTCGAGAAAACTTCCCAGACTTGAAGAATGAGACAGAACCCCAAATCCTAGAAGCCTACAGGACGCCGAATGTGCAAAATCATAAGAGACCCACACCTAGACACATTATAATGAAGATGCCCAACATACAGAACAAGGAGAGAATTTTAAAAGCTACAAGAGAAAGGAAGCAGATCACATTTAGGGGTAAGCCAATCAGGATAACAGCTGATCTTTCAACACAGACTCTGAAAGCTAGAAGATCCTGGAATAACATATTTCAAACACTGAAAGAAAATGGGTTCCAACCAAGAATTGTGTTTCCAGCGAAATTAAGCTTCAGGATGGAAGATGAAATTAAAACCTTCCACGATAAACAAAAGTTAAAAGAATTTGCAGCTAGAAAACCATCTCTTCAAAACATCCTTGGCAAAACATTACAGGAAGAGGAAATGGAAAATAACAATGAAAACCAACAGTGGGAGGTAGGACACTAAAGGGGGGAAAATAATCAAAGTGGAAAACAAACCATGTTTAGTAACATAAATAAACAAATATGGCTGGAAGAACAACCCATATCTCAATAATAACCCTAAATGTTAATGGCTTAAACTCACCAATCAAGAGACACAGGCTAGTAGAATGGATCACAAAACAAGACCCAACAATATGCTGCCTACAGGAGACGCATTTGATAGGAAAAGACATACATAGGCTGAAGGTGAAAGGTTGGGAAAAATCATATCACTCATATGGACTTCGGAAACAAGCAGGAGTATCCATACTCATATCAAATAAAATAGATTTTAAGCCAAAGTTAATCAAAAGGGATAAAGAGGGACACTACATACTGCTCAAGGGAACCATACACCAACAAGACATAACAATCATAAATATATATGCCCCAAACAATGGTGCAGCTATGTTCATCAAACAAACTCTTCTCAAGTTCAAGAGTCTAATAGACCACCATACAATAATCATGGGAGACTTCAACACACCTCTCTCACCACTGGACAGATCTTCCAAACAAAAGTTGAATAAGGAAACCATAGAACTCAATAACACAATTAATAACCTAGACTTAATTGACATATATAGAATATACCACCCAACATCAAACAGTTACACTTTTTTCTCAGCAGCACATGGATCCTTCTCAAAAATAGATCATATATTATGTCACAGGGAAACTCTTAGACAATACAAAGGAGTAGAGATAATACCATGCATCCTATCTGATCATAATGGAATGGAACTGAAAATCAACGATAAAAGAAGGAAGGAAAAAGAATATATCACTTGGAGAATGAACAATAGGTTACGGAATGATCAATGGGTTATAGAAGACATCAAGGAGGAAATTAAAAAATTCTTAGAGATTAATGAAAACACAGACACAACATATCGGAATCTATGGGACACATTGAAAGCAGTTCTAAGAGGAAAATTCATTGCTTGGAGTTCATTCCTTAAAAAAAGAAAAAACCAACAAATAAATGATCTCATACTTCATCTCAAAATCCTAGAAAAAGAAGAGCAAAACAACAGCAAAAGAAGTAGAAGGCAAGAAATAATTAAAATCAGAGCTGAAATCAATGAAATCGAAACAAAAGAAACAATTGAAAAAATTGACAAAACTAAAAGTTGGTTCTTTGAAAAAATAAACAAAATCGACAGACCCTTAGCCATGCTAGCGAAGAGAAGAAGAGAGAGAACTCAAATCACTAACATACGGGATGAAAGAGGCAATATCACAACAGACACTTCAGAAATACAGAAGATAATCAAAAATTATTTTGAATCCTTATACTCCAATAAATTAGAAGATAGTGAAGGCATAGATAAATTTCTTAAGTCATATGATCTGCCCAGATTGAGTCAGGAGGATATAGACAACCTAAACAGACCAATATCAATTGAGGAAATAGAAGAAACCATCAAAGGACTACCAACTAAGAAAAGCCCAGGACCGGATGGGTATACAGCAGAGTTTTACAAAACCTTTAAAGAGGAACTAATACCAATACTTTTCAAGCTACTTCGGGAAATAGAAAAAGAGGGAGAACTTCCAAATTCATTCTACGAGGCCAACATCACCCTGATACCTAAACCAGACAAAGACACTTCAAAGAAAGAAAACTACAGACCAATATCTCTAATGAACCTAGATGCAAAAATCCTCAATAAAATTCTGGCCACTCGGATACAAAGGCACATCAAAAAAATTGTGCACCATGATCAAGTAGGATTCATCCCTGGGATGCAAGGCTGGTTCAATATAAGGAAATCAATAAATGTTATTCACCACATCAATAGACTTAAAAATAAGAACCATATGATCATCTCGATAGATGCGGAAAAAGCATTCGACAAAGTACAGCATCCCTTTATGTTCAAAACTCTAGAAAAACTAGGGATAACAGGAACATACCTCAATATTGTAAAAGCAATCTATGCTAAGCCTCAGGCTAGCATCATTCTGAATGGAGAAAAATTGAAGGCATTCCCTCTAAAATCTGGAACAAGACAGGGATGCCCTCTCTCACCACTTCTGTTCAACATAGTTCTCGAAACACTGGCCAGAGCAATTAGACAGACGAAAGAAATTAAAGGCATCAAAATAGGAAAAGAAGAACTTAAATTATCACTATTTGCAGATGACATGATTCTATACCTAGCAGACCCAAAAGGGTCTACAAAGAAACTATTAGAGCTAATAAATGAATTCAGCAAAGTGGCAGGATATAAAATCAACACGCATAAATCAAAGGCATTCCTGTATATCAGCAACAAATCCTCTGAAATGGAAATGAGGACAACCACTCCATTCACAATATCTTCAAAAAAAATAAAATACTTAGGAATCAACCTAACAAAAGAGGTGAAAGACTTGTACAATGAAAACTACAGAACCCTAAAGAGAGAAATAGAAGAAGATCTTAGAAGATGGAAAAATATACCCTGTTCATGGATAGGCAGAACTAACATCATCAAAATGGCGATATTACCAAAAGTTCTCTATAGGTTTAATGCAATGCCAATCAAAATCCCAACGGCATTTCTTGTAGAAATAGAGAAAGCAATCATGAAATTCATATGGAAAAATAAAAGACCCAGAATAGCAAAAACAATGCTAAGCAGGAAGTGTGAATCAGGCGGTATAGCGATACCAGACTTCAAACTATATTACAGAGCAATAGTAACAAAAACAGCATGGTACTGGTACCAAAACAGGCGGGTGGACCAATGGTACAGAATAGAGGACACAGAAACCAATCCACAAAACTACAACTATCTTATATTTGATAAAGGGTCTAAAAGCATGCAATGGAGGAAGGATAGCATCTTCAACAAATGGTGCTGGGAAAACTGGAAATCCATATGCAACAAAATGAAACTGAATCCCTTTCTCTCGCCATGCACAAAAGTTAATTCAAAATGGATCAAGGAGCTTGATATCAAATCAGAGACGCGCCGTCTGATAGAAGAAAAAGTTGGCTACGATCTACAGTCGGTGGGGTCGGGCTCCAAATTCCTCAATAGGACACCCATAGCACAAAAGTTAATAACTAGAATCAACAAATGGGACTTACTCAAACTAAAAAGTTTTTTCTCAGCAAAAGATACAATAAGAGAGGTAAATAGAGAGCCTACAACCTGGGAACAAATCTTTACTCCTCACACTTCAGATAGAGCCCTAATATCCAGAGTATACAAAGAGCTCAAAAAATTAGACAATAAGAGAACAAACAACCCAATCAACAAATGGGCCAAGGACCTGAACAGACACTTCTCAGAGGAGGACATACAGTCAATCAACAAGTACATGAAAAAATGCTCACCATCTCTAGCAGTCAGAGAAATGCAAATCAAAACCACCCTAAGATACCATCTCACTCCAGTTAGATTGGCAGCCATTATGAAGTCAAACAACAACAAGTGCTGGCGAGGATGTGGGGAAAAGGGTACACTTGTACATTGCTGGTGGGACTGCAAATTGGTGCAGCCAATTTGGAAAGCAGTATGGAGATTTCTTGGAAAGCTGGGAATGGAGCCACCATTTGACCCAGCTATTCCCCTTCTCGGTCTATTCCCTAAAGACCTAAAAAGAGCATGCTACAGGGACACTGCTACATCGATGTTCATAGCAGCACAATTCACAATAGCTAGACTGTGGAACCAACCTAGATGCCCTTCAATGGATGAATGGATAAAAAAAATGTGGCATTTATACACAATGGAGTATTACTCTGCATTAAAAAATGACAAAATCATAGAATTTACAGGGAAATGGATGGCATTAGAGCAGATTATGCTAAGTGAAGCTAGCCAATCCCTAAAAAACAAATGTCAAATGTCTTCTTTGATATAAGGAGAGTAGCTAAGAACAGAGTAGGGTCGAAGAGCATGAGAAGAAGATTAACATTAAACAGGGATGAGAGGTGGGAGGGAAAGGGAGAGAGAAGGGAAAATGCATGGAAATGGAAGGAGACCCTCAGAGGTATACAAAAGTACATACAAGAGGAAGTGAGGGGAAGGGGAAAAATAATACAAGGGGGACAAACGAATGTCAGTAAAGGGGGCAGAGAGAGAAGAGGGGAGGGGAGAGGAGGGGAGGGGAGGGGAGGGGGGATAGTAGAGGATAGGAAAGACAGCAGAATACAACAGACACTAGTATGGCAATATGTAAATCAATGGATGTGTAACTGATGTGATTCTGCAATCTGTATATGGGGTAAAAATGGGAGCTCATAACCCACTTGAATCAAATTGTGAAATATGATATATCAAGAACTATGTAATGTTTTGAACAGCCAACAATAAAAAATAAAAAAAAAAATAAAAATAAATAAATAAATAAATAAATAACATGCCTGTGTCCCTGCTGACTTCGGTCCCAGCTTTGATTCTTTTAACCACTCACATAATGGCAGAATCAGTACTGGCTTTAAAGGTCATCTTCTAACAAGGCAAACAAGCAGGAACAGGGTCCTTCCCTGTCCCTCTAAGCGGCTAGGGGTCTCTCCCGCTCCATCTATGCAACCGTGCAAAGAAATACTGATTCCTGGCAAACAGAGGAATTCAAATTCTCATCATCCTTTCGGAGCAGTCTCCTGGATCACTAAATCTCAGGACATCTGGAACAAATCAGGTTCATTCACTGTAACCACTGCATTAAAGACAAAGAATACTTTGAGGGGCAGAGGAATTCCCAAGATCTGTGGGCTGCTCAGAGGTTTGATGTCATACGACAGGGATGGAGGGCGTGATGCTCGAGTTGACCCAGCCCTGGCACGCTGCCACACTGTGCCACACGCACGTTGCCCTGGAACCTGGCTATGCTCACCATGCGAGAAGCCCACCTGCATGTCACAGAAGGCAGCAAGCCAGACGACCCCAGAGAACTCACATCAGGAGGGCCACAGTGGTCCCTGGATGGATAACTCTGCAGTAGCCGCAACGTTTCCCCGCTTCTAGTTCAAGAGCCAAGTGGGAGCTGTAAATGGTTCCAGGCAAGAAAATATACTGAAATTACTAGTCTCCCTGGATTGTGTATCCTTTTTCCTTTACAGCCAGTCAGTCGCAGGGCTGGAGAAAGCCGCTCTTTCCACCTGGGTCTCTGCGTCTCTGGAGGTCCCTGAAGGTAAAAACAGGTCTGCACTACCCAGAGGCAGTACCTCCAATATCAGTGTATTTTGTTCACATGGACCAGATGCCAGCTTTCTCTGCTTTGGGCCTGAAGCACTCGTTTTCTTGAGCTCATCAAAGCCCTGGAGTTTCTGGTGTCTTTAATAAGCAAGCAACAAGGAATGAATGTCTACCTTGTATCAGGGTCACGACGAAGGTTAGGAGCCACACAGGGAGGGGAAACACTTTCTCCAGAGGCTTCTAAATTTTGTCTTACAATGTATGCCTATAATCCCAGCAACTCAGGAGGCTGAGGCAGGAGGATCACCCAATCCCTAAACCACATCCCCAGCCTTTCTGCTTATATCTTAGAGACAGGGTCTAGTTGAGTTGCTTAGGCCCTCACTAATTTGCTGGGGCTGGCTTTGAATTTGCCATCCTCCTGCCTTAGCCTCCCAAGCTGTTGGGATTACAGGTGTGCACCACCACACCCAGCTCACAGAACACTTTCTGAAGAAGAGCCCAGGGACCCTGGTGAGGAAGTCCGGCCGTTCCGACTGAGTGTCCTGTGTTCCCTTATGCTACAGGAACAGTTTCTGGTCCCCTGCCTGTGAAAACGTTTTGCCGAGGAAGCCATCTCTCACAGGGTGCCCCTCTTCCTTTATCTCTTGGGTCCCCTCTAAAAGCAAAATCCCAGGGAAGAAGCATCCAGCAGCAATCCCTAGGATCCAAGTCCCAGGATGGCCTGAAGGAGCTCCCCCATCACTCCTTGGCCTGGTTTTCAAACATAAACACCACCATCTTCCAATTCCAAGAGGGAAAACAAAAAGCACACCAGCAACTGTCTCATCATTAATGTTTGATAAATATAGGTAACTTGATTTGCTTTTGAAACTCAATAGTCCTAAAAAACAAACAAACAAACAAACAAGATCAGTCTGCCTGGCCAAAAGAGATAAGGACAGACATACACAGCGTGAGTGTAAGTCCTACAGTATCTCAGGATGGGCTCCCCAGATGCAGCATCTGTGACACGCAGTGGGGGTTTTCTGGGGAACCAGGGAAGCTGGCTGGGCAAGGCCTTAGGTGAAGTCCAGCCTTGGCCTGGTCCACGAGAGGTTCTGGAGCACAAAGTGCCACAAGTCCATCTGCACTTGAGATAATGGCTGGCCTCCTGCACCCCAACCAGCCAGCCAGCAGCTCCGGGGAGGCGGGGTGTGACCTCCCAGGAAAGGCAGTCTCAGGACACCAGTGACTTCCCCAGTCAGATGAGGGGCAGCTGTGAGTCTTTGGCTGCCAACATGGCAGGAGGGAACAGGCACCTGCACTGTGAGGGACCTGGGTGTGGAACCAACTGCATCCACCCAGCTCGTCATGTTTGGATCAAGAACACCTGGAATGAAGTCAGGAAAGACGGCTCATAAAAATCTAGATGTTTCTATGTGGTACCTCCCCTCTCACTGCAGCTGCAGGGACTATGACTTCAGGGAAGCTCATGGTAAACCCAAGCCTCACCTTTGGATGTGACGGGTGGGGACAGTGATCACTGGAGACCGCCCCCCCCCCCCAAAAAAAAAGGTTCATCCTTCCTTGGCCACAGCTGTCTTTGGCTTTTCATCCATGGACAGCCTGCAGGGAATCCTGACCCTCCCAGGGTTGTATCAGGGGGCTCAGAACAAACTTTAAAGAGATGCTATGTGTCAAGGTATACCCAGGGCAATAAGAAAAGTGTGCAGAAAGCAAAGCAACTGCACAGCTTCAGATTTGGCCTTCTGTCACAGCAATGAGTCCCCTCTGGGATGGGTGAGTCTAGTATTCAGTGGCAAGAGACCAAGGAACATAGTCACACGAAAAAAAACTGCAATAATCTTAGCGAAGAAACGGCACATGGCTTCCCATCTGAAAGAAGGGAGGGATCTAGGGGCTGCATTCTCTTGATAGGTCCTTTCCTTGGGGCTGATCAGAAGGAAAACTGTCATACCACCACCACCCTGCTGGAAAGACTCTGACACACCATAGATCTCCAGTGGGTGGCTATATTTGGAAGACAAGGAAAATACTACTGAATAGAATTTTATTAGGCTCACAGTGCGGTAGACTTCCCGGGAGTCTCAGGAAGAGGGCCCCCGTGAGCATGCCCCTTCTGTGGTTGCCATGGTTCCTGCCTAGGTCCTCTCACACCCCTCTGTGGATCCCCATGGTCCTACTCTCCAGAAAGCTAAAGCTGGAAAATCTTGATCAGTGTCTGCTTAGCAGTGGGAGGGCTGTCCCTGAAACATGCTCTTTGTTGGGACAGATCTGTGGCCCGTGTGTTCTGGTGGGGCCTTGGAAAGCTCCCTCAGCACTTTGAATCTGTCCAACAAAGGAAAAGGGTCAGTTCCTTGGGTGGTGGCCCCTCCGTCCCCAGTCTCATACTCAGGAAACCACAAATCAGATCCTCCCTGCCATAGAAGAGAAATTCCAAAAGTCATTTCCACCCAGAGATAGGCCAGGCTCTCCAAGCTGTGATGGCTATTTAAAGACAAAGGCCACCGGTGGAACTGCTGGAACGGAGAACTCCGGAGCTGCCCACCAGGTGTTTTTCTTGCTCACTGGCTGGTTGACTTTCTTTTTGACCTCAGATAAGTGACTCAAATCCCTATCAGCTTCCTGATCTGCCCCAGAAATTCCGTGGATCCAGGTACATAGATAAAACACACCAATCTTGAAAAAACAACAACAAAAACATGCTGGGTTCGTTTCCAGCCAGCTGGATTACATATATGACAAATGAAGTGGCGTCATGGAGCCACAGGCTGTGATTATTCCTGGGCTGGGCTGCAGCCAGGGCTCCCAAGAAACAGGATTCTGGCTGCAAGAATGAGCCTGGTCCACATCAATTCCAGGATGCTGGAGGGCTCTGGAGTCTCATCCTCTCTGCCTGGGATCAGCCGTGGACAAACCCCTCACCTGTCCTTGCTGCCATCCTTAAGGAAGCAAGAAGAAAGCTTTTGGCCCTACCCTTGGCTAGTGGGTCTGCCCTAAAGAAAAAGCCCTTCTGTGTGTCGGTGATGGCTGTTATGCTGGGTAGGGATGGGGGAGGAAACAAGACACAGAAAAACTGCAATGGGAATTACCGTTGCTACAGTCAGGAAGTGCTTGGGTGTTTGGCAAAACAGTCAAGGTTGGGTGTTTGGCAAAACGTGGAGTAAGAACATTCTCAGGAAGTTCATGGGAAGAGGCATCCACATCAAAGGTGATTTAACACTCCTTTTAACACTCATGCAGGAAACTCCATGGTAAACTCATCAACTGAAAATCTTTAAGAAAGTGGGTATAGGAGACCGTGTCCTTGTCCCTGGCCATTGCCCCTCAGACTCTTCCCAATGTGCTGGCTGACTTCCAGCTACCAGCATCTGCATCTTTCTGAGGGTCTTTTTCCAGGACTAGACAAAGCTGTTGCATCCCAAGCATTAATCGCCCCCCACCCCAGCCCCAGAGTGGCACTCAATCCACGGGTCGCAGGAGCTGGTTTTCCAGTTCTTAGATGCAGTCGTTCTAAGAGCCCCATTCTGTGGGATCCCCACAGCTCTGCTCCCTGGCATTGTCCTGATGAATCTCAGTCGGCCGCTGTGCCAGCTGGGTCTGGAGGCCTGCTTGACAGTCTCTGTGAAGTTACACCCTGTGTTCTGTGGCTTCACAGCTCCTCCCAACAGGAAGCAGAGTCTTAGTTCCCCACCCCTTAATCAGATTGATCCTGTGACTTGATTTTGGCCAACCAAATATAGGAAAGTGACAGTATACCAGTTTTGCTACCAGGCCTCAAAAGTCTTGGGTGCTGTTGTTCCTTTTAGGACCCCCGCCACACTATAAGAATCAATATGGCTGGGCATGTTGGTGCTCACCTGTATACCCAGAGACTCAGGAGCTGAGGCAGGAGGTTCATGAGTTCAAAGACAGCCTCAGCAACTTATCGAGACCCTAAAAAACTCAGCAAGACCCTGTCTGTAAATAAAACATAAAAACAGCTGGGGATGTGGCTCAGTGGTTTAGCACCCGTGAGTTCAATTCTCTAGCACCAAAAAAGAAAAAAAAAAGAATTGTGGGCTGACATGCTAGAGGATGAGACGACGAGGAGGGAAACAGAGGAGCCCCAGTGAACAAGTGCCAGAAACAAAGGCTACTAGACAACCTGAATCTGGATGCAGACACACAAGGGAGCCCAGGCTGAACCGCCGAGCCGCAGAATCAGAAGTAAACACATGGTGGTTATTTTAAGGCATGAAGTTCTGGGGTGATTTGCTGCACAGCAATAAATAACCGATATGCTGGTGTTACGGCGCACCCTTATTGGCAAGCTTCCCTGTCGATACTTCCTTACTCTTTACCTTTGCTTCCTGCACATTTCACATAAATTATTTGCACTCGAATCCTCGTCTCCGGTCAGCATCGAAGGGAACTCAAACTCAGACCATATGGAGCACTTCCTCCCCTGCGCCTCCAGGGAACTCCCTCACATTGCCGTCATACGATGATCATGGTAATGACGACACGTTGCTGGCATGCATGTCTGCATCTGGACTGAGAGCACTGTGACGCCGCAGTGTGTCCCTATTTACTTCCATCAAGCCAGGCACATCCACAGCAAGTGTCCCATCCACATTTCTCAAATAAACGAATATATGAGCACCGTGTCACCTCTTGACAGATGTGCAGAATCTGGGCTCTCCAGAAGGATCTCACCTTCAGTATCTCTTCCAGAGTGTGACCGACTATCCCTCGCTCTCTTGACACCACTGATTGCCTACCCTAGGGCCTGAATCCCACCCTTGGCTAGGTGACTCCTACAGGAGGCTCACCTACATGCTATTCACCCTTGAAATGCTCCCGCAGGGTGAGGAGAGGTATCTGCTGCCTCCTCTTAGGGACCCACATCAGAGCAAGGGCCAAGACATGTTCTGACAGGGGAGGAGGATGGCTTCAGCCCTCATTCAGAAAGTTCCAGCCACCAGAGCATTCCACCCTGATTTCAAGAATATACCATTGAGAAAACCAGAAAGAACTACAAAAGCCAGCTGCTCCCAATCAACAAACCTTGCCTTTTTTTTTTTTTTTTTTTTTTTTGGCTTAAGTGGCTGCATTCAATGAAGGGGGTGGGTGGGGAAAGCACATGGCTAATGTTCTGACAACCTCAAAAAGTTTTCCAGGCTTGTGATCAGCTCCCACTCACCTTCCCTCACAAAATGGTAATAATAATTGTTCTAGTTAGCGTTGCATCACCGTGGCTAAAAAAAAAATACCCAGCAAGAGCAACTTAGCAGAGGAAAATTTTCTATGGGGCTCATGATTTCAGAGGTCTCAGTCCACAGACGGCTGACTCCATTGCCTTGGGCCCAAGATGAGGCAAATCATCACGGTGGAAGGGCCCAGTAGAGGAAGGCTTCTCAGCTCATGTGGAGTTAGGAAGCAGAAAGATAAGGGGGAGAAGGGGCCACAGGGAAGATGCACCCTTCCAGTGCATGCCCCAATGACTTACCTCCCCCAGCATGCCCAGCCTGCCTACAGTTACCCATCAGTCCATTCCAGTTTGAATGGGCTGATTAGGTTACAGCTCTCCCAATCAATCATTTCACCTCCGCACATTCCTGCATTAATAAAGGAGTTTTGGAGGACACCTCATATCCAAACCCCGGTGGTAACTATACTCATGGTGATGTTGTTGCCTTTGAGGACTCTGCTGGCACGCCAGCAACAAGTTCATGGTCAAACTTGAGTTCTCCAAGGAGAGAACATTGATCCTACACAGAAAAAGAATGCAGGGTCTGCCACTGACCCAGCAGGACAGGAGGCTCACGTCTCCAGTGGGGAAAGTCACTGCATATCCTCAAAGCCACGTGGCACATGGGGAGGGTGCATAGGAATAGAAGGAAGCCATCTTTGATCATGGGCTTTTTCCCTAACCACCTCCTTCCTGAACTGGGTTTTTTTTTTTTTTTTTAAACAAAGAAGACCCTCAGTGTCTCCACCTTGGTACTTCCGGTGCACAATCAGCTGATATGCAAACTCAGCAACAATTGAGGCCAACATAGAGAGAGCAGAATGCAGAACCAGGAACTCCCCACTTTGATTTCCCCCATAATATGAGTCCTTGAGCAAATAACCTGGCCTCCCTAGCCTCTATATCCTAAGTACTAAAAATGTTTACATATTTACTTCTCAGCATTATTGAGAGGATTAAATGGAAAAAAAATGTAGCTCTCATTTATAAGTGTTTACTATGTGCCAAGCATTTTTAGAAGCAATTAAATACATATAAATTCATTAGCTATAACCCTATAAGATGCTGGAATTATTTTTCCATCTTACAGAGAAGGAAACAGAGGCACAGAGATATTAAGCAACTTGCCCACAGTTAAATAGCCGGTGAGACACTAGGGTGCTTTTTTTTTTTTTCAAAGAGAATTTTTTTAATATTTATTTATTTTTTTAGTTTTCGGCGGACACACATCTTTGTTTGTATGTGGTGCTGAGGATCGAACCCGGGCCGCACGCATGCCAGGCGAGCGCGCTACCACTTGAGCCACATCCCCAGCCCATAGGGTGCTTTTTTGTATACCGAGTACTCTGTAGGGTGCCCAGTGCACAGAAGGTGTACCATGAACAATGCTCTCTTCTCCTTCATAATTCAAGACACTGTTCCTTTCCACCCTTTGTGATGCAGTTGATGATTCTGATCATTTTTGAGAAGGAAAACAATTTGATTTGAGCTAAATTGCTAAGTGAAGAGGTCCCCTTCTAGAAGGTTGGTCATTCGTAGATGGTGCCAGCCATCTCCCAGCTAGTCATAGGTTTGGGGGGAACCTATTGCACTCCACCCCCAATTCCTGTGATAATAGCTATAAGACAGTTACACGTGGCTATGAGATGATTCCAACTTCACAAATATTCCACTCTTTACTTCTCCTAAAAGATTTTTTAAATTATTTTTTATTGAAGTTGACCAGCCAGGAGACAGAGACATTTCCACTGATCTCCAATGAGATGCCTCAGGAAAAGAAAATTTGCTTGACTGCGATAACTTATGTTTTTCTTGATCTTGATCACATGTGATGCTATCTTAGGTACTGTGAGCCTTCAGACAGAAAAAAACATGGGCGCATCCTTTTATAAATGAAAGTTTCTACTAAACAGGACTGAAAACATCTAAACCGCTTCCTCCCTATTCCTGGATAGTTTAGAAATGGCATGTTCTAGAACTAGGTTCAACTCATTAAAGATCATGGCCTTTGTTTTTAAGTTGTAGATGGAAACAATACATTTATGCATGCATGCATGTATGTATGTATGTATGTATGTATGGTGGTGCTGAGGATCGAACCCTGTGTCTCTTACATGCCAGGCAAGTGTTCTACCACTGAGCCACAACCCCAGCCCCAAGATCATGAACTTTTAGAGTTGAATGTTTTAAGTAACAACAGATCCTGCCAAAATTCATACTCCCTGTGGAGAAAGATAAAAACATCCATGAGTGTCACAGGGAGCGCTTCCTGGCTTGATCCCTGGTCACTCTGGGTGACCCCCTCCCTCCCAGATGTCTTTCCCTCTGTTGTAAGACTCAAGCTCCTCCATCTGGTGGGTGTTCTGCCTCCAGCCCTGAACTTCACACAGCCTGTCTACCCAGTCACTGAAGTCGTCTCTCCCTTATCCCTTTTCAATATAGTGAGGGTACAGCTGACATGAGAGCTAGGTCCTAAAGACAGCATGAAAGCAAAAACTGTGTCCAAATTGCCATGTTGAAGCCCTGGGGGAGCGTGATGGTGGAGAGCCACCTAGCATCCCTCCAAAAGCCCATCCCTGCCAAGGGCACTCCTTCACTGAGACAAGTGGCAGTGGCCCCACAGAGCTGTGTCAGGGAAGGAGGAACTGAGATGGGTGAAAAGAGGGACACACTCAGAACTCAAGCTGGAACACGCCTTTCATTGGTGGAGGAGATGGACCGACCCACATCATCCCTCCCCCTGGAGCGTATCTAGTTGCATTCCTAGGAAGTTAATTACCTGAGCTGGGACTCAGCTCTACTGCACTGGCTTGGAGATGCAGCCCCAAATCACAGGTGTGTCACAATCCAGCTTCTTTCTTTCTCTCACACTTTGTTCTCTTTGATTGCAGACACCTGCGGTTCCTCATGGGAGTCCTCTGCCCACCTTTTTCCTCTGCCTAGAGTACCTAAGTCCTCCTCCCTCCCTCCTCTTAATACAGCCTCCTGGAAGTCACCCCATGCCCTGCAAGGACCCAATCACCTCTCTTCTCATACGAGGTCATGCCACACTGTCCAGTCTCCCGACCCTGACCAGGCTGTGCACACCAGGGGAGTGGGCCACATATGGTTCATATCTACAGTGGTGCCCAGTACTTGCTCGAACAATGAAGGAGTATACATCTCATCCCAGGCAACAATGACTCAGAGCTAAATGATAGCTCAAGCTGCTCACCCACAGTTCAGGCTCCTAAAACACCCTCAACCAAATCCACACCCTGTTTCTGCTACAGTTTGCTGCACATTGTGCCTGGCTCTGCAGAGTGAGCGTTCCAAGTCTAGGGCCGTCCGGTGTAACTGAAACCACAGGTTTAGCTTTATATCTGCACTTATCCAATTACCAATCAACATTTCCCTGATGGCTCCTGTGGGAACAGCTCTGGGTCCAAGAGTATAATGAAAGTTTCTTAATGGAGGATCCTGCCAAAAGGCTATTTTGAGAGACCGGGAGACCTCCTGGGAAATAACTCATCCTTCAGAAAGGTTGGTCCAAGAACATTGATTTTTGAGGTTCAGGAAAACTCCTCTCCAGGGCTCATGTCTGAGTTCTAAGAAGATGGAATTGCAAGAAAGGCTGAAATGGCCCTCGAAGCTACAAGGCATCAGGAGGAGTGACAAGGTTCCCCAGGGCTCACATGCTGTAGGAGATGGCCTTGTTGGTCCCGGTCCTTTACCCTATATTCATGCCCTTTGCAGTGTGACTTTGTAGCTCTCACTAAAGGGGCAGAAAATATTTTCCTGTTCCTTGACTTTGGGTATGGCCATGTGCCTTGCTATGGCCAATAGAAAAGTCTGATATAATAGTGGGGCAATTCTGCCCCTAGGCCTTAAGGGCCATTGCATGGTTTTGCTTGTCCTTGAGCAATTTCATCATGCAGTGAGAATATGCCCATGCTAGGCCATTGGTTCCCCAGGGGCAAGTAAAGACACAGAGTTAAACTGGGCCACCCAAGACTGGAGTTTACCTTCCACTGAACCCAGATGCATGAACAAGTCAGTCATCATCCAGCTGAATCCAATCTCACCTGACCTGAGAATAAATGATTGCTGTCTCATGCCATGTGTTTGAGGGTGGTTTGTTATGCAGCATCTTTGGTAGCAATAGCTAGTTGATACATGTGGGGTCTGGTCCCTGGCCACCACATTAGTTATTCTGGCATTACTGATTGGATCCACAGAGTACACCTGATACTAATCACACTTCTGAAAGACCAAGTTGGGGCAGAGGTGGAAGCTTTAGTCATACGGTGCTTTGCTGACCATGAGCCTTGATTTTTATATCTTAATCCACAGAAAGCACAACTAAAAAAAAAGCTGGATTTGTCTACCCACTAATGGGTAGCAAGAGCAATAGGATTTTCCTTACTTAAAATTTAACCTTGGATCAAGTAAATTATTATCCCACGTCAAATTTTCTATGATCTACAATAAATTTCCAGCATTTATAGTCTGCTTTGAAGTTAAAAAAAGAATCCATGTGATTTTTGTTTATTACTCTTTCCCTAAAACACTTTTTGGAAGATCTCCTCAAAATTAAAATTAATGAGCTGATAATTTATAAAATTTCTTTAGAATTGGTTTTTCTAGTAACCCTGGAAGGCCTTTCTAAGTTAAGCAATCCCAATATCTACTTCATGAGTTTAAAGTAATTTTTTAAGATTGGCAAAGAATATGCTACTTTAAGCTGCCATTTTTTCCCCAGTGTAAAAGTGAAGTTAATGAAGTAATATTTAAGTGGTTTGGAAGAGTATTTGTGTGTATGTTGCCATTGGGAGAAGGCAGTTGGGGAGATACACCTTCCTGTAAAAATTCAAAACAGAAGAAAAGGCATCTTAGCAATGATGAATAAAAGATTGTTTATTTTTGGTACCGAGAATTGAACCTAGGGGCACTCAACCACTGAGCCACATCCCCAGGCCTTTTAAAATTTATTTTGAGACAGGGTCTTGCTAAGTTTCTTAGGGCCTAATTAAGTTGCTGAGGCTGGCTTTGAACCTATGATCCTCCTAAAAGATTATTTATCATAAAAAAAAAAAAAAAGCAAAAATGCCCTAGTGTAGTTACTCATTCATGATGGGATATTTCTTTAATTACATCCCAATTTAACTCTTGGCAATGCGAGTAAGGGACATGTTTGGCATTTTAGAGACTAGCTAAAAGAACTGAGGACTGCTTTGAGAAATGGTAATAAATCTTACAGAGGGGTTTCTGGCCCCAGGGCTAACGACAATCTTTCAGAAGGTATTGTTCCAAAAGGAAACCATTCTTGAAATGTGGCTAAATGATTCAGGACCAGCACCTTCATCCTAAAAGAAGTCTAAAATAAAAGGTTGGCAAAGAGGAAACAGAAAGCCTCTGTACCGTTCACCTTTAGCCTAGGGGGACTTGCATACCGCAGGAGGAAACCCTGAAATAATAAAGAAGACAGTCTGCTTGGACCAGATCAGCCTGCCCCTTGACTTTACCACTGTTCTGCTACAGAAACACGACTTGCTGCTAAAGCCAGAAAGATAATACTGTTCAGTGTGTGTGTGTGTGTGTGTGTGTGTGTGTGTGTTTTGGGGAAACAACTTTATATAGTAAAAGGTTAAATCATGACATCATCCCAAAAGGTCCAACGTTAGCAATACCATATGGTTCAACTTAATAGAATGAGTAAACACAAAATATCCTCCCAGTGCACGAATACTCTTAAAAATTAGAAATCTAAGCTAAATTGTGAAATTGCAAACGAAATCCAAACTATCTTCCCCAAATCATAGCTATTGTTAAAAATTATAACATACTTAACAAAAACATGTGCGCGTGCGCATACACACACACACACACACACACACACACACACACAGAGTATAGGACCATAACCCACCAAAGCGGTTTACCTTTATGGTAGGGAAATCTGAACATTCAGGCTTGGGGCCTGGAATTAAGAAAAACTGAACTTCTCAGAACAATGTCATAAAAGGAACATTGACATACCTGGAGAGCAGCAGTTTACCCCGGAGCTGCAGGTCGGCAGCACAGTCCTCAGATCGGCAATTCCTTTCAAAAACAGTCTGTGAAAGAAATGATAGAAAGGTTGGAATAGGGTTTATGGGCAAAGCAGTAAGTGATGGCCTATTGCCTCTTGCAAAGCAGTAGAAATTCTTCCTTCAGGCCCTCCAAGCCTCTCCTCCCACCTCCAAGAAGCCGGCTCCCTGGCAGGGTGAGGGAAGCTTCCCGAGGTTCCACAGAAGCCTAAATCAACAGTGGTCTTGATTCATGAGTGCATTCCTTACTTGATTCACTTCTCAGTCTCCTGAAGCACTTCTTCAGGAAGCATACGTGACTGGTGTCCTTTCGTCTATGCTTTTCTGACAAAAACCTTTTAGATGCTCTTGGACATGCATGAATAATCATTCCATGAAGTAAGTAATTCTTAGATTACAGTCAGGTCATTTTCCCCATTTGTTCTCTTGGGGAAGAGAAAAATCTGCATTGGAGAAAGGCTCGGCATAAGCAACGGGACCATATTAAATGGTTAGGTCCAAAGGGAAATGTCAAAGGCAATCAGGCCATTAGACAGAGGGCAGCATAATGGGACAGAAGAGATGCTTTCCAGTTTCTGGGGGAAGCAGCTAGTGGTTAGCAGGGAATAGTGGCTTTTCTCTAACCGAGACTAGGCCTCCATAGTCAAAGCCCCACCCAGTGCTGGGGCCTGAGGCTCTGTGGTTAAAACCAACATTACTTGCAGAGAGCTTGCCCAAATGTGTAAGGAAGCTTCATGGAGGGTTAGCCAGGGAATCAGGAACAGCACTTTGTTGTAAGGGATAGAGTTTTCTTCTCTCTGCAGCACATGGATAGCTTGTTAGTATGTCCCTCCATCTGATCTCAACTTCTCTGAGGTTTCTGATGTAGAGACAGCAGTATCCCTATGCTTCGGACGATCTTCACTATTGTTAAGATGGCTTTGATCATCTCAGTGGGGTTTGGAGAGAAGAACCTGATGCCCTTGTTTTTTGTTGTGATTTATTTACCATTAAACTTCATTGTCACTCCTCATGGCTGCGAGGGCTTTTTTTTTTTTCCTCCCCGATAGCAGAGTTTCGGGTAATAGCCCATAGCAGAAGCGTAGGTGGCTTCTCAGTGTGCCAGCGTGGACTCCAACAAACTTGCTGGCCAATGGATAGTCTAGACTCAACCAGACAGGGTAATTTTGCCTATGGAAATTCATATTCCTGTGCCACGTTTCCAAAAGAATAGAGTGTCCCAGCCAACATTCCCTTCCTTGATTATAGGAGGAAAAATCATGGAATTCTTGGGCAATATGAGGAAATTCCTATGTTCTTTTGGACACTAACGGGGGCAAGGAAAGAGCCAGATCTCCAGGAGACTTCAGAGTAAGACTTTTGTGCTTGCTTTGCAATCTCGACCAGGCTCAAAGCAGGAGGAAGAGGGCTTAGGAGCTGCAACATGCCAGGCAAAAAATGCTTTGTGAGCCTAGAACTAACAAAGAAGCACCAAGGGTGGCCTCCCCACCAACCGGATCCAACTTACACTTGAAGGTCCCCTGACACAGCCCCTGCATGGCCTTGAACCTAACTTTGTATTCACAAATCTACATTTTTTCCTTCTAGCCCTTCCCTCCCCCTCAACTGTATAGACTTTGGGCCCCACAAAACCCAGATGTACCCCCTGGGTTAGCCTCTTCCACACATGTGCCTCCCATCACAGAGGCTGGTCACCGTCTGACCCCTGGGCTTTGGAGGTGGGATGGAGGGGCATGATGGGTGGGGTAGGAAGCAGGTGAAAACTGAAAAGGAAGGTGTCACCTAAACCCATCCTGTGACATATTGGCTTCGAGTTCCGGGCCCTGCCCTCCCAATCTCTGTCATCCTGGCTCTCGTGCCAGCTGTGCCCTGGACTGGCCTTGCAATTTCCTCACTACATATAAGTGAGCACCACTGGGGCCTCCTGGGTGATAGTGACGAGAAAGGACAATGGAGATGAAGAGCAGGTGTGACTATGTCTCTACAGGTGACTGTGCTTTCCACGTCCAAAAATGACACTTCCAGTGAGACTTTGACAACCCCATCACGGAGAGGCAGAATCTAGCGCTTCCTTCCCTGCCATGGGGAGGATCTGTGGTTACAGTGGAAATAACGTTATGTGACTTCCAAGGCTCAGCCATGAAAAGCAACAGCTTTCACCTCTTTTGCTTGGGGCTTGGCCACTCTGCGCAGAGGAAAGCCCAGCTGGCCCCAGAGAGGCTCATATGGAGAGAATAGGCAATCCCCTCAGCTCGGAGGCTGAGTGAGCCATCAAGGAAGTGGGACTCTCAGGGGTCCCCACGGACAGGTACCTGGTGGAGCAAAGATGAGGTGTTCTGACCAAGTCCTACCAAATTACCAATTCACAATTTTCCCTTTTTTTTTTTTTTTTTTTTTGCTGTTAAGCAATTTCTTGCTCATTCCCTTGTGCTTAGGAAATTTGTTAAGATTTGTTTTGTGACCCAACACGTGTTCTACCCTGAAAGTGTTCCTTGGGCACTTGGAAAAACCTGTATTCTGTCGGGGCAAAGTGTTATGTGTGTCCATTAGGTTGTCTGATCGACAAACGTTGTTCCAATCTGCTCTGCCTTTATTGATTTTCTGACTGGATGCTCTATTCGTTGTTGAAAGTGAGGCACTGAAATCTATTACTGTACCGCTGTCAAGTTCTCCTTTCAGATCTGTCAATATTTGCTTCAGATATGCAAGTATTCTGATGTTGGGTGCATACATATTGATAACCGTTGTATCTCCTTGTTGACCCTTTAATCCCTTCTTTGTGTCTGGAGAAGCTTTTAACTGCGAGTCCACTTTGATGTGAGTAGAAGCTGCTCCTGCTTTCTCTGGTTTATCGTTGCCTGGACTCTTCTCCCATTCCTCTGTACATCCCTGAATCTAAAGTGAGTGAGCCTCTTGTAGACAGCACACATTGGACGTGTGTGTGTGTGTGTGTGTGTGTGTTTAATCCATTCAGTCACCATGTAGCCTTTTATTGAGGAGTTTAGCCAATTTACATTTAAAGTAAGTATGAATATGGAAGGGTTTTCTAAGCTGGGCATGGTGGTGCATGCCTATAATCCCAGTGACTCAAGAGGCTGAGGCAAGAGGATTACAAGTTTGAGGCCAGCCTTAGCAACACAGTGAGACTGTCTCAAAATAAAAAGGACGGGAGATATGGCTCAGTGGTAAAGCAGGCTTAGGTTCAATCTCTAATACAAAAAAAAAAAAAAGGAAGGAAGGAATTCCTGTCATTTTGATAGTTTTTTTTTCCTATATGCCTTATAGTTCTTGTGGCACCTTTTTCTCTCTCACTGTTTTCTTCCATGTTATCCCCCCCCTTTTTTTGGTAACTTCTATGCGTATTTGTAGTTACCAATGGACTTACATAAAATATCTTCTGAAATAAGGTCTCTACTGACAGTCTATTAGATGCTGAGAGCTTCACCTACACAAAGGAACTCTGAGTTTCCCTTTACTTCCCCCCTACATCATATGCTGTTGATGCCCCAATTTACCACAACCAGCACAATTTATAGTTCCTTTTATCTTTTAACTGCTACCATAGAATTACAGGTGATGGTCTCACCCCTTCTACAGTGGTATGATATTATGTTTCTGTCTATATCTACCTTTGCCAACAAGTTTCCCATCTCCTCATTTCTCTTATTGCTGGCTTAGAGTCCTTTCATTTCAACTTGAACCCCCTTAAGCGTTTCTGGTGAAGTATGCCTAGGGGCAAAAGAAGTCTGTACTGCCCCCTCACTACTGAAGGGCAGGTTTTCTAGATAAGTATTCTGGGCAAGCATTTTCTTTCCTTCAACTTTGAGTATGTCATTCCATGCCTTTCTGTTCTGCAAGGTTTCTGCTGGAAAAAACACACTGTGGAAATGCAAATCAAAACCACCCTGCCATAGGATGGCTATTGTCAGAGAAGAGGTCGCCAGGGTCGGGTGAGGGTGTGGAGAAAAGGGAGCCCTTATGTGTGACTGACAGAACATGAATTGGTACAGCTGAGATGAAAACTGATATGAAAGTTCCTCAAAACATTGAAAATAGAGCTGCCATATGATCCGGCAAGCCTAAAGGAAACGAAATCAGCACCTTTTAGGGATATCTGCACTCCCAGGTTTATTATAACACCATTCACCCTTGATAACATAGGAAGCAACCCATCTGTCAACAGGTAAATGGATGAAGAAGTTTTCATAAGTACAAATGCTCCTCCACTCCTAAGGTGGCCAAAACCTGAAATCCACTCTTAAGTTGAAAATATCTTAAGTAAAAAATGCATTTCATACACCTAACCTGCCAAATATCATAGCTCAGCCTCACCTACCTTAAACACGCCCAGAACACTTACATTAGTCTCCAGTTAGACAAAATCATCTAACATGAAGCCTACTATATAATGAAGTGTTGAACATCTTAAGTAACTTACTGAATACTATACTAAAAGTGGAGGAAAAAAACAGAATGGTTATGTGGGCACACTTTCACGCCATCATAAAGAAGAAAAAGCATAAGTCTAACCATCGTAAGTGGAGGAATGCATATCTGTCGTGGAATATTATTCAGTCTTAAAAAGGAGATCCTGAGCTGGGGTTGTAGCTCAGAGGTGGAGCGCTTGCCTAGCATGTGTGAAGCACTGGGTTCAATCCTCAGCACCATATAAAAATAAAGTCATTGTGTCCACCTATAACTAAAAAATGAATATCAAAAAAAAGGAGATCCTGCCATTTTAGACAATATGAAGAGAACTGCAGGATATTATGCAAAGTGAAATAAGCCAGACACAGAAAGAAAAGTACTGCATGTTCTCACTTATGTGTGGACTCTAAAAGAGCTCAAGAAGCAGAAACAGAGAAAACAATTTTGTTGGTTACCAAGGGTGAGGGATGAGGGAAGGGAATGGGGTGATGTTGGTCAAAGGTACATAGTTATATTGGATAAGTCTAAAGACTTATTCTGAGGTACAGAATGACCATTCTAGTTAATAACACTGTCTTGTATACTGGAAATTTACCAAGAGAGTAGATTCCAAGTGCTCTTCCCATAAGTAGGGGTTGGGGTGGGGGCGAGTAACTAGTGAGGAAACAGGTATGTTTCTGCTGCACGTAGTCATCATTTCACTACGGATATGTTTATCAAAACATGCCTCTGTGCACCTTAAATATGCACACACACGAGAAAAGAAATTCCTGAGTGGTTTGTTATGCAGCCATAGATTTAACAATCCATTCATGGAGTATTCTAGAATGAACGCTCCACCCGCCTACAGGCTTTCCTTAACTAGGGCAACACCCAGACAAAAGTAAGCTGTACAATCTAAGCCCTGGCTCAGGCAAGGCTGGGAATGCAATTGTTTTGAGGGTAGAATGCAAGACACCCGGGGAATCAAGAGACCTGTGCCATGCACTGGAGGCGCCAAGGCTGAAACTCAAATCCTGTGCCCGGGTCTGAATTAGTCTCTAGGCAAAAGGCCAAGCTATTCCTAAGGAGCTGAGAAACCTGTCTCTGAGGCAGGAGTGCAGGCACGAGCAGTCTCAAAATGCTAGAAGACAGCATGTTTTCCAGGAACAAGTAGAAACGACTTTTCTTTTGTGCAAAGTACAAAGAGTCCAGCTTCTCCATGAAGCCAAGGGGCCACCCTCCTGATTTTCCTCTGATGAACAATCCCAACAGCTGCAAGCTGGACCTCCAAAAACCTCCTCCATCTGCTTTTACCACATCCCCCTGGTCTTCTAGGCCAACACAGGCTTGGCCGCCTCTATCAGACAAATCCCAATCCTGCTTGGAAGCCGTCTCTCCCTGCTGTCCCCTCCAGTCTCCACCTGCAGGTTGGCAAAAGCTATCTGTTGGCATCCCAGGAAGCAGCTTTTCCAGGACTTGCCAAAAGGTCTCAGACTCCATCATGTCCCAACCCTCCCTGGGGGCAGGAGGCTGAAACCTCTAGGGAGAGCGGCTGTTTCCTGCCTCAGGCCTCCAAGAGCCAAGGAATGGCCACCCCGCAGCCTCCTCAGCCTCACAGACTGGATTTACATGGGGGCTCCTTCCTCTCCTGCTTTTCACCTTAGGTGTCCTAGGAGAATACAGTTTTCTTTTGGAAAGTCCTCTAGTTTCTCACCAAATCCTTTTTCTACTTGCTTTAGAACAGGGTTGGCAAGCTTTGGCCCCAGAGAGTCAGATAGTAAAGCGGGGTGCGGTGGTGCACACCTATAATCTCAGCCACTTAAGAGACTGAGACAGGAGGATCACAAGTTTCAGGCCAGGCTGGACAACTTAAGACCCTGCCTCAAAGATAAAAATTTTAAAAACGGCTGGGGCTATAGGTGACGGGTAGAGTATCCCTGGGCTCAATCCCCAGCCACACAGACACAAAGTCAAACCAGGGGCTACAATTCTTCTGAACAGGAAAAACAAAAACACAAACAAACAAACAAAAAAAACATGGATGATACATATAGGATGGTCAAGAACATACTCCAACAAAACTTTGTTTAGAAAATTAGGTAGCCTGAACGTGGCCTGGGGGTCCATAGTTCACTGAATCCTGGTTCCTCTGCTCCCTTTGGGCCAGGGAAAATCCAGCCTAAGTCCATTTCCCTCTGAGCCAGAGCCCAAGGCTGCAGTGGGCCTGCCTTTCTCACAATGCCACCAAGGCCAGGGCAGCCTTGGGGACATTTGATGCAGGGTCCAGCAGCTCAGAATCTGCTCCTGGCTGAGGCCCACGTCAGACAGGAAGTCATCCAGGTGCTCAGGCCTTAAGGGACGCATTTCTTCTACTCAAATCCTTACTAGAAAGTCCTCCCTTCTGACCTAACAGGAAGGAGGATTCTCACTTCCAGCTGTCACCTTCAGAGGACAACTAGGTTTTTTTGGATTTGGTTATATTTGTTTAAAAAACACACACACACACTCATAATTACCGACCTGGATTGGATGCTTGTTTACAAGGTTGCCATGGCAACCAAGCCCCAGGCTAAGCCTTGAGAAGAGGAGAATTAGACTAGGTGGGGGATAAGTGCTGTTCAAATCCCACCCCAGGGGACTCCCTGGGAAGGCTATTTTAAGCTGAAATGAGCAAAGACACTTCCTGCTGAGCAATGTGACTTCACCGAAGGTCTCTGCCCTAGAGTGTGGCATTCTGCCTGGATGTCCGGAGTGACACCTCTGAGCTAGTGCTCCCCTAGTCCTGCATGAGTTCCTAGAAGCCCAGCCACGGGGAGTTCATGCCTGCAACCCTCATGACCCAGCCCAGAACTCAAAAACCTTTTTTGTATAACTGCCATGACCTGAGTGTAAGAGGTTCCTCCCTCCGGATTCTGTTCCTTTTTCCGGAACCCAGCACCACCCTTCACGTGGCACATTGTAAGAAGGCAGGGGGGGCGGACCCAGGAATTTCAGCTCTACTTCAGCCTGTGCCCAAAGGAAGGAAGGAAAAGTCTCATGGCCTGGTATGTGAAGCCAGCCATGCAGAATATCATGTCCTCGAGAGTAAACGAAACTCCAACAACTTTGTAAAATCAAAGCTGTGAAAAGCCTTCTATCCCAAGGTCTGAACAGATTGTCCTCTTTGGGTTTGTGATCATGGGAGCAGAAAGCGCTCTGCGGGTCTCCCTCTAAACACAAGCACGGCACCAATTTGGCGTCATGCCCGTGTGGACACTGGACGTGAGGAGTTCCCCTGCCTTGGCATCTTCTGGCTTATTCCACGGCTCCCAACATTGGGCAATGACATCTTTAAGTGATCCAGGTCAACCTCCGTGATAACTGCAGGGGAGCTGACCGCTCAGGCTAGATGCTACCAACTACTGTGGTTTGGACAAATGTCCCTCAAAGGCCCAGCCATTAAAGGCTTGGTCCCCAGCCCATACACTATTGGGAGGCTGGGAGGTGGGGGTCTAGCAGGAGGAGGAGGTTAGGTCACTGGGGGTGTGCCCTTGAAGGAGATATTGGGACCTCAGTCCCTTCTTTCTTCTCGCTCCCAGTAATGGAGTGAATGAGTCTCCCTTTCCTGAACTCTCCCCCATGATGTCCTGTGCCACCACAGACTCAAAGTAACAGGGTTAACTGGTTATGGACCAACACTCCAAAATTGTGAGCCAAAATAAACCTTTTCTCTGTTTAAGTTGATTTATCTTGGGTACTTGTTTTAGTAACAAAGTTGATTAACACCAAAACTTAATCCCCTAAGTCATATGTTAATGGTATCTGCAGTAGGTACCTTTGGGAGGTAATTAGCATTAGATGAAGTCATGAGAATGGGGACCTCCTGATGGCATTAGTGGCTTTTTAAAAGACCCACACTTTGCTTTATCTACCACATGATGCCTCCAGTATGCTATGATATGCAAGAAGGCCCTCCAGATTCAAAGCATATGCCAGTGTTATGCTCCTGGATTTCCCCACCTCCAGAGCTATATGTCAAATAAATCTATTTTTTTTTTTTATAAATTGCCCAGTCTCAGGTATTTTCTCATAGGAACAGAAAATGGACCAAGAAAGAAGTCTAATCCACTTTCAACTCCCAGCACAGTGCCCTTCTGAGATCCGCCTGGGATTGGATGGCCTTTTACGGACCACATTTCACATCCCTCTACAACACCCAACTTTTAATATCAACCATAAACTTTCTTCTAGGGACCTTCTGCCTCCAGAGATCAAATTTTTTCCTCCATGATTTTCATCTTTTTGTGTTCTATTTTCTTTTAAAGTTGCTATTAATAATTCACAAAAGAAAAAGACAGAGTGAACAAGGGGCTGGGGTTGTGGCTCAGTGTTAGAGCACTTGCCTGGCATGTATGAGGCCCTGGGTTGGATCTCAGCATCACATATAAATAAACAAATAAAAATAAAGATCTATTGACAACTAAAAAAATATTAAAGAAAAGAACAAGTTCAAATAAAGGGTCTGATGCCATCAGAGAGAAGGAAAAACTACGTAGGCTAGCTCTGTTTCAAGAAACTGCTAAGCCAGATGGGAGCAGGCAACTAGAAGTGAGAAAGATGGCTCCCAAACTGGAGAGGACCCAGTCAGGCCTCTCCCACCCACCTGGAAGGACACCTCCTAGTATGGGCCCAGGTAAACTGCCAAGAACAAGGACCTCACATTTGACATATCATATTTCATACATTAGATTCAAGTTGGTTATGAACTCCCAATTTTACCCCAAATACAGATTGCAGAATCACATCGGTTACACATCCACATTTTTACATAATGCCCTATTAGTAACTGTTGTATTCTGCTACCTTTCCTATCCCCTACCATCCCCCCTCCCTCCCCTCCCATCTTCTCTCTCTACCCCATCTACTGTAATTCATATCTCTCCTTGTTTATTTTCCCATTCCCCTCACAACCTCTTATATGTAATTTTGTATAACAATGAGGGTCTCCCTCCATTACCATGCAATTTCCCTTTTCTCTCCCTTTCCATCCCACCTCATGTATCTGTTTAATGTTAATCTTTTCTTCCTGCTCTTCCTCCCTGCTCTGTTCTTAGTTGCTCTCATTATATCAAAGAAGACATTTGGTATTTGTTTTTTAGGGATTGGCTAGCTTCACTAAGCATAATCTGCTCTAGTGCCATCCATTTCCCTGCAAATTCTGATTTTGTCATTTTTTAGTGCTGCGTAATACTCCATGGTGTATAAATGCCACATTTTTTTTATCCATTCATCTATTGAAGGGCATCTGGGTTGGTTCCACAGTCTAGCAATTGTGAATTGTGCTGCTATGAACATCGATGTCCAAACTTTGCAGAATGGCCTAACCTTATATTCTTTCAGAAGGGCTTTATATTTACTAAGCACTATTATAAGCCAGACAAGATATTAGGGATCAATGGCCAATAAGGTAAAGTAGACCTCTGCTCTCACTGGCCTTCCATTCTAGAGAAGGACACATAAAAGCAAGTGGATGAGAGAATAAACTATAATTGGTATCATAAAGGAATGAAATAGGCAGCTAGGTCAAGGAATTTTCTTTGCAAATTTAACAGGTCACTTCAGGACACAGCCCTGCCTTTGACAGTAGAAGCCCCCTCTCTCCTTTGCCCTTGGGATTGACCTTGGAGAAGAGGCCTATGGCATAGACACACAGCCAGACTTCTCTAGTTCCCCAAGAAAGTTGGTCTACTTGTGTTTTTCTCACACTTCAAACTAGATGGTTTTTACACCTCTTGCGTCATAGTGCCCTTCTAGAAAGTATTAGCCCAGAAGCAGATGCCTATAAAAGTAGGGTGATCTAGTTGAAACCAGGGTGCTGGATAGGAACCTAACACCCTCTAACACCCCTTCCTCTCCTCCTTCCTTTCTTGGTGCATCCAAACTGCTCCCTGGCTCCCAAGTGTGCAATCTGGAGTCCTCCAGGCTGAGTGGTCTTGGGATCCTCTCTGGTTCTGATGTCTGGAGTTACTCTTCTCTTGTCTTCCCTCTCAACCCCTCAGTTTTCCAGTCCTTCTGCAGAGACATTTATATCTGCTAAGGAAAATAAGCCTTGGAGTTGTACATATTGGCATTTTAAGCCAGCGGGGCACCTCAGTTGGGAGAGTATTACCTAGTGTCCAGGCTGTGCAAAAAGTGGGTTTTCACAGGCATGGGACTATACTCCTGCACACTCAGGCCTTGAGGGGCCTGACGTGGGAGGAACCAGTCCTAATTTCTAGCACAATGGAGACCCAAAGCTTATGCCTTCAACATGGTTAAAAATTAACATTAGGGTAAAACACCTCGATTTTGAGATAATAAAGTGGGGATTCCCAACCAATGTTGCCAGTCATACCGGTTTCACCTCGTTTTTGAAAAACAGACTCTTGTGCACATATGTACTGTGGTTTAAGTCAACAGAAGACCACATCACTGTCTCTGGTCCATGGTAAATTCCCTGGGGGATCATGGAGTACTTATTCTTTTTTTTTTTTTTTTTAAACAATAGAGCTTTGTTGAATCTGTCAGTGAAGAAACTCTGATGTCCAAACTTTGCAGAATGGCCTAACCTTATATTCTTTCAGAAGGGCTTTATATTTACTAAGCACTATTATAAGCCAGACAAGATATTAGGGATCAATGGCCAATAAGGTAAAGTAGACCTCTGCTCTCACTGGCCTTCCGTTCTAGAGAAGGACACATAAAAGCAAGTGGATGAGAGAATAAACTATAATTGGTATCATGAAGGAATGAAATAGGCAGCTAGGTCAAGGAATACAGGATAGACGAGAGATGGCTCTGCGAGGAGGTCAGATTTAGGTTGAAACCCTAAAACATGAAAAATTGGTCATTAGAAAAATGAGAAATTGTGCTATATATGTTTAGAAAGAATTGTAATGCATTCCACTATCATATATAAATAAAAAGAAAGAAGGAAAATTTTTTAAAAAGCAGGATGAGGAGCTTTAGAGAAACACTGTTGGCATGTACAAAGGTCCTGAGGCAGGAAAGGGCTTAGTAAGTTTGGAGTACTCTAACAGATGGCACTAGACAATTCTGGAGAGGTAGGGGCCCCATTGAGCAGCCTTGTGGACCTTACAAAGAGGAACAGCCATTGGAGGGGGTTAAGCAGGGAAGTGACCTGGTCTAGGTAACCAATAATGATGGCCTAGCCCGGGGGAAGGGAATTGAAACAGAAATGGAACAAAGAGGAGGGATTCAAGTACTATTTGGGGTGCAGCTGGCTCCTGAGTTCTCATTAAAAATCAGCTCTGCTTCCTGGAGTGGGCCTCGCTCTCAACTGCTCCGCCCCTTAAACTGAGCCAACATCTGGAAGACACATGGAGGAATCATGGAAGAATATCATTAAACTATCCCCTCCCCCCCCCCTTTTTTTTTATAATTAGGAAAAGCAGAACAAGCAAGAATTTCTCAGAACACTTCTCCGGCTCCTGGACAATATTCCCAATCCAGCAACAATATTTTTTTTTAATCTTTTAATTTCACGAGGAATTATATGGTTAAAAAAAAAAATAGCCCCCGGCCACACACCTCCCATAACTGTGCCCTTCTCTCAGGGGAAACTACTGTCGCACGTCTGTGTTTCTTTTGGTGATTGTTTCCACGTCTCTAGAAAACACACTGACAGGACAGTCCTGGGTTTACCAGATGAAGATGCTCTCTCACCGAATTCCCACCACGAAAGACAAGAACTGGTCTCAGGGACACAGGGGCTCTCTCCCTCCCTCCCTCCTGATGTGACAGGCAAATCCCTCCCTTCAGCTTCTTGATTGCCACGTTGGCTGAATCCGTATTCACACAGACTGTGGGACCCACCCCAGGAGTTTCTGGGTGTTTTTTTGGGGGGCGGGGTACTGGGTTGGCCTCAAGTGTTCCTTTCTCAACACACAAGATCCCATGAGAGGCTGCAGCTGCTGGTTCAGGGACCACACTTTAAGAAGTGATGCTCTCCTGGTGACCTCTACAGTAATAGACAGCTATTTCTCATTTCATCAAGTTTTACCATATCTCTTGACTCACCCATTTCAACGATTAAGGTATTAAGAGAACATCTGTCATTCTTCCTTTATCTCTATACACTTGAATTTGATGACATTTACATTTTATGCTATCACCACAGCTCTGATTTTAGCTTGACTGTAAAGACTGATAACCCACAGTTCGAATGTTATCATGGCTACCTGATTGTTTTTTCATAGCAGAGACAAGACAGCTGTCATGGTTATATACCCTTCTCTACGGAGACAAAGGTACAGTCCAGGAAGATCTGACTTCTATTTATGGGAGAATGTTCTGCTGTGAAGTATCTTCCTTATATTCTTCTACTCATTCAAAATCCCACATTTTGATGGAACTGGCAAAACATGCTAAGTGAAATAAGCCAATCCTGAAGAATCAAAGGCTGATGTTTTCTCTGATATGTGGATGTTAATTCACAATAAGGAGGGTAGTGAGGGAAGAACAGAGGTACTTTGGAATTAGATAGAGGGGAGTGAAGGGAGAGGAGGGGACATGGGATTAGGAATGATAGAAGAATGAATCGGACACTATTACCCTATGTATACACGTGATTAGACAACCTGTATAACTATATCATGTACAACCAGAAGAATGAGAAATTATACTCTATTTACGTATGATGTCTCAAAATGCGTTCTACTTCATGTATAACTAATTAGAATAAAAAATTCATTCAAAACAAAAAAAAACACATTTTAACTTGTTTTATATTTGAACCATGACATATTGATCATATTTCTATCTTTCTAGGAGTTTTTATTTTTCCGTATATGTGTATACGATAATTTTGTTTACCTTACTTATAAATCAATGGGCCCTTAAATTTCCCTTTTTTAAAAAAAGAATTATTTCTCTTTAAGCCTAGGAACTGTTATTCCATTTTATCTCTTATAATTTCTTTTTTCTTTTGTTTATCTTTCACTTTTTCTGGTTTTCTCACCACTTTGACATAAGAGTTTTAGAGATTTATCCTTTTGGTTGTTCTGAGATTTCTTACCATTGTCTTCTAATTCTTTCACTGAATATTTGGCTCTGGAGTTATTTCCTTGTTCTCAGATTCTTCTTTTGAAAAGGAAATAGAGAGGCTGTGCATGCTGGCGCAGGCCTATAGTCCCATCAACTCGGGAGGCTAAGGCAGGAGCATCACAAATTCAAAGCCAGCCTCAGCGAGGCCCTAAGCTACTTAGCAAGGCCCTCTCTCACTATAAAAAACAAAAAAGTGCTGGGGATGTAGCTCAGTAGTTAAATGCCTCTGGGTTCAAACCCTGGTATCAAATAAAAATTTTTTTTTTTTTTTTTAAAGAAAGAAAAAAGAAATAGAGGATTGGGGATGTAGCTCAGTGGTAGCGTGCTTGCTTAGCATGCATGAGGCACTGGGTTCGATTCTCAGCACCACATACAAATAAAGATCCATCAACAACTAAAAAGTATTAAAAAAAAAAAAAAAAGAGTCGGGTTCATTGTAGAAACTGTGCCCCAGGCTTGATAGACACTGAACTGCGCAGGCAGCTACCTCACTGGGTCAGTTCAGAGATGCAAAGTTTTAAAATGATTCCTGTACCCTCTGCTTAAACCATTTCTATAACACATATAAGAATGTTTATCAGGCCAGCAAGATTTTACTTTTGAAAGTCGAGTGATCCTAGCACTAGGAAACACTTTCCTGGAGTTATCATAATATTCTGATTTACTAGGTCTCCAGCCTGGCCTCTTCCTCCCATTTCACCGTCAGAGGAGAACATGAAGCTGCAATTCCCAGGGGTCTTCTCTCTCTCCTCTTCTCCCTGCTTTCTTCATGCTGCACGTTAAGGCCAGCCCTCCCCTCTGCCCCATCACTCAGGTACCCTATGTCCTTTCATTTCTCCCTTTATTCTAGTGGAGCCTGTTCCCAGTATCAGTGACCAGAAGGACCTGCAGGCCACCCTCTCATGGCACTTGTGCTTTGAGAGAAGCTTATGCTTTAAGTCAAAAGCAGCATCATGAATGTGAAACCAGTCTTGAAAATCAGGATTGGGTCCCATTCTCCCCCTCCCTGCCCTGCAAAGGACAGGTAGCTGATTATCAAAAAAAAAAGGAAGTAGGTAGATAGCAATCCCCATCACCTAACAGCCTCTGGGGGAGGGAAAGGATCACATTTTCCAACACAAGCCTGATCACCCCCTGGATGGCTCTCTTCCTGCACTTTTGGTTACCATGTAGGCAGGATGGGAGGAGGGGACATGAGAAGAAAGGAAGCCTCCAATCTATGAAAGGGGCAAGACACCCCCAGTCCTTTGGGCACCAGATCTGGACCCTTCCTCTCCAGAGGAGTCACTCTCTCTGTTGTATCCTTTAAATAAAACTTTTTGCTCTTGCCTCAATGTTTCTTGGGTGTTTAATCTTCAACACCAGGGAACAGGGACCCGATCCTGATGTTTAAGACCAGTTTCAAAAGGTAGTAGTGCCCCGGGTGCCTGTATGTGCAGAAGGCACTGACCACTGCAGGCCCTTCTCTAGTGGACATGAGTGGAGGCACCAATGGTTACCTGCACATCCTTCCACAGAGAACTGTCCTCAGCTGGGAGTCCAAAGAGGGCTGCACTCTCCTTCCACCCAATCCCCAGGGCCAGCCAACACTGACTCATACAGAGTACAAAAGGTACCAGCATCATCGCCTCAGAGGAGAATAATTCTCAGGTGTCATTTATGCTCCTGGATCTCCCTGAGCTTCCATTTGCCACTCAAATCTGCAAGACAGGGGTCACTGTTCTGCAGTTTCCCCCTCTGTTCAGGGCAATCTAAAGAATTGCAAAGGCAGGTGGTTCTGAAAGGCTCTGCCCCTGCCCTGCCCAGAGGATTGGATTACCCCTCCCCAAAACAGTTTTTCTGATCCTGCCCAGGGTCTCGGACCATGGTGAGTTTGTGTTTTAATGAAAGATTTAGAGCACATTTCAGATCACACATTCCTTGCATGTTTCCTTGTACCGTTACGGCTCACGGCAGACTGAATCAGTTCCCAGGCTCACCTCTAGTTCAGGTGCCCTGCCTCCAATGTCACTTCAAAGCTCCTCCACAGAGCAACCCATCCCAGAATCTGATGAGCATGGAACAGGTCAGGTCCCCACCCACATTTGTAGGGGGCTCTGGCTTCAGGGGCATGTGGGTCAGGCATGTATAACTCTGCCACCATTACAGTAAGATGCAATTCTTGCTTCTTCTTTACTGCATTCCCTCCCCCACCAATAAAACATTCAGAGAGTACCTACTGTATACCCATCTAAATCTGCCAACAGTTTCGAAACAGCTGGTGTATCATTCTGCAGATTTGAAAGGGAAGCCCAGTGAGGGGGTGTGCCCTGGCCATTATTCTGGGTCATTTCTGTGGGCTTTCAGGGTCTGACCTGATTCTTTTGGGCAATCTTTTGTCCCTTTTTCCAGCGCAGAACTGGAGTCAAAGCCGGCAGCTCCCTCTCCTCCTCGCCAGTCACATGTGCTCCGAGGCTGTAGGCAGCTTCGAACACTATGGGGCTGATGACGTCCTGCACCCTCCGCTGCAACGACAAACAAGCAGGCAGGTTAACCACAGGTCCCCACCGACAGCCACGGAGATTCCTGTTCACATAGGGCTTTCACAAGAATTGATTCCCAGGATCCTCACAGCCACCCTTGTGAGGTCAAGTCTGATAACTTTGGTTTTTCAGATGAGGTTAGCCCAGCCTCTGCAGTTATCATCTTGCCCCACTCTGCAAATGGGGGAGTGCTTTTTGCTTCACCTTTCATGGTGCTAAATCATCTCCTCTTGGGCATGTGAAGCACATTACTTTACTCATCTTCCAGAAATTCCTAGGTGGGAAAGCATTGGCACTCTACAGCTAACCCTCTGCATTCGTGGCACTTGGATAATCGAGGCTCTTTTGCATTGAGATTATGGATTGGTTGTTAGGGCAGGGGACTCAGACACCAGTGTACCTCCACCCCAAGTCAGTTATCAGGGATGAAAGTCTGACTTCTGGCCTTGTGTCCTTTTCTTTTCCACCAAGTTAAATGAAGTTAAAGAGGATTCAACTCTGCCTCACTCATTGTTTTTATTGCACTTGCCTCCGAGAAGCAGGTATGGCTCCTGAGTTTATTGGGCCATGGAACCCTGTGTTTCCTCAGACTTCCTTGGGCTCAGTGTTGAGAAGAACATACTCAGAGATGCAGGAGGGTAGATTAGAAATCTCTCATAGCAGCCCAGGAGGGGAGAAGGTGGGACAGAGATCAGGACAGCGTGAGTTGGGGAGGCAGGTGTGGCTGGGCCCGTGGCTCCCTAGCTGTGGGGGACGGGGCAGAGGGGCACAGATGACTTCAGGAGTGGATTGCTGAGTGACTAACAGATGATTATATCTGTGCTCAACAAAGCATTTGCATAAATAGCATAGGGGACCTCTCTAGGAGGGTGATAGAGGCAGCTTTGGATTAACTCTTTCCAGAATCTTCTCAGGAACTCCAGATTCTAGGAGCAGATTTTAGATTCTCATCCTTTCCAGGAGTGAGTCACACACTCACTCTCCAGTACCTTCCTGCCTGCTGGCTCTGCTTACCAGACCTTGAAGATGTTGGGTGGTATGGAGAAGAATGAATGAATGCAATCCTAACATGTTTATAAGTAAATTATCTTTCTTTAAGCCTGTCTCAAGTTTTAGCATTTTAGTTATTCATGTCAAAGTACGTGAGCTCTGGGCTGGGGATGTAGCACAGCGGTACTACACTGTTGTTCTCAGGGAGGATGGAAAGATGGCAGTGGGGGACCGCGATCACTTCACATTTCCCTGTTCCCAGCTGATTTCAGGGACTGGGCTAAGCCCTTTCATAGACATTTGACTGAAACCTCACAGCCCCTGAGTTGGTATATTACTGTCTCCATTTTACAGAGACGGTAACTGAGATACGAGAGTTCAAATAAATTCCCTCCATCCCAAAGCGAGTTAAGTGCTAGAACCAGACTTTACTCTTAGAACCGCAAGCAAAAAGACCTTCCTTGTCCATTATATACTATTTTTAAAAAAGCATTCCAACCACTTTCAGTTCCAGAATAACTCTAAAAAATGACTTATTTGCTTAAGAGCATATTGAGCAAAGAGGGAAGGGAATGTGACACACACTCTAGGCTGAAGGTGAATGAATGACAAATAACTAGAAAACGGGCAGTTTTCAAACATGCAGTCCTTCAAGCAGTGGCTGATGGGGAGGGAACCTTTACCCAGGGCCTATCTTATTTTGGGTGAGTATTTTGACATCTAGGGGCGTGGATGCTGCTCTCTGGAAATGACAGGATGAACCTGTCTTAATTAAGAAATTGGAAAAACAGCTTCCTATTCCATGGAGCAGACAGGAAGTCAAACCCCACGGAGCTGTGGGTGGGGACAGAGGAGGGTGAAGCACTTAGAAACAGGCTGACACCCTCAGAAGCACAGCCTCTCCTTCCTGGACTGGGCTTGTTTTCTTTGAGCTGTGGAGGAAAAGTAGCGGCCCCATTTAGTGGTTTCCTGGTCATTTTTGGAAGCACAGATTCCCTCTGCTCAGCGATTAAGTGGAAGAACACCTCAGGATGGAGAGAGGCCTAGGGCTCTGGCACAGACCACCGTTACCGAAATTTTACTACTTAAAGTCACTTTTACTACGAACTGAAACTTCTGAAGGTGAACATGTTCTGACCAATGGGAAGGTCAGAATCTACCTCTTCCTGTTAAAAAATCTACAGGAGTCTCTCGCTTTGAACATTGTAGGAGCCCCCATGGAGAAGAACACCCAGACTGGAAGCAGAACTGGCAGTGGCTAAGGTTTTATAGGGAACTTAACATACACTCCATTTGGGATTTATTGGGTGCTTACTTTATGCCAGGCAATGTGCTGGGCCACAGGGAGCCAGACATGAAAGACCTTCTGGGAATTATTGGTTACAGGGGACACAGGCATGCAGTGACAGTGCAGAGCACAGGCAGCAGGGCAGAGGTGGCTTTGGGGACACAAAGTAAGGACACCTGGTTCATACTGCGCTGGCAGGTATCCCAGAGGAGGTTCCCCTGGGCTAAGTTGGAAGACAGGAGGTCAGCCAGAGAGCGGGCAGGAGGCCCAGCTGGCACAGCAGTGGACAGAGGGCACTAGGTGTCTGGCAGACTATATATGACTCCCAGAGGTGGGAAGGTCAGGCTGGCCGGCCAGAGTGGAGAGGAGGCTCAGGCCCAAAGCAGATCCAAGGCAGCCTGGAAAGCTGTGTGAACGTCATCGTCAAGTTCTGGAAGATGGGGGAGGGGGTTAACATGGTGACAGCGGCTATGTTCTAGAAAGATCTTTCTAGCTGCAGCATAGAAGAGGGAGAGGAGGCAAGGGAGGAGTCTACCGACGGGAAAAGATAATGAGGGTCTGAATCAATGGGATAGAGAAAAGGGGACCTGGCTACCTGGCCAAGGGAAGGCAGGTGCAGCTGACTGGGAGAAACACTCAGGTGACTGGGTTGCACCCCTGGCTCTATGACTCTAGGCAAGCTGGACCTGCAGCCTGTGGCACTGCTGCCTGGCCGTGGGACTTAGCAACCTGCTCCACAGCTGCTTTTCCCCACTGAGAAATGAAGGCTCTTCTCTTTTTCAGCTCACCAGCAATGACGGTGAAATGAAAACAGGAAGAGCTGGCCTCACTTTAAATTTGCAAATAACACAGAAGGTCAGCAAATAAGCAGTTAGCACTAAGCCAGTTAACTGTGTCGGGGAAAATCCTCTAAGTTTTTTTTTTTTTTTTTTAAAGAGGCCACAGAATTTTTTTTTTTTCCAAAACATGTGATCTTTTTGTCCCCTCCAGCCTGTGTCCTATTGCTCTGTATCCAACCCCACTTCCGTCTAGGATGACCTTGCAGACTCCTGGAAATGAGAAATCGTCACACACTAGATGCCCTTTCCTTCAACAGTATGATCAGGTCCCTCCACAGACCACGTGTTCGACAGTGGCCCCACAAGACTGTACCGCCAGTGACCTTCCAACCGTCTTTGTGTAACTACACTCTCCTGTGCTACACGGTGGCAAATCTCCTACTCAGGCCTTTCTCAGAACATCCTCCTCATTCAGTGACTCACGGCTGTAATTAGAATGGCACTTGTATGTCAGGGGCTATTTTAAAATTCTCATACACTCCAAGATTCTTTTAAAAGCAAACTGAGAATTTCGCACTTCCAGAAATACAATGACTTACTAAAGATGGATCCTCCCAGTGGCCACTGGAAATGTTGAACGTGCAAACGTGCACCCTTATTTAAAAGTACCAAGGAACCATCAAGACAGCCAGGACTTCAGAGCTCAGGGTCCCCCCAAAAAAGGACAGAACATAGAGGTGGCCCCAACATCAACTGGTGTTTTCATCGCTGGTGAGTCTCCAGATTTGGGAGCAAGCAGTGTGGGATGAACCTGAACAGGAAGAATGGCCAAGAGGTCCAGGGTCTGGGCTTCTGAGCTCAGCTTCGGGTCGTCTTGGGAATCTGTGGCGATGACACTTAAGAGCTCTGGATTCCAGAGGACAAGTCATGGAGAAAAACAAGCATACTGAGGTGAGGCCAAGGTTGATGCCACATTTCTCCACAAGGCACTGGGTAATTCCACAGCAGCCCATGAGACCAAGATATCAAGCTGAAGACAGAGGCCAAAGTTCTGAGAAGGCAAGAAAGTTTAACTAGAGACTGGAAAGCAGAAGAGAGGACCCGTGACCTAAAAGGGTGAGCCAATAGGAAATATTCAGGTCCAAGTGGAGAAGAGAAAGAATAGAAAATGAACTTGAGAAACTTACATGATTACATAATATACCTAGCACAGTGACGATCGCAACATAGGTGAGAAGAAAGCGGTGGCTATTATTATCTTTGCTGTAATTTTTAAAAATGACTTCATAAGAAAATTTGTCAAAACTGCCGTATTGCTAAAGGAATTCTTATGAGCTGTGCATGTAGCAGGATCTATTTTTTCATCTCATAAGTTGAGACCAACTGTGGTTCAAAAATGAATTACAAAATGAACTGACAAATGAAAACCCAGGGAGAAAATTCTAGAAATAATCTTAGACAAAACTTTATGAAAGGCACCGCTGACTACAATAGTTTTCCAACACAGGATTTATGCTGGGCAAAGGCGACAAAGCTTTGTCTTCAGATGAGTTGAGTTATAAACACTGGCTAGACAGCCAGAGCTCCAAATCCAGTTGAATTCAACCAACTCTAGAAATCCCATCAGGACAGCAGGAAATAAGTGGTAAGCAAATCAGTATATCTGGTTTCTGAAAGTTTCTCAATGAGTTTAGAGATTTTAATTATGGCCACATTAATTTATATGCAATACCATATTACATTAATGGATATCATCAGTCTGACACATATGACCCTTTGGCAAGCATTAGTGCTCAGTAAGGGTAAGAAAGCTCTCTGATTAACATGTTTACATAAATTATTCTATTGGACTATGAAATTCACAAACCCCACTGATGCTTTAGACTCTTTGAAGATAAATCAACATCTAACTGGATATTTGGAAAATGGTTTGCTTCTGTGGTTTTTTTGTTTTGTTTTGTTGGTGGGGGCAGACTGTGGCTGTGGGAACAGGATCTCAGCTCTGCCTTGAGTTCCCATCTCCTGGACAATATGGAGCATGTTCCTATCTGAAAGGGTGGAATGCAGCAGCAGTGGCCAGGACACGGAGCTCAAGGTAGGGCTGGGAATGACAGTGTGTGGAGTGGCTGAGCAATGTGAGGGGCAGATATTGCAGTGACCATCCATGAGGAACATCCATGGGTGGCCTTCTGCCAACACTTGGCTGCTGTGTGCCTTCTTCCTGGCACCACACAAGGCACAGAGAAGCAGAGAGGATGCAAGCAGGGAGAGATGAGAGTGGAGAACAGAAATGCAGATGAGAAGGGGCCCAAGCAAGAACCGTGGGGACCCGATGAGGGAGGAATCGCATCTGAGCCAGAGGGGAATGGATGTGGGAGTATCGAGGTCTTGGAGAGCAGGTAGCCCTGCAAGGAGAACTCAAAGTTCAGCAGGCTGACAGGGGAATGGGAATGAGGGCCATGGTAGCAGTTACTGAAGACAATATGGATGCCTAATGGACGGTCCCAAGGAATGGGGGAAGCATGATAATAGGGAAAGCAAGGACTTTGAAATCAGATGGTGCTTGGTCAGAGGGAGACCCAAACTGTGGGATCTTGGTCACCTCGCTTCCTCTCCAAACCTGTTTTCTGAGATGTAAAATGGGTTGTCAGAATCAACCTTGCCCAATTGCTTTGAAGATCAGACACACTAAGCTACTCATCAAGCACCTTGGAGAGCTCCAGGCACTCTGGGGAAACTAGGGGCTGCATCCTCTTGATCACCACCACCTCTACCTGAGGAGAGAGAGCCGGGCAAGACCACAAGGTGGAGGGCAGCGAGGTTGGGAGACACAGAGGGAAAGCAGGGAACAGCAGGCCTCAGGGCCTCAGGGGAAGGAGATGGCCTTTCGTTCTATGGCAATGAAGATAACCATGAATTTTTTGTTACCCTTAAGGAAAGAACCCCAGAGGCAACCTGAAGGAATGACACAGATGGAAGAGAGTAAGGACAGGCTCTTTACAGGGTGCGGGCAGTCCAGCTGCATGCTCGTAGCCATCAGCAGGCCACACCTCCTGTGCAGGGGACTGTCCTTGGTCAAGTGAGAGCCACCTCACCTGGGGTTTATGTTCCTCACTCCTTCCCACAGGGCCTCCCCCAAGCCTGACTAGCTGCTTAGGGGCACAGAAAGGACCCCACACCTCAACTGGGACAACTTGAGGTACAATCTGTTTTCCAGAGCTTTCTGGGGTTAGCATGAGGCTCGTCTCCAGCCAAAAGCTAGTTCTTACTCAGCTCCTTCTCCTGCCCCCTCTGGCTTCCCTGGTTCTCCTCCTGAGACCCCCCCCCCCCCCGCCACACACACACGCCCCTGTGTGAACTTCAATCCCTCTTTCAGGTTCTGCTTCTAGGCAGCAACCTAATGTTACCCAAAACTATGGCAACAAAACACACTCACAACATATAGATAAAATATGAACGGTTGGAGGTAGGGGGAGAGAGAGTCCACCCGTCTTCATTCTGCGCTCCTAGACTCTAAAGGACACCAAGAATGCAGCAGGGATCTGAGGAGGAAGCTGCAGCCAGGGAGGTCTTTGAATCAAAGAGGAGAGGGACGCTCCCTCTACCCTGTGAACCCCAGCCTCTTCTCAGGAAGGAAGCGTGGCTAAAAGATGGCTGCAAATGGTCTCGAAAATGAACCAGTCAGGCCCGGACAGCTCCTAGGAGATGCTGGTCTGCAGGAGACAAATTCCTCCTGTTCCGACTGCGGCCTGCACACCCAGCATTGAGTGTGCCGTGTATCACGTAATGACTGGTCCCCATGCCCATCTCTACCACCACCACACTCTAAGATCAAAGTGGCTTGATCAGATTCTGAAGGAAGCTCATTCCACATCTGCTCAGACCTAGGCCCGAGATAATAGTGTACATGCATGCCTACTGCATTCTGGACTCAGTGTTGTGTGATTTACACAGGTAATAAACTAAGTCCATTTCCCCCATATTTGATTGGTGCATTACAGTTGTATGTAATGGGGAGGATTTGTTATGTATTTATACATGTACACAATGTAACAATATTATTTGGCCAATATCATTCCCCAGTGTTTTTCCCTTTCTCTTCTATTCTCTCTCCCTGTGGTCTCTTTCCTCTATTCTACTGATCTCCCTTCAATTTTCATGAGAGTCCCCCACCTTTCTTTTCCTTTTTCCTCTGTAGCTTCCACACATGAGCCATGTGACCCTTGACATTCTGGGTTTGGCTTATTTCATTTAACATAATGCACTCAAGTTCTATCCACTCTCCTGTAAGTGACAATTTCATTTTCCTTTATGGCTGAATAAAACTCCATTGTGTACATATACCACATTTTCTTTATCCATTAATACACTGATGGACACCTAAGTTGGTTCCATAGTTTGGCTATTGTGAACTATGCTGCTATAAACATGGCTATACATGTGTCACTGTAGTGTGATGACTTTAATTCCTTAGAATAAATACCAAGGAGGTATAACTGAGTCAGACCTCTATTTTGAAAGTCACAGACGTCAGGAGATTCCCATATACAGCAGCCACTGTCAGTGCCCTGGACAAAGGCCCTTGATCGGCTGGTGTACCTATTCCTAGCTGCTAAGAGCTTTGGCCATCAACATCTCACACCTACAACCTTCTTAGAACTGCCCTGGGAAGGTAGGTGCCATCTCTAGAGTAAGCCTTCAAAGAGATGCCCTGTGACAGGGAGAGCTCGAAGACGACCCCAATGACCCATGCCCTTGTATAATCCCCTCCCCTTGAGTGTATGCCCTTGTATAAAGTGAAGGAAGAACTGGACCTTGGTGGATGTCACTGCTGCGATTATGCTACATTACTTGGCAAAGGGGAAGAGAGTTTGTAGATGTAATTAAAGTCCTGAATCAGCTGAATTGAGTTAATAATATGGGAAGTTTTCTGGTGAGCTTATGTGGGTGGCCCCTTGGTGACTGGAAGCAGTAGACAGCCTCCTGATGACCTTAAAGAAGCCAGTCACCATGTGCTCCACAACTGTAAGGAAATGAATTCCACCAACAACCACAGGAGCCTGGAAGACAACCCCCGACCTCAGCCAAGACCCCAGCCCAACACCTGGATTTCAGCCTTGTGAGACCCTGAACAGGGGACTAGCAACACCCAGACTCCTGATCCATAGAAGCTCTGAGATAATAAGCGTGTATTGTTTCAAGTTGCAAAGTTTGTCATTTCTTGAAATAATCTAGAAAATGAACTCATGCCTGACTCTTCTAGCTGGAGGATACAGTGGGGTAACAGCCCACCACCCACATCACTGGGTAGGATGAGCTCTATTTCAGAGTTCCTCCATGGCATAGACTGAGGCTAGACTCTTCCTGAGGCCACATGTCTACTCAACTTTCCCCTGCTTTATTCGGTTGCCCTCCCTCCGACAGCATCCCTCACCATCACCAGTAAATCTCAGGCAAAACTCCTCAGCATAGATTCTGCTTCTAGGAAACAGGGATACCGTGGAATAAATTCCCTACTGAACTTGTGGTTTAAGTCTCCTCAAAGAGGTGAGAAAGGCTGGATAAGTGCCAGGGTGACTCAGAGCTCCGTCTGACCAGAACCCAAGGAGATCCTCATCAACTTTGGGGAAAGGAAGTGTCCTGCATTTTGACCATTGTTCTCCATTGCTTTCCAACCTGGACTTTCAACTTTGCCCTTCTCTTATTTATTCTCAAAAATAACAGAAACAGGTCTCCAAGAATAAATCTTAGGACTCAAGGGGTAAAGATACAGAGCAGACCCTGGCCACCTCAGGACAATCGTGTGTGTGTGTGTGTGTGTTTCTCTAGCTGTTCATGAAACATCTTTGTCTGGTGTATGAGGTACTGATGTTGATGAAATACAAAGCTTGGATAGAAAAGGACCAGGGCTGGGCATGGTGGTGCATGCCTGTAATCCCAGTAGCTCAGGAGGCTGAGAAAAGAGGATGGCAGGTTTGAAGCCAGCCTCAGCAACTTAGAGAGGTTATAAGCAACCTAGTGAGACCCAGTCTCAAAATAAAAAGGGCTGGGGATGTGGTTCAGTGGTTGAATGCCTTTGAGTTCAATCCTTCAATCCCTGGTGAAGGAAGGAAGGAAAGGAAGGAAGGAAGGAAGGAAGGAAGGAAGGAAGGAAGGAAAGGGCAAGGACTTAGACCATCCGCAAAGTTTATAATGAGCTCTTTGACCCTAAAGACTTGGTCTATTACTACAGGTCACGTAAATGATATACTGTTCTATTACAGTGAACCAAAATTATATTCTCAAGCAGAGGTCAGTAACCTCAGGGAGTCTGTGAACCTAAATGGAGAAAGAAATTACAACTTTTTAAGAAAAATATTCATTTTTAGTTTTAGGTGGACACAATATCTTTATTTTTTTTTTTTAATTTTTACATGGTGCTGAGAATCAAACCCAGTGCCTCACTCATGCTAGGCGAGCACTCTACCACTTGAGCCACAGCCCCAAGAAATTAAAACTTTTTGAAAAAATTTTTTTCCAGTGGCAGATGGACACAATACCTCTATTTTATTTATTTTTATGTGGTGCTGAGGATCGAACTCAGTGCCTCACACATGTTAAGCAAGTGCTCTACCACTGAGCTACAACCACAGCCCTATGTTTTTATTAATACATAATCAAAATTTAATATTTTCTTCCACCACAAATTTAAGCAGCAAACCACTTAAGCCCTACAAAGTCCTAAGACTCAGTCATCAATAAAATCTTCAATATTTTCACATATTACTGTTTTAGATACTTTGAAAAATTGTTGCATAAGTCCTTTAAATTTTCAGTTATCATTATGTAATGCATTATAAAAAACAGGTATATTAGTATATCACAAGTTGTGGTTTTTAAAAAACATTCCCATAACTGCATTTCAATATAATTGGATTTCTTTGAAATTGTTCTATTGCATGCATTTAAAAATATTCTTCTGAGAAGGGATCTCTCAACTGTTATAGGAATCCATGCGATGCACAGAAATGGGTAAGAACTTTAAATAGTAAAGGATGATGAAAAGAACCATCCTGTGATCTCTGAAATGCTTCATAATATACTTAATAAGTACAGAAAGAAACATTATGTTGCTTCAGTCTTCATGGGTTAGATGAATGCCCCAGTCTCAGCAGTTAAAAATATACTGTCCATTACATTTTATGACAAGTTCAGGGTCTGAGCTCAAGATCACCCCAGGATCCCTAGGATTTTAAGAATTGGGTCCCGAATAGCTGTGCAGTCTGGATGAAGCAAAGCCACTTGGAAGCTGGGAGCTGGAGGAAAGCATCTGCTCCGCTGTGTGAGCTCACAGGAGGGGAAGGGCAGAGAGAAGGAGCTCTACGCAGAGTTGGCTCCTTTTACAAAAAGGATCCTGACCTTCCCAGGGCAGGCCTGCTGCTTCACGAGCCCAAAGAGGGTGTCCAGAAAGCTGAGAAGCTTCCCCTAGACCTTGGTGGTGTGTGAAAATCGTGAACCGTGACTGGAGTAAAGAGGGGAGTCAAAATACCAACCCTACAACATTTCCAAGTTACTCAAACCACAGTGGGTCTATATTTGCTCAGCTTTGGGTGAACTGAACCGGGACCCTTGCTCTGAATGATTTGTAGCTCAGCAAGCAAAGAAAGCAGCTCCCCCTAAACCTATAATAAAACAAAGCCATTAAAATTCCGGCAAAATCACCAAAACTTGCTCTTTCTTTGGTCTAGCCTGTTCTCCTTTTGCCATTCCATGCAGAGTCGCTAAGGACCACCATGCTATCAGATCCAATGGACATTCTTTTTCTGTACTCACCTTTCCTGACCCTCACAGGCACTTTTTTTCCTCTCGAAGTCATAGTCAAATTTCTTTCTCTGGAAGCTCATCTTTCTCTGACACCCCAGGAGATGCCTCACTCCTCCTGTCCCCACTGCCTTATCCTTCTGGGGTGACGTCTAATGCATCCAATGGCATTCGTTGGCTAACAGAGTTCCACAACAACTGGACTGAACTCTGGGATTGAGGTCACCCTCCTTCATCTCAGCATGTCCAGTCTTTAGCCCGTGCGTGGAACAGAGTGGATACACATAAAGACGTTTGCCGAGATGCACATGAACTGAAATGGACATTCATCCAACAAAAAGGCCTTGGTAAATTGAGACCACCCCCCCCCCAAGAAAGGCAGCTTTATTCAATAGATCCTGCAGGTGTATTCAATGTACAATATATGTATAAACAGATTACTAATTTACCTGAAGCTTTTGTTCTGCCATTACTTCTTTTTGGTGTTTATGTCTTATAACTTGGTTGCTTTTCTTTTCAAATCTTCCTTCCTTTTTAACCTTGGATATTTTAAACATCTTTTCTGTTCAGAAGAAGGGGTATCATAGCTACTCATGAAACTTTATTAGACTGCTTAATAGATGCTAGCTACTATATCTCTTACCTAGAGCTTCTGGGCTTACCAGATAACATGAGGTTCTAGTTCAAAAAAGAAAGGATGGGTGCTAGGCTCTTATTTGTAGGAAAGGGTGGAACATTAGCAAATGGACACCCTTAAGGAGGCCTTCTTTGCTTTGTTCCCTGAAGCACTTGGATCATCTGGTCATATCTGGGTTCAACTAACAGCAACTGACCACCAAGGCTCAGGATGGGGCTACCTACCTTTATAGGATATCAGACACAATCTCACCATATTTTTCCTCCTCCTCGCCAGGCTCAGACAAATTAAGTCTGTGCATGTGTCATTTTATGATCACAGGAAACTGATAACACAATCACAGCAAAATATTCTGAACACTCATTACATTTCTGGAATCCCTAAAAATAGGTAATAAAAGAATAGAAATCATTTATCATATCTCCTTCTCATTTCTCCCTTCTCTATTTGGGTATGCCTTTTTTTTTTTTCTAATTTGGCCATTAAATAGAAGCTTTGTACAAATTTAAGCTGAATTGAGTTTTAATTAAAAAATTTAGAGAACAAAAAAATCTCATCTTCCTCATGGGTAAATATGATATTAAATAGCCCTGCCTTCTCAGAAAACTTGGAATGGAACCACCATTTGACCCAGTTATCCCACTCCTCAATTTATATCCAAAGGAATTAAAATCAGCATACTACAGTACTGCAGCCACGTCAATGTTTATAGAAGCTCAATTCACAATAGCTAAACTATGGAACAAATCTAGGCGTCCCTCAAGAGATGAATGGATAAAGAAAATGTGGCATATATACTCAACGGAATATTACTAAGCTTTAAAGAAGAGTGAAATTATGGAATTTGCCAGTAAATGGATAGAGGTGGAGAATATCATGCTAAGCAAAATAAGCTAATCCCCAAAACCAAAGGCTGAATGTTTTCTCTAATATGCAATGCTAATTCCCAATAAGGCGGGGTGGGGTGGGGCACTAGGGAAGAATAGCGTTACCTTAGATTAGGTAGAAGGAAATGAAGGGAGGAGAGGGATGTGGAACTAGGAAAGATAGTAGAATGAAACAAACATTATTACTGTATGTATATATGTGATTACATGACCAATATGATTCTACAACATGTACACTCAGAAAAATGAGAAATTATATCCCATCTATGTATATCAAAGTGCATAAATGCATTCTACTGTCATGTATAATAAATTAAAACAAATTTAAAAATTAAAAATTTTTGAAATGTAATTCAGGACACACAAGACATCTCAACTAGCCAGTCATTCTGGACCTGTCCCTGATTGTTCCCAAATAAGACTGTTCATCCTTATTTACGTACCTTGACTGGGATCCCTCACTCCTCCCCTATCTCTCATCAAATTGCAAGGTGAATCCCAGTATCCCTTCTTCCAAGACATTTTCCCAAGTGCCTCTCTGTTACCTGGTCACAATCCATGATGGTGCCACACATTTGGGCATTCACCTCTCATTGCAGACTTTTTTTTTTTTTTCCCCAAACATAACCAAAATACCTCCCACTCCATGTGCTTTCCTACAATGTGACCCTGTCACTTCTCTCATCAAGAGTCAGGGTCTAATCTCCTCTTCTTGCAAAAACACTTCCAAGCTAGAAGTGCCAGGCCCAGCTAAGCCTGGACTTCTAAGCCATCCCCGTCAACATTGGAGATATATGAATAAAGATGTTCACGTGCGCGTGCACACACTCAACACGATGCTTGGACAAAGATTCTCCAGCATCCAGCTCTTCAAGTCACCTCAGCTGGAATTCCAGCATTATGGAACAATGACCAGTCATACCTAGTGTTCCCTGTCCAAATGCTTGCCCACAGGTTCTGTAAGATTGATAAATGGCTGTTTACACCATTGAGTTTGGGGTGGTTTGTCTGTCATGCAGTAGCACATGATTGAAATATATGTTGTAGGCTGGGGCTGTGGATCAGTGGTAGAGCACCTGCCTTGCACATGTAAGGCCCTGGGTTCGATCCTCAGCACCAAATAAATACATAAAGATATAGTATCCATCTGCAACTAAAAATATATATATAAAGAGAAATATATGTTGTAATGTATTAGTTACTTAAGAGTGTCGTGAGTGGTGAGGACCATGTTATTCTTTGACAAATCTTCCATTGTGCCTGGCACGAGAATGTGCATATAGGTGTTAACCAACTCTCATTCAATAAACGTTTAGAATATACTCTGAGCAGGGCGGAGTGCAGTAGGGTTTACAAAGGTTAACGAGGTATCAACCTGCCTCAAGTGGAGCTTAGAATTTTTCTTTAAACGAGACACTTGTTTGCAAATAGCTCCAATCCAAACCTAGGAAAATGCATAAGAAGAAGAAATCCTTCCCTATTAAATTAAGGGATGGGTGAGAATTGGTAGGAGGAAGTGCTTGGGGGGGCTGGGGATGAGAGCAGAGTGCATAAAGGAGGGTGACCCCCCGGCGGAAGAGAGCCAGACAAGCCCAGAGTACAGCCCATCTCACAGGAAGGTCAGGGAAAGGACTAGTTATGTTATTTTAGCAAAGAATTTGTTGCTCAGTGGATAAAAAGTATGGGTGTCACATCACTTACTTTGGGGGAGTCACATTTTCAGAGGACCATGGCCTGTACCTTAGTGCAGCATGGCACAGTGCAGCGGCCCTTCTAAACACACACTGAAGTCTCTGGTTCCAGGACCCTGGAGCTGGGGTCCATCCTCTGCCACATCTGTACCCTTAAAATGGGTAATGCCAGAATCAAACAACTCAGCTATTTTTACTAACAGAAAATATGTATAAAAAACACCAATGCAAAGAATGGGTTTAGTGGAGAAGATGCAAACCAACGAAGACTCGAACAAAAGCCTTGTTGTCATCCTTGGATCTATTCATCAAGAAGTCTGGTTCATGGACTCCAGACAGCTCGTGAGGCCTGGGCCAATCATCTTAGCCACTTTTGTCCTTGGGACCTCAGATCATTCACAGTATCCGTGAATCATCTTACAGGAGCGTATCCTTGGTACCAACAGAGCTGCGCTGAAGTGTTTGGGGATAGTTCCCTTTTCCAACAAAAGGCCTTGACTGCACTGCTCAGTGACATGAAGTTGAAGGTATAAATACTAGACGTCAAATTCCAAACAAAAATTAGATGCCATTCACAATGATCACCAGAGAACTTGGGCACTTCGTTACTCTTTCTTTTCTCACAGACTAAAAAGAAAAACGTTGGGGTCCAGTGTTTGGGTCCTCACACTGTTTCCCCTCTGCACTAGCAGTCATCTGCCAATTTTCCCTGCATGGACAACAACGGAGTTACCCAATGTCTGGCCATGAATCTACACTGTCTCCTGATTCTAGAGAGCACCATTAGCTCATCCATCCACCCACCTGCCATCCGTCAGAAGCTACCTGAAAACACTCCTGCTCCTAAGGAAACGGACAAACACACAGAATTCCTTGCTAAAGGCACAGGCTCACTCGCTATTTTACCCCTGCATACAGTCTCGATTCCCCCAGAAACCTTTCATAAGCCAAGAAGTAGGCAAAAGCCAAGAAAGAGCTGACTTTCAAGTGTGTTTGCCAGAGGGACAACATAAATGCAAGAGTCGAGAATGACAAAAAACCCTTCCTGGGGATTTGCTGTCCTTCATAGCCACAGCTGAGCACCCAGAGATCAACCAGGAGCGAGAAAGAGTTGGAGCAGCCTTCAGAGGGGATTCATCCCACCCTGAGGACAGCCTTCTCAATGATCCTGTTTTGCACCACTTCAATCTCACATCAAGGACAATAAATGGCCAACCCCCATGAGTATCCACCCAAAGATAGATGCTGTGGCCTTCCCTGAGCCATGGGAGGTACAGAAACATGAGGGATGATCTTTATGGGAATTAGGGGAGTTTGTAAGCTTGCAGAAACACAAGATTTAGGGCTAAGAGGAAGGGTCTTCTACAAGAAAGAAAGAAATTCCTCTAGAGCTATGCTGCCCAATCCAACCATGGGTGGCTATGTAAATTAAAATTTTAACAGTTTTAAGTTCCAGTCATACCAACCACATTTCAACTGTACAGTGGCCACATGTGGCTAGTGGCTGTCATCCTGAGCAGGGCCCATCTAGCCCATTTCCACCACTGAAGCTCCAGTCCATGAACATTTTCAGTTGGTCTCTCTGGGACCAAAGGAGACTCTCTTGAGTGACAGGGCAGCAAATCTCAGCCTGTGCTTGGTGCCACCACAGATGATTGCATCTGAAATTGGGTATTTCCTTGAAATAAAGATTCTGAATGGCCTTGCACACTTGACAAAAGGGGTCCATCTCTGCTTTGTCCAAAGCATAGTAAGTATTATGGGAGCATCTGGGGTGGGAACATGGCAGCCTGCTGGACTTGGGGACAGGACGGTCTATCAGCACCGGTTGGGTACTAAACGTACCAGGCCTCCTGTCAGGGGGAGAGCAACTGTGGTGGCTTCTGGCCTTGCTTAGGGCTGCCCTCACTTTCTCAGCATGTCTCTCTCTCTCTCTCTCTCTCACACACACACACACACACACTGCATCACACGCATGCGTCACCCACAGATGGTGAACAGAGACCATGAAGCTAAAAAAAAAAAAAAAAAAAATAGGCTCAACCATTCCAAGTTATTACCCAGTAAACGACTACATATAAATGACCACACCATGTGATTTTTAAACCAGCCGCTCAGCCTCAGAGAGACATCCCCAGCAGTAAAGAAACAAAAGCATCTTTTTTAGCCTGGAGCCATAATTAAAAAAAAAAATGTTGCTCAGACAGAGGCAGCAGAGGGATTTTTCCGACTTTGTAGGAGTCCACCTCCTCCCTCCATGCTTCATGCTACAGCTCAGATAAGCATATGGCCTGAGTTTATAGAGGACTTTATGAATACTTATGCCTCCTAGGAGCCACATGAGAAAATACTTGTCCCTATTTTATGAGGGGTGAACAGTTGAATGCCAGAGAGATTAGGAGACCTGCCCAAAGTGCACGGTAATGAAGTGACAGAGGCAGAATTAGAATTCACTCCAGTCCCTTGAGAGGGGAGGTGGTTTCTTGGCCAGCGCTCTCCGCTAGCTCTCCTTCCTGTTTCTTTCCTGTCCGTGCTCCAGGCCAGAGCCAGGGTAATCTTAAAACACCAGCAAGACCACGCTTCCCAAGGCTGAAACCCCTTCGACGGCTTCCCGCTGCTCCTCTAATTAAACCCACCCACTGAGCATGGCCCACTGGGCGGCAGGAATGGGCTCCATGGACTTCACCACCACCTCCCACCTTCCTTCTTGTCCCCCAAACTACAGCCACATGGGCTTCTATGGACATTTGCTCCTGCCTCCAGGACACCATGTCTGCTGTCCCCTTCACACTTGGCGTAAGTGACCCCTTGTCAAGTGGGCTAGCCTGGTCATTTCCCTCATAGTACCTGCAACATAGATCTCTACTTACAAAGTACATGTCTGGCTTCTATTGCTCCTATCGGCTGGTAAGCCCAGAGCCCCGAGTAGCCAGCCCACCCAAGGACCCAGTCAATGACCTGAATAAATTCACAAACTGGATGGAGAGTGCCTCTCCTAGGCCTCACAGATGGAGATGAGGAGGTGGGTTCTCTGCACCCGTGAGAACCTCTGCACAATTTCCCTCCCACTTTGAGAAACTAACTCTCCTTTCAGAGGCTTAAAGGGGTGGAGTGAGAACCACCAAAACTCTACCAACGACATCTGCCAAAAACTACATCTTTCGGGTTTCTGTTCAACGGTGAGTAAAGAGAGGACATTCAGTAAAGGTGAATCATAAAGACTGAGCAGAACTAGAGCCACACGTGATTTCTACGCCATTCCCCAAAGTGACACAAAGCCCCAGTGTGGAAGCCCTCTGGCTACACTGGCTCCAGGGGCAAGGTTTTCCTGAGCGCTTGGCTCATGTCTCTGATCCCACAAGGACCCCGTGTTTTTGCTAGGCTGTGGTTACACCCGAGAAGGTATCAATTCCCATCAACTGCTTTTAAAACATGCCAAAAGGGGCAGCTTCAGCTCTCATAAATCTGAGAGTTCATCTGATGACTAGAATGATCTATCTGTTGTGGGGTTTAATGCAAGTGTAAGGAAGTATAGAAAACTGGGAAAATTTGGATGATGAAATGGGAGGTTCCGCTCCTTTCTGCTCAGTCCTCTCCAAAACCATTACCTGCACTCAGCTAAGAGGTCTCGCCCTGCTCCTTTCTCCATGCAGAGCAAAGATACTAGGGGACTTCAGAGGCCTCAAAAAATGTTTTACAACTGAACCGGCATCCAAAAGAAATCCTCAGCCTTTGTCCATTTCCGGGCTGAAGGAGGCAGCCTGCTTTTCAGCCCCAGTAGAGAAACTTAGGAAACCAGAACAGTGAGGACTGGGCTCAGATATGCCTCTGATGGTAGTCGATTCTGTCATTCAGCAGTGGATGCCCTCCATGACCTGCTCCGTGCCAAGGAGACAAAATAATGGCAGCATAGTGTGCTGGAAAGAGCTGGGCACTGGCAGAGTCCCTGGGCTTTGAAGCCCTTTGGCTGTTGACCACCTAGGTAAAGAATTTAACCTCTCTGAGCCTCAGTTCCAAGGGAAGAGATGGGAATGAACGTGCATCTTACATAGTTCCTGCAACATAGATCTCTACTTACAGAGTGCATGTCTGGCTTCTATTGCTCCTGGCACATGGGGTGAAGGAGTCCCTGTCACATGGCCCCTTGTCTATTACTTATCTGTAAGGAAACTTAGAGATGCCCCATCTAAAGTTTAGCAGCACCCCTTTCATTCTCAGGAAAGATCACATCACTTCCTTCTTATGATAACGTGTTCAGTGGGGAAAGTACTGGCACACAAACCCCACTTAGTGAGACCCAGACATCAAGGGGCTGAAAAATATGATTCTCCACAAAATGAGGGAATTGAAAGCCTGGGTCAAGTGGAGGGTGCTTAGTGACTTTGGCTCCATCCAGACCACACCACAGGTCTAGAGCAAGACATAGTCATGGGAGGGGACTGAGGCATAGAGAAATCCACCCAAGTGTTACATGGAACATTGGAGAGTGAAGGATGAAGTCACAAGCTTTGGGGTAACATGGCCAATCAAGAAACCAGACTGTGAGCCGGGTATGTGGCACACACCTGTAATCCCAGCAACTTCGGAGGCTGAGGCAGGACGATTTCAGGTGGAGATCAGACTCAGCATCTTAGTGAGGCCCTAAGCAAATAAGGAGGAGGAGGAGGAAGAAATCATACTATAAGGACTATGAAGAGCAGCTGAATGCAGTAGGGTATCCATCAAACTTGGGGGGAAAGTATGAATCTATCATTACCAAAACTATACTATGACCTCACTGAGACTCCTTACTTGAATGAGCAAGTAACCCCCATAAAAGATTGGGTGAGCTTGTAGCCAACTTGCACAAGACAGATAAGGCTCAAATCTGATGAGGCAGATTCTCTCTTTGATGAGCATACCCTGGGAGACAGTGATGAAAAGAACTAAGCCTTGGGCTGACTTCTCTGGTCACCAAGATACTGCATGCCCACTGGGGGTCCCTTCACCTTTTCAATAAGTTGGAATTAAATATTTGCTTACATTCTTTCACTTGCTCCATTCCCACAAATGAAGAAATTTAGTACCCACCCACCCAAAAAAGAAATACACAAATATATTCTGCTATGTAAGACCGGCTTTCTTCCTTGCCTTTCCCTATTGCCTCTCCATATGTGGCCACTGTTATCAGCCTTACAGAATTTTGAGAATGGGTGTTGTACACGTATATAAATATAAAGTTGTGGGGGCTTTCAAGTGTGTTATTGATGGTATCTATGGTTCTGCAACTCTACTGTCAAAAGCTGGGCTTCAGGGAAGGAGACCAAGATAGGATTAGTGTGCGTGGTGATGACTGTATTAGGCAGTGCCTTTGGGGTTAACCTCTGGGGAGGGGAAGGGACAGAGCTGGACTGGGAGGAGGGGGAAGTTGGGCTGCACAGTCTCAGTGGAATCCTCTGCCAAACAGAGTCCCCTGGCAGAATGAACTTTTGGAGTTAAACTGGACCAAGAGGACTGGGCCTTCATTTCTTGAGAAGGACCCACCATTGAATGCAGGTCACTACAGGAAGGGGATGTGAACTTGGGCAAGGCTAAGGGTGGTACACAAAAGGAGATGACAGCCAAGGCCCTAACCAGAGGGGAAAAGTCCATTATATCTGGAGAAAGATCTGGACCGAGAGTGGTACGTCAGAGAATCTGCCAGGTTGTTTGCATTCTCAAAATAGGGTCTCTAGAGCTTGCTATGTTGGTACCCAGACATTATTTTATTCATTACATATTATATAGTCCATATATTATTCCATTAGAATTCATATATCACCCCATCTTTGAACACTTAGTTTCAATTTTTTTTTTCTGCTGCTATGAGCAACAATGTACAAATATTTCTATGGAGAAGATTTTAAAAAGTGAATTTTCCCAATTGAAGGATTGAACAATTAAAATACTTAAAGTCAAAATACACTCTCATCACCGGTAAATGCAAATAACTGTTTCCCCGTTTTCATTCACATTTGCTATTGTTAAATTTCTAAAGATTTTGCCAATGTGATGAGTGCAAAAATGCTATTTCACTGTTTGGTCCTTCCTTGATTTTAAGTGAGAATAAGTATTTTTGTTTGTTTATTGGGCTATTGTATTTTCTGGACTCTGAACTGCCTCTTTGTACCACTTGTTTCTTACAGGTGATATATGGTTTTATGGTTTCTAAAAGGTCTTTATATATGTTGGTTAGGAATCTTCTGCCTATCATATTATCTACTAGTCATTTTTTTCTTCAAGTCAATTTTACTTTGTTAATGTCATCTTTTTAAGTTTGTTCTTTTTAGATATAAAAATGAATGAATTTTTATGTCCAATTCATTCTACTGTCTTTCCTATTCCCATCCCACCTCCCTCCCCTTCATTCCCCTTTGTTTAATCCAGTGAACTTCTATTCTTCCCTCCCTGTTCCCCCGCTTACTGGGTGTTAGCATCCACATATCAGAGAGACCATTCAGCCTTTGATGTTTTGGGGACTGGCTTATTTCATTTAGCATGATAGTCTCCAGATCCACCCATCTACTGGCAAAAGTCAAAGTCATTCTTTTTTTGGATGAACAATATTCCACTGTGTGTGTGTGTGTGTACACAATGTTAGGAATATATTGTTGGTTAGGAATCTTCTGCCTATTATAATATGATCTACTAGTCATTTTTTTTTTCTTCAAGTCAATTTTACTTTGTTAATGTCATCTTTTAAAATTTGTTCTTTTTAGATATGTAAGAGGAGGAAGATATACATGACATTACAGTGTATTTTGACATATTAGGCTTATTAGGTATTTTACATTTGTTACTATTGAGAATCTGATTTTTCTAAATTACATTTTCTGAGGGCTAGTGTACAGGAAGGCTATTTATTTTTATGTATGGTAAGTTGCTAAAATCTACATATCTAACAGCACATCAATATTTTCTAGGTAGGTAATATCATCTATAAATGATGGCAGTGTTATCTTTCACTTTCCATTATTTTATTTTCTTGTTTTATTACGTTGGGAAGAACCTTCAATAGACAGTAGCAGTGACATCAAGTACTCTTGCCTGTAGTTCCTAATACAAATAGTTTCTATATTTCACCACTCAGCATGATGATTGCTGTGGATTTTTGGTTGACATACTTTAATAGAGAAACTTACTTCAGTCCTCAGAGTTTGTGACCCACATTTCAGCTGTGATCCCTGTGCCACTATTACTGCAATGCAATGAGCAGAGACCTCACGATTTCACTTTTTCCTAAAACGGTTACTACCTCACAAGAGGTCCCAATTAATGTTAGTTCAACAAATTGATGGCATGTAAGAATGAATGTGCTTTTTAAACAATGTTTTTGGCTATTTTTCTATTTTTAGAAAATAATGCCATCAATTTTGACTTCAGTATTGTGATTAAAGGAAGAAATGCAAGTTCTGAGATGTGAGAATTTCATTAAAGCATGGGTTTCCAGAGTTCAAGTTTGGTTAATATCAGAAATAAAGTGCAATATTGTTAACGTTGATGGTTAACAGAAGCCATGGAGTCTGGAAATTATCAATATTTTATCTGGAATCTTTTGCAAAATAAAAAAAAAACTACATATAAGAAGCTTCTGGAGATTATAAAAAATTACCTCAGGAATATGCTGTCTCTGGGAAATTACCAACAGGGACTCGTGTTCCTAGAATGTTAAAATATGGATTCCAAGGCTGATACCTCATCTGCATTTTCCGTCTCTACCTCCTGGGACCACCACCTGACTATTGACAAAGAAACCTCTGCTTTCACAAGATCTTTATTCCTCCTGGCCTCTGGGCTGTCTGCTGGCTGTGACAGTTTCTTTGACAGACAGCTGATCTGGCCCTATTCACATTGCACCTCCTTCTCTCCACACCCCACCCCACCAAGCAGACAGTCTGGTTTAAGAGCTTGTTTTGCTTAGCAAAGATGTTATTGGAGGGAGAAATGGGAATCTCCAAGGGAAGGTGGAGGAATGACAGAAAGAAAGAAACTGCTATTCCCCACTTTCCTCCAATATGGCTAGGAGGTAAGCAGGAATGGGGCCTAGAATCTCATGAAGATGCTGGTGTGTCTTAGAAGAACTGGTGGAGGGGAGGAGAAGAGATCTAGAGTCCCATCATGGGTCCATGGGGGAAACCACACTCAATGCCTCCTTCCAGTCATATGGCTAGTGACTATGGACAACTTCAATTTCTTCATGCCTTTTAGTCAACTACATCCGCATCGTCCAATATGCTACCCTTCTCACCCAACAACGTACATTAAGAGAGGAGTGTGGGGCAGGCTATGTAGCCCTTGCTACTCACAAATGCAGGAGTGTGTCTTTGGTTAGGAGGTTTTCATAGCCTGTGGGTCTCCTAGGGTTGAGGACACTGTCAGTGGGTGAGGACGAAGGCAGAAGACAGTTGATGCCCATGTAACCCTGAAGGAGATCAGAGTGGATGCAGACCTCTTTGAGGCGGGCAAGTCACTGTGAGGTATGCAGGGCAGGTGGCATCCATTAAGGCCTCTTGAGATGGAAGTGACTATGTCCTATCTCTGAACTCTGAGCTCCCAAGTCCCAGCCACGTGCTGGCTCAGGATCCCCACACTCAGTGCAGGTATCTGTCAGCCTGGATGCTCTCTATCATCCACCTGCAATTGGGAACCCATTCCTGATCTGGGCCTGCTAGCAAGAATAAAGCAACTCGGGGTATATGTGGGGCAGAGGGAAGAGTCCGCTTTGGCTTGTGTATAGCAGAGGAACAGGACCTCGAGGGAAACCCAGAGGGCAGGGTAAACTGAGACCACAATGTGAAGGGTCACACACATCCTGCTTGAGAACTTATATGGGCAGTCAGTCCTCAAGAGTTTTCTGGAAAAGCAACACAGGGTAATGATGATAATGAAGGCTTTAATGACCTCTCAGTCTGTCTCTGGTTGCTAACAAAGAGTCTAATGTATAATTAGTGCTTACTTTTACTGTTAAAATTTATTTGGGGGATCACTATTCTTATAGTCTTAGGATGTTAGAGTAGTCTTGAAGAAGACTGGAATGAGAAAGGATGAGACGTTCGTCTTCTGTTTGCCTGAAAGACTCACTTTATAGGTTCTCCTACAAAGATAGGAGTCCCCTTTCCCCCCTCCTCTAATTTCTCCTTCTCCATTTCCAACATGGATAAGTATTCTTCCCTGTTTTCCAGATTACAACTCTGAGTTCATATTACACCAAGATGGGGTGATGATCATTACCTAGCTGTGTCATAGAAGGGTCATATTTTCCAAACTAAAAAAAGAAACAAACAAACAAAAAACACAAATGATACAGAATGAGTTTCATGGAAAATGAAAAATATACAAAAGACATTTTTTTCCTGAGCATTTACTTAGCATTAAGCCTACATGCATTGTGTAATCCTCAAAATGATCTTTTGAGATAAACACTATCAGCATTTCCCTCTCACAGATAATGGATATAGTTAAGTGAAGAATCCAGCTTGACAGTCTCATGTGACCCTAAACCCAGGCTCTATCCACAGCATGTGGCCACAATTTTCCATAGTAGTTCCCATCAAAAGGTAGAGTCTAGGGGCCTGGGATGTAGCTCAGTGATAGAGCACTTTCCTGCCATGCATGAAGCCTTGGGTTCAATCCCCAGTATCGCAAGGGGGTTAAAAAAGAAAATGAGAGGTAGAGTCTATTTCTCCCTCCTTTGAACTCCCTTTTTTGGCCAGCATAATGCATAAGAAACAACATCACGCCACTTCCAAAGCCCAGGCCCTTGAAAGGCCTTGTTTCCCTCTCTCTCTTACAAACATGCCCAACAAGTCCAGGCGTAAAACTGACCCATGGTGGTGGCTCAATAAATGCTTGCTGACCCACCCAACAAATCAATGAATGAATTGCAGAAAGAACCCATCTGCAACCAGGAAGCAGCATTTCAACCATTCTGCCATGGCGGGAGAAGTGAATGGGGCTTATGATCACCTCTTGGGCCTGGCCAAAAAGGCAGACAAACACACATGCCAGCACTCCGGTCTAGCCAAGGGCTAAGTCACTATCCACTGCCACAAAGAGAATGCTCTTAAAAACTGGGGGTAGGAGACTTCCCAGAGCTTCCTTCAACATGTGCATGACCACTGTGCTGGCAAACCCAACACCAGGCCAGGAAAGGAATGGAATGGAGAAGCAGAGCGCCACTATTTGAACACGGGAAAAGCCAAGTGAGGTCAAGGCGATCGGAGTTGAGCGCCACTCCTACCACATTCCCAGTGCCACTTCTGATTACTAAAATAAAGAGATTAAGTAGCTCGATTTGTTTTGCAGTGTTTATGCTTCTTGGGCATTTTCTGGATTGTGCACTTTGGATGGGGAGAGCAAGTTTCTCAACTCTAAGTCTGTTTGCTTTCAATTATGGTTGTTATTTTCTGTGCAGTTTTCAGACTCCAATCTGGTCACCTGCCATCAGAATTCACTGCCATCTGCACTTCTTGCTGGTACGGCTTTTTCCTCCCTGTTTTCTTCTCCCTGCCGGCCTGGTCTTGCATTGCCAAGGGCACCACCTGGACTGGCGGTAGGACAGGATTAGATGCTAATTTGTAGAACACTGACATGCCATTAATGGTTTCAGTCTGGAACAGTGGCCCCAAAGGTTTCAGTTCTATCACCCTATAGAATATAAGCCAGCTTCAAATCTAACTTGGAATCTTATTCTAGCATCCTTCCCTGAAACGCCACTACATAGATCTTAGCCTGGCCTGTTCCTTACCCCTGGCCCCAGTGCTCCAAGACTCTCCTCCTCCCCTAACACCTTGCTCTGCACCACATATTCTATTAGAGAAACAGCTCCCACAGCCTCAGTGGCACCCCCCCCCCCCACACACACACACTTCCAGGCATCGCCAGAAAGTAATCTAGAGCCTCACACTGAATCCCAAAGTACTAATAGGAAGGTAGGTAGGTACGTTGCTTCCCACCTGTTATATATCACCCACTGCCTGATCCTTAGCTATCTGTGTCCCCAAAGTACCCAAAGGCAGTAGAACTCAATGAACACTGTGGCCTACCACCAAAGCAGGGTTAGGGTTAGCCAGGTGTGAGTCATGGGGAAAGAACGCTACACCAGCAACTGCACCTCTGCGAATTTGCTGGGGCAAGAGTCAAGTGCATTTTCAAGGAAACTCTTAGCCAAAAAAATTCATTGCTTGAGTTAGGAAACACTACAGTGTTGGATAGGTGAGAGTGTTTTGGTGCTCTCTGGTATATACCTGTGGTTCCATTGTCGGGCTAGATTCACTTTAACTGTGTCCTACATGTGGCTTGTTTTAAGTAGTGAGTATCCCTCCAGTAGGCCTGGACAGTCCCCTCTTCAGATCCTCCTTTTAATCAGATGTAATTGCCCTCCCCAGGGGCAGGTGACGTTGCCAGGGTCTGGGGAGTAGAGACCTTGCCTGGCACAGCTAACCTATACAGGGATCTCATCGTCCGACTCAGAACATTGCTATGGAAACTTTGCCCTTGAACTATAATGCAAAAATCTCAACCCTTCTCCTGCCTGCTTTCTGTCAGATGTGAAGGAAGGACAGCTGAGGCCTGAGAACATGGGACAGCTAGACAGGGGTGGTGGGAGGGTATATGACTGTGTTCCTGAACTGGAGGGAAAGATCCCACTGATTCCTCAGAAGCTGCTCACCAGGCTGTTTGGGGGAAATTGCCTGAGATATGAGGCAATCAGATTTGAAGTATATTTGCAGGGTTCCTGGAATCTTCAAAACTGATTCTGGGTTATTCAGAGAACTTCAGGTCTTTCACACCCAATTATGTTTCTCTTTCAAGCCAAAGAAGTTTCCAGTCTTCTCTGTGAAGCAGCTACACTATGGGACAATCAGGGTTTGAGTCCTGGATCCTGGACTCTGATAATGGACATATAACATCACCAGTCTTCAAGGTTTGGGGTTTTGTTTCATCTTTTTTGGTTTTAGGATTAAAGGCAATTTGACCCCAAAATAATCCCTGTGCAGGCAAGCTGTCCTTTATTCCCACCCCCAGCAGCAACCTCCCCTGTGCACAGAATGGCAAAACGGCACTGGAGACGATTGTCATCACCATGCACAGCTGACAAGGGCTGCAAACATGAGGATGCATGTCTCCTTGGGGAAGTGATTGGGAGATTCTTGAAGGAGAAGACCGGGGAGAACTAGAAATTACCACTGCCGTTTATACCCACTCCTCAACTAACTGCTAAAAACACGCACTTTATTATGTGCCAGGCGCTATTCTAAGCATGTTATAAATATTATCTCATTTGGTCCTCGAAATGCCCTTAGGAGGTGGTACTGTTGCCACCAGTTTACAGGCAGGGAGACTGAAGAATGAGAAGCACGGTACTTGTCCAGGGTTGTAAGTGGCAGAGTCTAGTCTCAGGCCCAGTTGCCTGGTCCCCACGTCTCCACCCTGCAGCCCCTCATTGCCCAGCCATGTGTCCTGATCTCCTTTGGGGCCAGCTGCGGCCATGGGACTAGTCCTTACTAGAAAGGAGGAGGATGGGATGTGGGCCACCTCTAGGAGGGTTTAAGAGGTGAGTGAGCCATGTCAACAGCTCTTTCTCCTGTCACCAGACAGCCAAAGACTTTAAGGCCCTAAGGAGGGACAGCAGAGCCAGCAGTGAAAGGAACATGGAGTCCCAGAATCACTGATCGGAGGAGGTTACCTCCAGGGAGGAAAGGCCTTATTCGACTGACACATACGCAATGACCACATTTCTAGAGGATCAAGTATCTAACGATGGAGGGTTTGTTACAGGAGTTAGTGTTGTGTCAATACAGGTATGTGAAGGGTCATCTTGCTCCGAACAAAGGTTAATAAGCATGTTTAAACAGAGAAATGATGTGAAAGGGAGACATCTCAGGCCAGAGGAGGAGGAGAGAGGAGAAAGAGAAGGAGGAGGACAGGATGGACTCTCTACCGTCTCCTAACATGGCAGTGCAGAGAGGGAGGCAGGGGTACCCTCCTCAAGGCTATTGTAACCAACTTCAGGGTTCCAAACCCACTGTCTTTGCCTCCTTTTAGAATCCAGCGCAGGTTAAACTTCCAGCCCCCTACAACCCAAGAAAATACCCCTTCCTTTGTCCTCCATCAAAGCAAATCCATGTAGACCCAGAGAATTTTTCAAAGTAGAAATCAAGGAACCTCGGGTTGGCAGCCAGATGGAAGGGTGGCCCCTACTGCTGGGGACAGCAGGAGTTTACAGACAGACTCCAGAGGCCAGCCAGGAAGGAAAGTGCCAGAAACATTTTCCAAATCCTGCAAAGGCTCAAGCAATGATACTCAGGCTTTTTCCTAAGATCCAGAGACAGGCTGCTAGGAAGGGTCCAAGTTTTGTACATGAGGACGATCTAATCCCCAAGGCCTGCAGCTTAGGAGCCTCCAACAAGCAGACCTGTGAAGTCAGAACCCCACAAAAGCAATCTTTCAGCTTGAGTCTAACTGCAGCTAACTCTTCCTCCATCGGTTCCTTCCACTCCCCAGCTCCCCACCTCCAGCAACACAGGGGCAATCTGAACATGGGGAGGGGGTCACCCTCTTATAGGAATGGCTAAGGGCTGGGTGCACGGGGGCCCCCCACATGCCAACGGGATTCATTCCATCCCAGGTTACATAACCTCCCCGGCCGCAGCCAAGGTCTGAACCGACTATGAAAATGGAAAAAGCTCCAGCAAATAAATTCCAGGGGCATTAGGCAAATGGTCCTTTTAAATAAACAATAGCTTTCAGTTTTCACACAGACATAATGAAAAAGAGGTGGGAAAACAGGGTGAGGGAAGAGAGAGAGAGAGAAATGGATCCTTCCCAGATCACAAAGCTCATACTTAGCAGAGCACAGGTCTCCGTTTCTCCCCCAAACCCAGAGCCCTAGGGCCTTGGGAGGAGAGGCAGCATAAAAGTTTCCCCCAGGTCGACACTGCCCAGGGGACAGCAGACTGTCCTGCGGGCAGGGCAGCAGGACTGAGGACTTCCTCCCGTGAGCCACCCTGATAACCACAGGGTTGTTCAAAGGGAGATGGGTTTCCACTGGCACAGTTCTTCCTGAAGCACAAGTTAGGAGGTGCCCTGCCTGTGCTTGGAGTAGGGGTAGGGTGCGGGCATGGAAGCTCTGACTCAATAGGAAACCCTCTGACCCAGAGGCCACCTCTCATCTCCACCTCTGGGAGCAGCGGGTGCAGCAGGCCCTGACTCCCCTCCTCTCCCCTCCCCACAGGGCCCACCCACAACACGGCAAAGGACCCAGAGGAGCCTCCCAGACCAGGCAAGGCCATCCAGGCTGATGCCAAGGGGCAGGGTGGATATATCTAGGGAGGTGACCGGACTGATGTCTACAGCACAGTTATAAGCAGAACCGGGGCTGGTGTGGCTGTAGCCGAGCATCTAGGCTCGACTACAAACATGCAGAGGGAACAACGCTTCTTCAAACTGAGTCCCAAAATCCCATGGGAGAGACATGATGGGGAACAGGTTAAAGAACAAGGCCCAGCCCTCCTTCCTACTGGCTCCCTAGCACACACATCAGCTGTACTCCACTGGGACCCTCCACCCAGCTCTGGAGTATCTTCCTCCCATGTTCTCTTATTCTATCATTGCTCAGAGGATAAAGCCAGCCAGGAGAACAAGGGCCTGGGGTAGCCTGAGGACAGGCTGTGGCTCCATGGGAAAGCCCAGTCAGAACAAGATTCCTGAAAGGGCAGCCTCCCCAAAATGAGAGAAGCACCTATGACCTCCAAAGGGGTGGGTGGGTGGACCTAGGATGAGTGGCCACATGCTTGTAGGACTGTCCTGGCTGGGCCATTCTCATACATGCATGGGAGACCAATGCAAAGGGGGATGGAGTCATAAAGGGAAAAAGAGGGTGGTAAGACATGGGCCAGACCCCAGCCTCCCAGGATGCTATAAGAGTCTATCAGGGTACAAGGACAGAAAAGAGCTTATTTAATATTATTTTGATTTATAACTTTTAAGCATTTAGATGTCCACAAGAGAAACTCCATTTGCACTTTGATACAAATGACAGGGGGAGTCCAGACAGAATTAGATTCAAATTTTTTGTTATTGTTGTTTTGAGAGTACTGGCCATTAAACCCAGGGGTACCTTACCACTGAGCTACATCCCTAGTCCTTTCAATTTTTTCCTTTTGAAACAGAGTCTTCCTAAGTTGCCCAGACTGTCCTCAAGCTTACAAACTTAGGATCCTCCTGACTCAGCCTCTCTAGTTTCCGGGATGGTGGGTGTGTGCCACTGTACCTGGCTCGTATTTCTGAGTGATTGTAAATGGCAAAGCAGAGAAAGGAAAGCGGAGGGTCTTTCGTTCACTGACAACAGGAAGATACCCCCAGGGACAGAAGACATGGCAAGCAAGGCCTGTTCCAGCTCTGGCCTGCCACAAGCAGGCACATACCACTCGCCAGAGGAAGAAAAGGAGATGCTGCTCTGGTACCCATGTCCCAAAAATGTCTCGGGCCTGCTCCACTTTACCTGCCCAGGTGAGCTATTGTTCTCTCATAAAACGGAAGATACAATTCTTAGCTCACAAAACTGCTTTAAAGACTGGAGGCTAGCTGACACACAGTAGGTGGGTCAATAATAACTATAAGTCATTATTATTATTTCTTTACTTTATTAACGAACCTAGCACGTAAACAGTGCCAGGTATTGTGTAGGAGTTATGGAATGGGGGTGAATGGATGCATGAGTGGGGTGGGGTAAATGCATGGGTGGGTTTTGGTTTGTTTCTTTAAAGGACATTACAAGATATGCAGCACTCAGAAATCTCCCCATCCAGGTGTGGGGGTGTATGCCTGTAATCCCAGTGACTCTGGGGCTTGAGGCAGGAGGATGGTAAATTGGAGGCCAGACTGGGGAACATAGTGAGAACCAGTGTTAAAATCTAATGAATGAATGAATAAATAAATAAATAAGGGCTGGGGGTGTAGCTCAGCTGTGGTTCAGTCCCCAGTGCCCATCCCCCAACAAAAAAAAAATCTCTCCCCATTCAGTACTGATCCATCCAAAACTGCCCTTGAATTGAACCTCAAATATCATAGCAGAAAAATGCCATCTGTCTTTTAGGAAGAAAAACAATAACCAAAAGCTTGGAATTCATCACTGGATTACGAATTGGGCTTCAATGCATCCTCCCAATGTAAGTTCATAGGCAAATGTGCAAGTTCAGTTCTGGAGATACATGTTTCAAGGTCCTATGGGTCTCAACCACACACCATGCCCTGATCTCAGCCTTGGGAATGGAGACTTTTTGAATATGTAACATTTACTGGCTCCATTAATGGAGATTTGAATCCCAGTCAATGCTATTTTAATAGAGAATTAAAAAAATAAATATCATGTGTATCTTTGCAGATAAACAAGGCAATGTATGGTAAAAAGAGAGATGCTAAAAAATCCAGAACAGGATACCACCACAGATGAGGGTGGTAACAATAAGCACATGGACCTCATAGCTCCTGTCCTCCCAGCCCATAGGCTTGTATTTATTCAACACTGCCACAGACCCTGCAAAAGGCCAGAAAAAAAATTATGCTGATTGGGAATGAACAAAAAAATGAGAGAACTAAATGTCACAACAGAATTTTTGGGCAACAGAAAAACAGAACAGTCCACTCCTCGAGAGAACTCAGCTTTGCCAGCAAGACATTTCCTCAGTGGTTCACAGAAGCAAGAACCAGATGATCTCTAAGTTAATAGGAAGCCCAGGCCGCCCAGAAACCGATTAAAATCCAATAACACGATGCCTTCCCAAATACATCAATTAATAGTTTGAAAAAAAAATCTCAGAATACAATAACAATGCATTTGATATCAAAGGCTGCGAAGCCATCAGGCATCTGAGTAATTATACATTTTCTAGGCATGGTTTTCTGCAGACCCTACTACAGAAAAGACATGGCATTCTTAAAGAGAGGTTTCATACCTGTAACAAAGAGCCATTGTGTCCTTTTGAGGGAACATGGTGCTCCCTTCCAGATCACAGTGGACTGAGATTCCCCTTGCCTAGAGATGTCTGCCTAGAGCCATCTGTCAGAGAAAACCCTCTTCAGAGCTTTCTAGAAACACCTCTTGCATGATCCAGGCATGGAGTGAATTGAACGAATCTTATCAAGAAGTCATTCGACTGTTGTGTATAACTAATTAAAACAAAAATTAAATTAAAAAAAAAAATCATGCAGAGGCTCCTGAAGGGTGGGCTGTTTGCCTCGTGCTTTCATATTTATAGCATGACATTTTCTGTATCTTTGCATCTGGTAGTAATTTGGCTATTTCACAAAATTCTGCTAGTACCATTCTTCCCGTTTGATTCTGGTAAAATAATGTTGGCAGTGTTAGACAAGAACCAGCCCCAAAAGGGCAAACGTGGTTACGAGACAATACATGTAAAGCCTCAGCAAACTGTACAGTGGCTTTGTAAGTGTCATATACTCTTGTTCACTGCCATTATCATCAGTGGATTTCTCCTTAGCCAACAGATCAACATGTGTGAGAATTGCTAGCCAGGCCCAGAGCTTCCTGCACATGATGAATATGAATTACCTGGGATACATGTTGGAAACAGATTCGTAGGCCCAACCCAGGCCCAGGGAACCTGAATCACTGGAAATCTGAATTTTTAACAAACTACAATGTTCTTTGGAGGCAGTTTGGGAAATGCCCCCAGGGATTCTCAAACTCCTTCAAGACATTAAAATTTGGGGGCCCTTTTTCTCCTGCTTAAAAAAAAATAAACATATTGCCCTATGGAACCAGGCACCACAGTGTTTAGCTTCTTCCCCAAATTAAGTGAGGGGATTATTATTGGTGGGTTTTACATACAGTTCCTCATACTGAGCCTTCTTTAACTGCAAACATTTTCTGTATCCCCTTCTGGGAACACGATAGGGCAGAAATCACTTCTGGGACATAAATTTTCCATAGTTGATGGGGAAAATGTTGCAACCAAGAGAATCCTGCCCCAACTGTCTCAAAGGGTGTGCCAGAATTTCCAGAGAAGGAAAAGAAAAAGAGATTCTGATGAATTCCCTCTGCTGGGTCCTCGGGAGAGGGATGCTGGCTAGACAAGTGCTGGGGGAGGAGGGAGGGATCCCGGATCTGACATCCCACGGGGTTTTCAGGCTAGAAGTGACCATTAAGTAGAGACCAGAGGAAAGGAGAAGCAAGGAGGTCTGATAATCCACTGTGCACTTATTGAGCACCTACTCTATCCATGAGGGTCCTAGCCAGAAATGGATGTCTCTTGCATACAGAAAGACTGAGAAAGGGTCACTAAAGGGACTATTTGCAAAAGAGGGGGCAGGTATAAAAGGGAGACCCCTGTGGTAAAGCAGCAGGGAGCTACTACCACCCCATGTCTCTAAGGGGCAATGCTTCTCGCTCTGCGCCAGTTTCAGGTGGTTTGTTGTTAGGCAGTCGCAGCTGACATCAGCCCACCCAGGTAAATAAGCCCTCCCAGTTCATTAACAGAGGATCCAGGTGTCGAGGTTAAAGGGGAAAGGTGAGCATAGTTGACAGAACCAAGCAGGATATGAGAGCTAAAGGTCAGTGGTGTCCAGGAAGGAGAGTCTGTGTGAGTCCCAGGTTTAGATGTGGACCTGTCCAGCATGGACATCCACTTGGGGTGGTGACATAACCCTCCTCTCTCAGGGGTACAGATACTTTGCTTGTGTTTTTAATTCATACGCAGCCTCATACAAACACGATTCAAGGCTGCTTACCAAAATGCCCCTGATAAAATGAGCAAGTGGGAAAAGGTCAGTAGCAAGAAAATAACGGAGTATGAGATCAAGGTATCAAGGAAGCACGTGCGTGCGTGTCCTCCACTGGCCCTGAACTACAGAACTGCCTCAGAGCTTCCCAGAAGGTGAAGATAGAAATAAGAGTCATGGAAACTTGATTTTCAAAGCAATCATAGTTCTTGTCATGGAAGGTAACAGTATTTAATGATTTCTTTGTATTTCCATATGCATCAGAATTCATCAGCGTTTTCAGGCTTTGTTTGGCTATTCCATTAAACTTCCAGAACTAAATTACTATTCGCTTATCATCCCTCTTTCCTTCTTTGCTAGAAATTGCTAGAAAAAGTGCATCTGGTTCCTAAGATTTCTAACTGTTGTTGAGAAAAATATACATGTTTATGTTTGTGATAGCATTGTATAAACTAATCTATGAATGAGTTCTTCAATCTGCCTAAGCTATTTTTTTATGGCTTATGAAGTTATATGTGGTTTGTTACACATTGTCCTTAATTTTCCTTTTCTAGTATGTTCTATATTGTATCATGTGGACTAATTTCTAAATTAAAGGATTGGTGAAATATTAAAATAAATAAGTAAATAAAGAAGAGTCATAGGATAAGGTAGTCACTCAGAAAAAGGACAACCGTTTCCTGGCACTGAGATACAACAGACCTGTCTTTCATGGGGCTTCTGAACAACGTCCTCCACAGAACCTTACAGAAATCACACTAAGGCCACAATGACAGTGACAAGAACAGCTAACACTTCTGCAGTGCTCGCTGTGCCCAGGCAGGTATTTTCTGGGTGCTCAATATGCAACAAGTTGTTTGACCCTTTTCTTACTATCCTCAAGGGAAGTGCAGGGACCGTTTCCCAAAAGGACCGAAAGCTCCCTTTGGGAAGACTGGGACCTATGCATAGCAACCTGGGTCCCTTGAAGGAAGAAGTCTAAACCAGATCTTAGAGAACCCACAAGAACACAGAAATCGAGGTGTATAAAAAAAAATCCCAGCTTTTAAAATATTGGCCATTGTGTAGGCCTATACCATGCAGGGCCCACAAAACACAACAGTGTGCAAGATTCGGCCAGCAGGACAGTTTCCAAACTCTGGCCTAGAAACAAATGGGCCCAAGAACCTTCAGGTACAACATCATCCATAGAAATCACTTCAGCCAACTTTCAACAACTACAGAAGGGCAGGGGATGTGAAGTCCTACTGGCTGAAGAACTCTGGGATGCCGACATGCCCATATTTTTTTTTGTTGATTTTTTTTTTTTTTTTTGTAGTTCTAGATGGACAGAATGCCTTTATTTTTATGTGGTGCTGAGGATTGAACCCAGTGCCCCACACATGCTAGGCAAGCGCTCTGCCGCTGATTTACAGCCCCAGCCCGCCAGTATTTTTAAGTATAGATACTCTTTGACTTAATAGGGAATTATATTCCAGTAAACCCAATGTGAAGTTGAAAATATCCTAAAAATGTACCTGGTGCACCTAACATAGCAAACACCAGAGCTTGGCAACACAGTGCACCTGAGAGTATGGTGGATCTCCCTGGTGATGACGCGGCTGCCCAGCGTCATATGAGACAGTGTTGTTCCACACATCGCTAGTCCAGGAATAGATCAAAATTCAAAGTATGGTTTCTACTGAATGCATATAGCTTTGGCACCAAAGAAAGTTGCAAAATCATAAGTCAAACTATCCTGGGTTGGGGACCATCTATATTGAGGCTCGAGGGCTGCTTAGAATAGAAGCAGGTTGAACACCTTTTGTGGGTTGTGGAGCAAGACATTGACCTCATCCCTCACTAGAAATGGGAGAATGAAGGTATGGAAGTCAGCTATTCAGTCTTGGAGAAGTCACACTGCTATTTCTTCAACTATGAGTTTACTTCTTCCATTTAAAGGGTTTGTGCGGGGCACAGTGGTGCACACCTGTAATCCCAGTGGCAGAAGGATCTCAGATTCAAAGTCAGCCTCAGCAAAAGTGAGGTGCCAAGCAACTCAGGGAGACCCTGTCTCTAAATAAAATATAAAATATGGCTGGGAATATGGTTCACAGTGGTCCAGTGCCCTTGAGTTCAATCCCTGGTATCAAATAAAGGATTTGTGCAAAACCCAGTAAGACCAAACAGTTGGACTTTTGCCACCAGTGCTTGGTCTTGCTGTCATCAAATGTGCCATCCACAAGCAACACCACCAGCACCTCTGAAATCCTGCCACCGGGCAGCCCCACTTCCTCTACTGAGAGAGCCAAACTCTCCTTTCATGCCTAAAAATCAGGCTTGGAGAGTGGAGGGGGGAGAGAGAGGGAGGGGGGAGAGAGAGAGAGAGAGAGAGAGAGAGAGAGAGAGAGAGAGAGAGAGAGAGAGGGGAAGTAAACAAGAAATACTGTATGCATTCAGCCATCAGAGAGAGAGAGAGGAAAGAAAACAAGAAATACCGTATGCATTCAGCCATCTTCCTTCCCTCAAAAATCAATCCCTATTTGGAAATGTTTGCTGCCCTTTCTTAAACAAGACAAATGACCTCAGGCCCAGAGAAATAAAATCCCCTGCCTGTCCCGACTCAACAGGTTCCCTGACAAGCTAAACACAGCTGCACTTGAACTACTATTTTTAGACCCTATAAATTCTGGCCTCCCTTTTTCCCCTGAAATATTCTCTAACAGATTTGCCAAAGACTTTTATCTAGACTCGAACACCATGACAATACACGACTGCGAAATCGTCACTGTGGTGTTCACTTGCTGCCCTTGCCGTGATTTGGGGAGCGTGCTCACAAAACACATGAAGCGTTTCTTCTCGGGAGGCTGCCCGCCTCTAATTGCTTCCAGAGTCTGAAGTATGAGCAGGAAGGAGATGCTGCCACCAAGCTAATTAAAAAAAAAAAAAAAGGAGGAGCAGGAGAAGGAAGAGGAAAAGAACCAGAGTAAGGCCACCCAGAAAACCTTCCAGGACAGTGTTTCTCAAAAGGTTGCAAATCCAGAGATGCATCCATCCAACTGCAATTCCCGCGGCGCGAGGTCCTGGACCTGCCTGTTACAGTGATGTCACTCTAGCAATCTTTAGGAGATTGCTCAGATTCTAAAGCCCATGCAGATCCTACCCTGGCCCCCTTTCACTTCATTCTTTCTCTTCATGCACCAGAGCCGTCTAAGGTGTTAACGAGGTGGATGAATAGCGGGGACCCTATGCCCATCAGGAGTCTGTCACTCCTTGCTCAATACTGTCCAACTCAATTCTGGAAGCTGCCATCTAAATGGGGTAGATGAAAACGGGTTCAAAGGAAGAGCAGAAGTGGAACTTGGCCCATCCCCCTGCATTCAACATCCAGCATGGCCCAAGATCATGTGCACCTCTCTCCTCCTGATGCTCTGGTCCAGCCAATATTTTATGGGCATCACTCACAGGCACAGTCCTCTATAACACGGTCCAACAGGCACTGCCCCCTCCTCACACTCAAGGCCCAAATCTGGGATCCACACTTGCTTGTCCTCTTTCTTCCCTTTTCCACGTCTAAGATTTCAACTATTCCTACAGTCCTCACCTCCAAACACTTTCCAGACCCTTCTGTCCCCACTGTGGTCACACACTAGTCCAGCCCCCTTGCCCAGGGTTCTTATATTCTAGTTCAGCTATCTGCTTCCACTCCTGCTCATCCACACCAAACCTACGTTCTCCATAAATTCCAGAGTAATCTTTTAAAAAAATTCATTCATATCATGAATAAATTCCAACTTCTTAGCATGGCCTATAGAGCCCAGCACAATATGGTCTTCATCTCTTTGGATTTTTATTCATTTCATCTAATCTTTGTAACAATCCTTGAAATTAGGAATTAAGGTCAGTTTACAAATGAGATTCAGAGAAGTGAAGCAACTTGCCCAAACTCTCACAGCCAGTAATGATAAAGCTAGAATGCATATCTATGTCGTTTAAGCACCCAAGTCCAAGTTCTTTATACTTGACTTCTTAGTTCTTGTTAACTGGGTTCAAAAACGGAAATACGGCAGGCAGACCCCTGGGTTCCTCAATCATGCATTTCCAAAGATCAGACCCGAGTTGCTTTAGGGAGAGCAGAATGGCTGCATACATGAGCACATCTGAATAAAATGAAGAAGAGACAGGAAAGAGAAAGAGAAAGGAGGAAAGAGACAATAAGGAAGAGGAAACAACAGAGCCTACAACCAGTGCTTAAAACAGAATTTACAAAACGTAGCTGCAAACCTCCATCTGCTTTTGGCCAGAGCCGTGTTACGCTTCCAGTGCCAGAGACGGGGGCCAACAATGATTTTCCCCTCTCCCTACAAGTTGCAGTCCCTGGTTACATCACCTCTCCCGAGACTCAGCAGACACAGTGAGTCAGCCAGGCACGTGGTAAGGGCTCAAAGACAGGACCCACGGGGACGTTCTGGAGCTTCCTTCTTCCCAGGGTAGAAGGGCAAGCCCTTCCTTCCAGCCTTCCTGAGCGGATCCATCCACGGAGCTTTCTTGCAGTGGAAGATAAATCTACGTAACTAGACTTCCAAGGAGGATTCCCTGCCCTTCCACGAACCAAGTACCGACACACGTGTTCTCGGACACATCCCCTTTCCACGTTGTTAGTTCAAATTCAAACAGAACCGCAACAAGAAGCAATTTTTAAAATAAACAAAGCTCTCTCCCGAACAGTGACTAGTGGCAAAACCATCTTGTTTTGCCAACATCTGGACTCAGTAGTAAAACTTTGTATCTACCAATACTGCTTCTATTTCAAGGCCTAGAATGATGCTATTAATTTAACTGATAACTCCACAACCATTAATAGTCTATTAAATATAAGTAAAAGTATAAGTAAAAGCTTTCTGGGAAGAAGTCAGTTTTTAAAAACGCGTAACAAGAAGGCACTTATAATGGCAGATGCACTAAAGGGGAGCAGGGGCTGAATCTGACACATTCAAAAGAGATGGCCTGTGAACCAGCTGTCCTACATGCCCTGGGCTGATAAAAGTCTCTGGAATTCCTGGCAGGACATGTTAAGGTTCACACGTGAGGTCTTCAACTACGCTAGACCATAGCAGAGACTGCTGTTTGCCTGGCCGATATTCATGCTCCCTTTTTCACTCTTCATTGAACTCCATTTTATTCTAGTCTGCAAAGTACCTGGCTAAAGGGCAATATTTCCCTGTCTCCCCGGGAAGAAGAGGTGATCAATACGATGTAAGCAGAGTCTATCCAATAAGGCTGCCAGGCAAGTTTCATTAAGGGAGACAAACTATGAGACATACTCTAATATTAATCTCTCTTCCTTCTCTTTCCTATCTGGAATTTGGGTATGATGGCTCAAACTCCAACCACCATACTGAGCCACGAGGTCGGAGACTAGCTTTGAGACTAAATGCCGTGTTCTAAGGATGGTGGAACAGAAAGAGAAGGATCCTGGATCCTCAGTGACCATGCAGACACCGTATCAGTGCCAACTGCTCCTGTGGGAACATGATACACACCTGTGTTTTAAAATTCTTCTGTGGGTTTTCTGCAACATGTGATTTTTCTTGGCCTAGAAGATTGGCAGCAGTATGTAGAGGGTAGAAGAGGAATGGAGAGGATTAGAGTGCTTCCCTGGGGCAGCAGGGAGGTCCCTGCCAGACACCAGGGTCTCAAACTTCTCTTGGGAAGAGCAGGAAATGTAATGTTGATGGAGGGGACAATGACACACACTCACACCTCTTGCACTGCCCCTCCCCCCCCCCCCCCCCCCCCCCCGCACTGGTTACACACCATGGTGGCCTCCCCAGCCCTACTGCCCCTCCCCTTCCCAGCCCTGGATGACAGCGTGTGATGGCACATGATCAAGCCTTAAGCATGTGGAGGAGACATCTTGGGCTCTTTTCCTTCTTCCTTCCCTCCCACCATGATGAGGCTATTCCCTGCAGGCTCCAGGGACCTGGACACAGAGCCAGGGGAGGACTTGCCAGGAGGAACTGTTTTCAGTGTGCTGAGTTTTTGGATGATGGGAGGCACCTTCCTTTCATCTCTATTTTTAGGGACTAAAGGATGCCAAGCAAAATTCCTCATGCTATGTAAAGCCAAATCAGAATAGTGGGCCAGGAACCCAGGAGAACAGTCTCTCCTGTCAAAGTCAGCAGGTGTAACAAAGATGGCCAAGGTAGAGGATCCCCTGTGGCATGGCCAGGCCATGGAGACCTCAGGATGGGCAAAAGGAAGAAATCCCTAAAGGGGTGCCAAGACAAGACTGGAGGAGGACAGGTGCCACCTTCCTTAAAGTTCATCGCAAGCAGACCGACTTTGATGTTTCTCACCAAAAAGCAGCAAGGCATTCCATGTCCCTCTAAGGACACAGTCCCTTTTAAAGGAGGCAGCTTCCCCTCCCCTTGCCCTGTGCTGGCTCATAAGATATGTAATTCCTTCTGAAATGAGCTCATCCACAATTTCCCAGCAATGAACTAAAATTTAACAACACTAAGCAGCACACTTAAAAGTTCCAAAGTCCAACGTCCTGCCCCCTGACCCCATCCCCCACATGGGGAACACGAGTTTTTAGAGGAAAAGGAACAGGAGGCAGAGAATCTTCCCCCACAGAACATTTCTTGCACCTCATAGCCACAGCCACCCCTTCACCCCTGGGGGCAGGGAGGAAATCTCTCTAGAACTAAAAATACCCAATGTTACTGAATATCTTTTTCCTGACTAGAAACCATGTTTAGGCTTCAGATTAAATAGCCAGAATTCTTCAAAACTACATTATTTTACAAAAGTAAATAATGACCAAGGGGAAAAGAATCCCAGATTTTTCCAATACAACATAAAGATGATAGTGCAAGATAACAGTGAAGCCCTTTGGGGAGAAAGACCAACATGCAAATCATTTAGGGCCTATTTATACTCTGAGTGATGCTCTCAACTAAATAAAAACTGGGCATCTCCACAGAACTACTTCTTTTTTTGCATGTTCTGTGCACTTAGTCATCTTTTGCAGGAAGAACTTACAAAGCTTCGCCATAAATGTGAAAATGGAAGGTTTTGTTAATGGCTCCTTTTGTACCACCACGTGATCAAGTATGAGACAAAAAGACAATTCAGGAAAAGTCACTCATGGGATTGGGGAGTCTAATTATTCCAAAATCAATGAAGCCACTTATCTTTCCAGTCATCATCCTGCCACTTCTTTACACCTTTTAAGGATATTTGAGAAATACAAAGGAAAAAGGGTGCAAAAATCTAGTTGGGTGATAGACCCAAAGCAGAAACAGCTGGCACTACTGTTGGTCCTTGGGCTTTGTGCAGTCCCATCTGGTGGGTCTCCAAAGAGCCCAAGGACACAAAAGGCCTGTTGCTCTCAACACTGTCACCTGCAAGGGTGAGTACCACACTTGACTCAGCTGAGGCCAGAAGCATCACTTGGGTTGTAGGATTACAATCACTCCAGGTCCAAACAGAGTCCTCTTATAACCAAGGAAACTAAAACAATGAGGCCCAAGACACTCTCACCTCAGGAAGAAACGGGAAGAAAGGCAGTGGGGCCAAGGCTCGGCCATGCCTGCCTAACAGCACGTGAATGTTCGAGTATCCACAGCAAATGTCACAGGCAGCACCATGGGAAGCATATGACCCCTCTGGGTGTAACCCTCAATCCCTCTAATCTTCCCAAACCACGACCACCGCATCACATCAGAAAATAGAGCTTAGGGACTGGACAGCCGGGATGTGGTCCTAAAGGGCAGGCGTCAGCCTGTGTCAGACTTGACGATTTCCATCCAGAAGCACAGGTTCCTGAGCTGTGACGGGGGCTGACTTGATTCTGTAATTTGTGCTTTTGTCACAGGGATTGTGGCCGGGATCCACGTGCTTATCTGTGGCTTTCTCAGCATTTCCACACACCTCATGGAGTCCCCCCATTACTCTCTCCTCATCTTGACCTCCAACCCCAGGTGGGACCTCTCCCGACCTCCCTTGCAGTGGTGCAAATGAAATCCCTCAAAACAAAACCAAGATCTTAACATTGAGAGGTGACTTCCTCATCAAAAGCTTGGCCTCCTCTTATTAATGGAAAATATCAGGACTCCACACTTAGCACATCTGCAGAAAGGTTGTGAGCATCTCCATGAAAAGTTGCTAAGAGACTGAGGATGTAGCTTGGTGGTAGAGCACTTCATGCTCAAGGCCCTAGATTCCGGCACCACCACCACCAAAGACATGTTCAGAGGCTGCTCCAGGCCAAAGCCAAATGCATCTTCTCCCCGGTGTTCCCCCAGTCCTGTGTGCCAGCTGCCAGAAGGGTTATGACACATGCTGGCAAAGTCAGCTGTGTCCTCCCTGAGGATGAGGACAGAGGATTGACCACCTCTGCATCCCCAGTGACCAGCAGTACCCAGGGCAGGCATTATACAAATAATGGCCACAGTGAAGCCACCTGAGGCTCCACTGGCTCTGGCAGCAGGACAGTGAGTTTTCCCTGAGGCACTCTGGACCTTTCCATCACTTCTGAGAACAGTCAGTCCAAAAGAAGCCTTTGACTCGACTCTAGTATATTTTCTTGAGACAGATTTTTCAGATGATCTGAAATTAGCCTCCTTGGAACTCAATTCTGAAACCTTGACCTATGATCAGGTGGGTGTAGTCAGCATTTGATAAATACTAGCCACCAGCACCAGTGTTATTTTTGCAACTCTTACTACCTTTATTGACCATCAAATAAAAGAAGAGAAAGCCAAACTAAGATGCAGCCTGAGCAAACTCTTGCAACTATGGATCTAGGAATATGCTGTTAGCCACCTACTGGTGGCCGGCCAATGATCCGGGGCTGCTGCCCCTGGCAGAGATCTGTACTAGCAAGCAGAATGATATTCGGATCTGTGCCAAATAGGAGTGTATGAAGTGGTGCCACACTAGTGGCAGGGGGCATGGGCACCCCGGGTGACAAGCCATCTGTGGCTGCCTAAACTTCCTCCCCACCAAGATTCTCACCAATGAATGTTTTTTGTTGCTGTCCAACACTGAAATGCAGCTATGTACAGCTGTTCCCCACCCTATCAGCCTCGACTTGAAGGGTCTCCTCTGGGAACTGCCTTGAAGAAAATATACACAATACACAGATCAAAAAGACCTAAGCAGGCAATTCCAGGGCAGGTTCTTCTGGAAGATTCTGTGAATGTGCTCCAGTTCTGGAAATCTAAGCCAAATTGCTCACATCCTGCTGGGGTCCCACTGCCCAAGTGGACCCACTTTCCCAGTGTGACCTCAGACCTGCATCACTGGAAAGGGTCGAGTGTGCCCCGCCAGGAGAGCTGTCCCTCTGCAGCAAAGGAACACAGCTGCAGAGACGGTGACCTTAGAGGCTCACAATTCCTATCCCCCACTCTGATGGGAAATGGCAGAGAAATGTCAGGGAACTTTCCAAAGGCTAAGAAATCAACTATGGGGCTAAGAGGAGACAACTCAGGAAGTTTAGGAAGAGGTAACCACATCCCAGTGAGAGTTCAACAGCTTTATAGCTTACTGACTTAAAACCATAAGTTTTAATTTCAGATTGGATCTTAATGTAACAATCCTTGGCTGTAAGACTTGCATGAATGTGGAATAACAGGAAAGAATAATAGGAAAAAAAAAATCAGCAAAGGTGACTCTTGGGACTGATACTTTGTTACACCGCACTTGATCCTAACCCAAAGGTCAAAAAGCAATCAGATTTTACTCTCTACTTAAATTGGAGCTTCTCCAGCCATTATTTAAAGTTAGACACTCTGAGAACATGAACATGATTCAAAAACGAGAGAGCTTATTCTGGGAGGGAGCGGCAAATGAGACGGAAATACACGATTAACAGGCTTAAAAGAAATACCCACCCTATGAAGAACACCAGGACCAAAAATAAACTTCACATCAATGTAAAATAAACTTTTACAACCCATCTTCTCCGGGTGCCGATTTTTTCCTTCCCATCTGACTGAAATATAAGCCAGACAGGACATGGGATGAACTTTTCACTTCTTAGATAGTAAATGGAACTTGGTAAGGCCTGCACTAAACATAAATAAATCTTAAAAACGGTCTTCAGCGAGGTCAAATTTTCAATGGGATGAGAATTTACTAGAAAGTCCGAGGACTGCATGTGAACAGATTGTCTGGAGCACCATGTCTGGGTACCCTGCTCACTCTGCCTGACTCAGAGACAGACAGAGCAAACACCTGTGGGTGAAGGAATGACCCAGCACCAGGTCCTCCAAGCTGACCCGACCCTCCACCCAGGACCCTTACCCGTGGTTCCCTGGGCCTAGAACACATAGGTCATTTTCTCTTCCCTTAACATAAAAATGCATTTCCTTCCTTACAGTCAGCTGCTTTCCTGTAACTCAACCTTGACATTCCTCCCTGAGTGGTGGGGTCCACATGCCTTCCCCTTAAACTTGGGCAATTTATGGATTCCTCAAGTAACTAAGTCACGTTCTGTGACTCTGGGGCTGGATCATAAAGGCACCGTGCACTTACACCCTGTTCTTGGGGATTGCCACTAGGAATCCAGCTTCCATGCTCCAAAGGAAGTTCAAGTCAGCCAAGCAGAGGGACCATGCTGAGAGGGGACATGTGGGTATTCTGGCCAACAGAACATTTGAGGACTATTGTGAGTGAAGAATCCCGGGTGATTCCAGTTTGGTGGTTGAATCTCCCCAGCAGAGGCTCCTGGTGTCATGAAATACTGACAAGCCATCCTTTGTGTCTGGTCTAAATGACTCACAGAATCCACAAGCAAAACAAAATAGCTGTTTCACACCCTCAAGTTTTGGGGTGGCTTACTATACAGCAAGAAAAGAGGGGACATCATCCTTCAATGAGCAGAATCATTTGAATGAATGAGACTCCGAAGTGACAAAGCAGCTGAGCACTATATCCACACCAGGAAGAAAGGAGCCCCCGAAGCCCCTAAGGTTAAAAATCCCAGCTCTGTCACTCACCAGCCGAAGAGGCTCTGAAGTCGTCACCATCACCGTATGACTATAAAATAAGATTCACAGAACCTAAAGAGACCACTGTAAGGTTTAAATGAGACACAGCACACAAAGACCCTTTGAAAGGAGTCAAGCATGAGGATAGGGTTAGAGGTGTGTCATCAATGTCACACATGGGGTCTTCAAAATCACATACATCTTCGACTTAAAGGATGTATGACTCAACAATACTTTGCAAAACTCATTGGAAAATTAGAATAAGAAGCAATGTTGAAAACAGTAAAAGGTTTAAAAAAAAAAAAAAAAAACTAGACATGGCTTGGAGAATTTCAGGGCTGCGCCATTTCTCCTCCCTCCAGCTGAATTCCTCTTGCATGTGCACTGGTAGCTTACTACAAAGCATGGTCAGAAAACTAAGAACTCTATTCCTAAAAGAGTACCTGCAGAAACACCACACTGCTCAGGTCTCCTAATGCCTCGCGGCTTGCAGTAATGCTCAAGGGCTTCAACTTCCTTCTCTAAGTGCTGGGTACAGTTGTAACTGCATGAGATGTGCTACCTTATTTAGTCCTTACAGTAATCCTACTGAGTAGGTTCTACCATTATCGCAAATGTACAGGTGAGGAAATGGAAAGGTGGGGGGCTACATCACTGGCTCAAGATTGCAGTGAAGGAGAAAAACCAGGATCCTATCTGGTCCCTAATGTCAAGGCACTGCTTCTGGCCACGTGGATCACTTCCCACCCAGAGCTCCTCTGAGTTTGCTAAGCAGGCTCAGACTTCTTGTTCAGTTGTCTCGATTTCACCCCAATTGCCCCTTTATTCACTAGCCCTGAACCGTGTGTAACAAGACGTGGTTACACAAGACAAGACCCAAGTCATCCCGATAAACATGGCTTCAATTCTGCACCTTTTCTCAATCTTGTGGACAACTCACTGTCTTCAGCTGGCCTCCCTGTCCTGGGTGGAACATGGCCAGAGAGCAGCAGCTCCAGGCACTGGCTACTGTTATGGGTCCCCTCCTGCACTTCACAAGAACCTCTGTCGAGATACCTCCCGTCAACCACCACCAATGCCAGGGACTAGCCATTTGGGCTTATTCTTCCGTCTTCAGATACCAACCTGAAATCTAACAGCTCCTTCTCAGAATAAGTGAGATGTACGTTTTTGTATGTTAAGAGCCTCCGTTTCTTAAGCAACCCAGAGAGGGAGGGGCCTAATCTAAAAAGGTCCACTGATCTCTGATACATTCCTAGCATACAATACAAACAGCTCCATTAGAGCCCATATTTGGATCATTAAATTAGGGCTTTTTATTTCTGTCTCATCGGTGGGTTCGCATAACTCAGCTTCTCACTTAACACCACTTCTGAACTATTTTTTCCTAATATTTTCTCATCTCTACTCCCTGCGGTTATTTCATCCTATTAGTATTTCCCTTTGCAATTTAAAAGGGGGGGGGGAAGAATTAAAATAACAGCCTTCATATCTTTGGAAACTGAAGGAAGCTCTCGAATGTCAAAGTTTGCCTTGGCGAAAGGTATAAATGTTCCCAGTGGGCCTCACCCAGCTCCACTACAGAGGCAGATTCGCCACCCCTGGGAGCCTTTCAGGCTTTTTGATTGGACATGTAATGAAACACTCCAAGGGATTCTGACAGATGCTACCAAGGGGCAGCAGAAAAAGGAAGGGAGCCACCTGTTATGTGGAAGCCACCAAATTCATTCAGAAATACCAAGCCCCTCCACGGTCCAAAGACACCTGTGAAGCACCCTGGTCTCCACAATCCTCTTCACATCTCAAAGCTGCATCATTCCCCACTACTAACCCCACTTGCTTCACATAGCTGAGATGCGATTTGTGGATTCTTTGGACCCTGTGTTTTAGAAACAACCAGAATAACCCCCAGGACCCCAAAGCTCTCCAGCAAAAACTGCCAAGCACTTGAGAGGAACATTCTAAACCCTTTGCCTTCATTCCTTTACTGTGCCCTTGAGAAGGAGTTCAGCCAGAACCAGCAGTGGACAAACCCAGAGCAGAAATGCTGGGACCCAGAAGGATTAAGGCAGCTACTTTGGGATACAGTAAAATCACCAACTAATCCTATCTCTGTTTTCCACATGGTGTGCTCCTCAGATAGTTGAAAGCCTCTCACCGGCACCACTCAATGGTGTGCATTCTCCAAGTAACTTCGTAGCATCAGTATTTTGTAGCAGCAGAAGTTAAGAGGCCAATCTAATCTAGCTTCATGTTCAGCCATTGTTCTTTCCCAGAGACCACAGTCTATCACACAAAGACTTCTCAATGCCTCTTGATATAAAACACACAAATGCCATGCCACAGGACTCTGTGGTCCAGCTCCTCTCTCAAACTACTTAGACTAAATCCCAAGGAAGGTGATCATTTGGGCAACTACATTGGCATGTAACATCACAGGATTCACAGTCTAATCACTGTTAGCTACAAACTCTGATAAAGCAATTGAGACACTTACAGGATTTTCAAGAACTCGGAGAGTGCTTTATATGATTTACCCAAATTGAACTCATCTCATCCAAGCCCCTTCTCAGGATTGGAGACAGAATTCCTATGGCTCATGCTTGAATATCTCAAGTGATGAGAACTTCAGTACCTCATAAGATAGTCAATTCCACAAGGCAAGCTGGATTAGCCACAGGGCATGGGTAATGAACATAGGAAACTGGTCCAGTCTAGATTCTTCTCCTTGGTAACCAAGCTTTGCAGAAGACCTAACAAATCTGTCTCAGAAACCCAGCACTTACCCTGCCTGGCATTACCAAAGTGGGGATAAAGGTAATTAAAATTGATTCCTGGCTTTGAGCTCTCCTTAAAAAAAAAAAAAAAAAAAGATAGGACATGTACCTATTATGTGCAAGGCCCTGTTCAATCCCCAACACCCAAAAATCAAAAAGATAAATAAGTATTAAATTATCAACTTCCCAGGTTTAATCAAATACTATGAAAAGGAAAAATTTTAATATTGGGAGAAGATGGGTGAAAGATACATGAAAACTCTATTATTTGTACCTTATTAATATTAAATGATTACAATAGTTATTAAAATAAAATACATAGAGGTAAATAGCTAATAGGAGCCATGGTCACTGTCCCCAGTTTATGTGCCCGTAATGGAATGCTATGGGCATGGGTTTGGACATAGTGAGGTTTCTCTAAGGACCTGTGAGAACTACTAAAAAGTACTGCAAACAGTGACACTCAGGAGTCCCCAGTATTTCTAGCTAATTGTTTCCAAGGTCACTCATGGTCATCTGGGGTTCCTTAATGTAGTTCCCAGATTAGCATCAGCATCTAACCATGTGTTACAAATGCAGATTCTCAGTGCTTGCTTCGGCAGCACATATACTAAAACTGGAACGATACAGAGAAGATTAGCTTGGCCCCTGTGCAAGGATGACATGCAAATTCATGAAGCGTTCCATATTTTTATTTACACTAAAAGCAGTAGAAGACAGGAGTTAAAAATCAAAGATGAAATCGAAACAAAAAAAATTGAAATAGACAAAACTAAAAGTTGGTTCTTTGAAAAAATAAATAAAATTGACAGACCCTTAGCCATGCTAATGAAGAGAAGGAGACAGAAAACTCAAATTACCAACATACGTGATTTTTAAAAAGGAAATATCACAATAGACACTACAGAAATACAGAAGATAATTAGAAATTATTTTGAAAACTTGTTCTCCAATAAAAGGGAAAATATCAAAGGCATCAACAAATTTCTAGAGTCATATGATTTGCCCAAATTGAACCAGGATAATATATACAACTTAAACAGATCAAATTTAAGCAATGAAATAGAAGATGCCATCAGAAGCCTACCAACCAAGAAAAGCCCAGGACAGGATGGATACACAGCTGAGTTCTACAAGACCTTTAAAGAAGAACTAATACCAATACTTTTCAATTTATTTCAATGTAGTTCCCAGATTAGCATTTGGGAATAAAAAAAGAGGGAGCACTTCCAAACTCATTCTATGAGGCCAATATCACCTTGATTCCAAAACCAGGCAAAGACACATCTAATGAACACACATAGATACATATAATGAACATAGATGCAAAAATTCTCAATAAAATTCTGGCAAATCGAATACAAAAACATATCAAGAAGATAGTACACCACGATGAAGTGGGGTTCATTCCAGGGATGAAAGTTTGGTTCAACACACGGAAATCAATAAATGTAATTCATCACATCAATAGAACCATATGATCATCTCAGTAGATGCAAAAAAATCATTTGACAAAATATAGCACGTATTCATATTCAAAACACTAGAAAAACTAGGGATAACAGGAACATATCTCAATATTGTAAAAGCTATCTATGCTAAGCCCCAGGGCAACATCATTCTAAATCGAGAAAAATTGAAAGCATTCCCTCTAAAAACTGGGAACAAGACAGGAATGCCCTCTTTCACGACTTCTATTTAACATAGTTATTTAAACGCTGGCCAGAGCAATTATACAGATGAAAGAAATTAAAGGGACACCAACAGGAAAAGAAGATCTCAAATCAGCACTATTTCCCAATGATATGAATCTATACCTAGAAGACCCAAAAAATTCCACCAGAAATATTCTAGAACTAGTAAATGAATTCAGCAAAGTAGCAGGATATAAAAATCAATACCCATAAATCAAAGGCATTTCTGTATATCAGCGACAAATCCTCTGAAAAGGAAATGAGGAAAACTACCCCATCTAAAATAGCATCAAAAAAAAAAATATACCTGGGAATCAACTTAACAAAAGAGGTGAAATAAGTCTACAATGAAAACTACAGAATGCTAAATAAAGAAATTAAGGAAGACCTTAGAAGATGGAAAGATCTACCTTATTCTTGGATAGGCAGAATTAATATTGTCAAAATGACCATACTACCAAAAGCACCATACAGATTTAATGAAATTGCAATCAAAATCCCAATGACATTCCTCATAGAAACAGAAAACGCAGTCATGAAATTCATCTGGAAAAATAAGAGACTCAGAATAGCTAAAGCAATCCTTAACAAGAAGAGTGAAGCAGGTGGCATCACTATACCAGACCTTAAATGATACTACAGAGCAATAGTAACAAAAACAGCACTAGTATTGGCACCAAAATAGACCTGTAGATCAATGGTACAGAATAGAGGACACAGAGACTAACCCTCATAATCACAGTTATCTTATATTTGACAAAGGCTCCAAAAACATGCATTGGAGAAAAGATAGTCTCTTCAACAAATGGTGCTGGGAAAATTGGAAATCCATATGCAACAAAATGAAATTAAACCCCTTTCTCTCATCATGCACAAAACTCAAAGTGGATTAAGGACCTAGGAATTAAACCAGAGACACTGCATCTATTAGAAGAAAAAGTAGTCTCAAATCTCCATCATGTCAGATTAGGCCCCAACTTCCTTAATAAGACTCCTATAGCACAATAATATCAAGATTTAATAAATGAGATGAATTCAAACTAAAAAGCTTCTTCCCAGCAAAACAACCAATCAGTGAGGTGAATAGACAGTCTACTAATTGGGAACAAATTCTTACCACATGCACGTCAGATAGAGCACTAATCTCTAGAATATATAAAAGAACTCAAAAATTTTAACATCAAAAAAAACAAAACAAAACACAAATAACCCAAGGATTAATGGCGACAGTTTATCTATTCAGTCAATCCCACTGGACCAAGGAACTGAACAGACACTTCTCAGAAGATGATGTACAATCAATATATGAAAAACTGTTCAACATTTCTAGCAATTAGAGAAATGCAAATCAAATCTACTCTTAAGATTTCATCTCACTCCAGTCAGAAGGGCAGCTATTAAGAATATAAACAATAATAAATGTTGGTGAGGATGTGGGGGAAAAGGCACACTCATACATTGCTCGTGGGACTGCAAATTGGTGCAGCCAATATGGAAAGCAGTATGGAGAATCCTTGGAAAACTGGAAATGGAACCACCATTTGACCCAGCTATTCCACTCCTCAGGCTATATCCAAAAAACTTAAAAAAACAGCATACTCCAGGGGCACAGCCACATCAATGTTTATAGCAGCACAATTCATAATAGCTAAACTGTGGAAGCAACCTAGATGCCCTTCAGTAGATGAATGGATAAAGAAAATGTGGTATATATACACAATGGAATATTAGCATTATTCCACTCAGCATTAAAAGAGAAAAAAATCATGGTATTTGCAGGTAAATGGATGGAGCTGGAGAATATAATGCTAAGTGAAATTAACCAATCCCCAAAAAAACAAATGCTGAATGATTTCTGATTTAAGGATGCTGATCCATAATATGCTTTGGAGGGGTACATAATATGCTTTGGGGGGCTGGGAATGGGAGGATTAAATGAGCTTTAGATAGGGTAAAGGGGAAAAGGGGAGGGAGGAGAATGGAGGGGATATAGGGGTAGGAAAGACAGTGGAATGCGAAGGTCATCATTACCCTAAGTACATATATGAAGACATGAAAGATATGACTATTTTGTGTACAACCAGAGATATGAAAAATTGTGCTCTATATATGTAACATGAATTGGGATGCATTCTGTTGTTATATATAACAAATTAAAATTTAAGAAAAAATATTTTCTCAGGTTTCACAGGGACTCACACCTGGATCCACAGCCTCATCCAGTATATGCCAATTCTATATCCAGTTATGACCAACACTAATGAACATAAATATTGCCCTGCACTATTTTAAAAAAATGTATAAAGCCAATAGAAAAATTACACATGACATGTATTAAAATAAGTCTGTTAAAAATCTTTCTGAAATAAAATAAATGCAGATTCTCAGATCTCACCCAGACCTACAGATCAAAACATCCATGGATTGGGCCCATACTGTGCTTGGGGAGGGTGTGAGGGGGATAACATAAAATTTGCCATTTTAACCGTTTCTAAGTATACAGGTCTGTGGCATTATGCTGGCTTACATTATTATACAACCATCTCCACCACCTATCTCCAGAACTGTTTTATCCTCCCCAGCTGAAACTCTGTACTCACTGCGAGTGATTATTTTAACAAGTCCCAGGTGATCCTAGGCCTGCTCCCGTGTATAAACCAGCCATCTACGGATACACAATATAGGCTCACAGGCCACATAATGTCTATGGCAATTGTCCTTTTACATCCTTGGTCTCCAAGGCCTCATTTTCCATCTTAAAGCAGGCCTGCCAGCCCCCTAAGGCCACCCCAGCCTGAGGCTACACACAACAGGAGGCGTGACCCTACTCACATTCATCAACCTGACCTTTAACCAGAAGCCCAGGTAATGATCAAATTCCCTAGGAAACTAGGAAAGTATATGGACCCATTAAGAACGTGAGGCAGAGTTAAGCACCCTCTGGGGCAATCTGGATAAACTGTCCCCATTAATGCTCACCACAATCCCATGGCAGCTTTTTACCACCCCCCCACCACCCCCTCCTCTTTTTTGGTGGTGAGGGATTGAACCCAGGGCGTTCTCCCTCCTAGGCAGACTCCCTCCTCCTGAGCTAACCTCTTGGCCCTAGGGTCTTTGTTTTACTGGGGTTAGAAACGTGCCTTGGGTCATAGCCTGATGGGTGCAGAGGCAGAAGTCATATTCCAGTTCATTCCTCTCTCTCTGCAGGAAAGCCTCAGACTCTTGGACCCTCAGGTCAGCAATTACCTTAGACCGGCCCCAAAGAGCCCAAGAACTTGCCCATTTTGCTCAAACCCTTTAGCTTCCTTTAGGCCTTGAATTTCAGCTCCCATTTCTACTTCCCTCATTAGGGTTGGTCTTTCAGAATTTCTGTCAATCCCACTGGGCTTATTTTAGCCACTTTCTCCTCATTAAGTTTGGGTGAGGATGGCCGTGGCTACACTATTGGGTGAGCTGGGCTCAAGGCCCATCAGGGAAAGCCCAGGACCAGCCCCACATGGTATCTGCACACACAAGCATTTGACAGGTGGCTGTTGAATGAAGGAGCAAGTAAGTATATTTGTCTTGATAATATGTCACAATTTTTAAAAAGACACCCACTTATCCAGTGGCCACTTCCTCAGGTCATAAATCAGTAACAATTTAACAACAAGGGAGGAGGAAAAAGGATCATATTTTCTTCCATTAAGACCAGCAATCAATCAAACTTGCTAAAAGTCCTGCTAAATTTAACACAAGATATGGGGCTTTCAGAAAGGTTTCTACAGTGTAGGCGGCCACTAAAAATATAACAAAACAATTAAGTCACCATTGGGATTGATTGAAGTCTATAAATAGTGGAGACCTTAGAGATTGGTATTAGGCCCTGTAATATCTTTAAATAGGTTTTAAGGATGAGAAAGACCTAGAGAAAAAATCTTTAGTAATGGAAGGACTTAGTGATACTTAAATATCTAAACAACCTTTGCAGGGGGGACCAGGGATAGAACTCAAGGACACTCAACCACTGAGCCATGTCTTCAGCCCTCTTTTGTATTTTATTTAGAGACAGGGCCCGAGTTGCTTAGTGCCTCACTTTTGCTCAGGCTGGCTTTGAATTCACAATACTCCTGCCTAAGCCTCACAAGCCACTGGGATTACAGGTGCACACCACCACACCTGGCTAAAAAAAAAAATTAATGGACTTTTATTTATTTATATGTGATGCTGAGAATTGAACTCAGTGCCTCACACATGCTAGGCAAGCGCTCTACCACTGAGCCACAACCCCAGCCCCCCCATTACTAAAATTTAAGCTAGAGTTTCTATATAAACAGAGAGAAAAAGACCTATGAAGACATTAGATCAAATTATTTAGAGAAAACTAATCTGCTTGTAGCAGTATTTCCTAAACCTCAAGTGTTACATGGTCAAGTACATTAGGGAAACGTAAAAACATGTGTCCTCCTTGGGTACACTGGCTTCTGAAGGTCTGCAGGGCCCTGCCATAAAGAAATCTGCCCCATGTTAAAAGCAGTACGTTGGATACAATTTGTTTCAAAATTTGAGCATGCAACTTTATCTAGGTTTTTGATATAAAACTTGCCACCATCCTTATTTAAAAAAAAAAAAAAAAAACACTGGTATACAGAGTAATATTCCTTATGTTGTCAAGCCATTAAAACGGACCTGGGTCTCATCAAGGACTGTTCATAAAAAGGATTAGCTGGTGCATTACCGCTGCCAGGCAAAATGACCAAACACCAGGCGCCGACAGAGAAGGTGTGAGCAGCCCAGTCCAGCCCAGCTCAACTCAACATCTGCTGCTATGGGGCAGGGTTCTGGATGGGTGTCAGTGGACAGCGCCATTGCCCAAAGCCAACATCCAAGGGAATGTCAATGGCCATAACAGTGATCGAGCAAAGCTACGGCTGGAATTTGCCCTCCAGAAACAACAGTCAGGGCCCAAAGATGCTTGCTGCAGCACTATGGCAACAGCACTCAACAAAAGGGGATGAGTGGTCAAGTGCAAGTGCATCCAGAATGGGCAAGCGTGAAACCAGGTGTGGGCCGAGTGCAACCCATGCCACGACCCTTGAGAAGGGCTGGTAAAAAAGAATGCACTGCTACAGCCCAGTGATGACAATAACAACTTCAGGGGGCAGAGGAAGTTCCCAGCTGTCCCTTCCAATGCCATCCTTAAAGTGCAGGAGCTGTCAGGTGACCAAGTGTTTCAAGTTGACTATCAGGTTACATGATCTAACAGGTATTAATCGACTCATGATGACAATATATTTCTACAACTGTTGAAGAATATCTTGGACGATGCACACACAAAAAAATTTAACTCGAAGAATATATCGCTGACCTAATGCAATAACTAACACTGTAAAACTTTTAGTAGAATATCTTGAGCATATGTTCATCTTGGACATAACCCAGCATCTTCGAACATTCAGTGAACATTTATTGGGCAATTAGTCAATGTCAATTACTCTGCTTGGTGCTGGGGATATGGAGACAAATGAGATGGTCCCTGATGCCAAGCATCTTAAAAATCTTTTTGGAGCTCTTTACAGCTTTATTATTAATAAAATCATCCCAAACTTCTTTGATTCCTTGTATGCTTCTTGCCAGTATTACCTTGGTTGTAACCCAAGTTTGTGGAATTCTGGGGCTTATTAATCAATCAAGTAAGGATACAATCTGCCACATGTTAACAGTTCTCTAACAAGGCTGATGGAAAGAGGAGAATCAAGCCAGGGGAGGTGGAGGACAAAGGAAGAACAAATGTCACTCAAGAGCGCCCATAAATAAACATCACTGTTGAATTCAGACCGATATGTCACTGCCAACGTGGCAGAAGAATCGCCAGCTGTGGTTCCAAGTGATAGGATTGTATCAACCAACTCCAGGGACCTGGCTAGCAGAAAAGAAATGAAGATATCCATGTACCCAGGCATCTTCCCTACCACTGTTGCTGATGAGAAAGTTGAATTTCTTCTTTATTTTCCCTGACCTTTTTCAGGGGGAGGTGAGAGGATGTCTAAGAGGTCAACTACAGAGGAAAAGGGGAATAAAAACAACAAGTATGAAAGCATCCACTAGCAGAATAACAAAGTTCTCAGGAACTCAGGACGCTGAGCCTGGGGGAAGCAGGAAGTGGGGATCGGAAGAGGGGAGACAGATGCCTGAGGCTGCTGGGGGGTATGATTACACAGAGCTGGACCCTGGTTCAGCCTAAGGAAGGGCTTTCAGATCATTGACACCATCCACTGCCGGTTGGGCTGTCAGATACAGTGGGATCCTCCCACAGCCAGTTGAGCAGAGCTGAAGCTCTGGCCCTCAGTGTCCCATTCAGGGCTCAATGCTCTGAGAACAGGAAGAACCCCCAGAAACAGAAGGCAGAGGGGTTGAGGCGGCTGGTGCTACATTTCCCAGGCATGCAAACAGGTGGGGAGCATTATTTGTGGCACACAGGAAATGCTTATGGTCTGACTTCAACACAGGAAGCACTTAGCCAGCAATCAGCTCATTTCCTTCATCATCCTGTGCGCCCATCAAAGCCTTGATAGTGTTATCAGGGCCTATAAGGAGTGCCTAGAGGGTTTGAACTTGAGCCCCTTGGTAAATGGTGGGCCTCTCTGGCTCCAGGGACTTTTTTAGTACTCAGCCCCATCCCTCTAAAGCAGGACACCAAAAGCCCCTGTAAGTCATCAAAAGCTAAAACCCCTATAATATCATAAAAAGTCAAGCAGAAAGCTTGATCCACGTGGCATCACAAGCAGACCATAATGACAGATACATAGGCCGAGAGCCACAAGGCTGACCTTCTCAGCAGCTAGACAGTGACCTCCTGCCAAGCTTTCTGAAGTGCTGAAAAGATTTTTCAGATCCTCGTCCCCATGCTCATGAACTTGGGCTCCAGAAACCCCCAGTTTCAGAACCATGCTTCCTAACCTCTCTTGATGTGAATACCAGTTTTATGATACCAAAATGTTCCTCCAAATCTCAACTGATGGAAGTCCACTTTTAATACTAGTTAAGAAATTCAGAGGTTTATACGAATCCACTCAGAGCTCTCTGCAACCATCCCCAGGCACCCCTACTCTCATGTGACTTGTCACCGCAAGTCAAGAAGAGAGGTCTCAGGAGGTTTGGCTCTGGACTTGAACTGTCCAATATGGTAGCCTTATCCACAAGGATTTAGTGAGCATATGAAATGTGGTTAAAACACATGCCACACTTCAAAGCCCTAATACAGAATAAAATGTAAATACCTCTTAATAATTTCATATTAACTATAGGGTAAAATAATATTTTGGCTATACTGGACTAAGTAATATGTGTTATGGGCTGAAACGTGTTCTCTCCAAATCCATATGCTGAAGTCCTAACTCCTATGCCTAAGAACGTTGGCTATATTTGGAGATAGGACTTTTTAAAGGGCAATTAAGTGAAAATGGGGCCATTAGAGTGGGCCCTTATCCAAAGGGACTGGTATCCTTAGCAAGAGAGGAAATTGGGACACAGAGACATCAGGTATGGGTGGAACAGAAGACCACATGCAGCCACAGTGAGAAGCCAACCCAGCAAGCCAAGGAGACAGACCTCAGGAGAAACCTACCCAGCCGACACCCGACCCTGTGGCTTCAGCCTCCAGAACCATGAGCGAATACATTTCTGATGTTTAAGCTACCTAGTCTTAGGCCTTTGTTATGGCAAACTAATTCACATGCCATTAATTTCTTCTAGTTAACTTTTTCAGTGTGGCTTCTAGAAAATTCGTAACCCCTCTGTGGTTTGAAGGACACTGCACAGTGCTGCTCTGGAGTTCCTGCCATGGGGACAACTCCTCACGCTGGCTAGCAGGGAGCAATGCTGCCATGAGGCCCTGGGGGCCCAGGTACAGCTCCCTTCATTTGAATCAAGGGTCTCACCACTTGCCACCAGGCCCCCCAGCCAGTGAACTGCCTTTCCACACAGTTGTCTGGTTTTCTTAAAGGCAAAGTAACAGCCTTGAACCGTTTCCTGAAATTGTTTGAGTCACTCCCTCATTCCCTCCAGGGTAAGGAAGCTGGGGAGGCTCAGAACTGAGCCATCATCACCTGGTGGGTCTGTAACTAACAAACCAAATCACAAAGGGTATCCAGAGGTAGCAAGGACACCTGCCTGGAAACTCCAACTCAGTGGACTCTGCATGCTGAGCTTAGCTCTCCATAAGCAGTGCCTCACTTCCCGCCTTACACCACCCCCAGGGGTGACAATTTCTGGCCCGTCTTTTCCCTGTATTAGGTTTATACCCAAGGACAGAGATTATCCAGAAACAGATTTCATATTAAAGACTCCAAAACGGTTATGTCATGTGTACTCAGAGTCTTACATACCTAATTCTAGGTTCAAAAAGTTTGATCTATTACTAGGGGTGGGGGGTGGGAGGGTGTCTCAAGTTCAATCCATTACCTCTATCGATTCTTAGAAATGGACAGTAAGGAAGAGGTAACACTTGCACCTGCTCATTTAACCAGTATTTTCAGGGTCCATGCCCACACATGGCCCAGGGTGATGGGGCTCACTTCCTAAGCGCCCTGTCCTACAAGAAACGAACACACAAATCCATGCAGGAAGCAGCTGCCAAGACAGCTATCGTCTGAGTGGGACCAGAGAGCCCCCAGACCAGTCCCCTGCGGAATAGGGTGGCAGAGAGGAATCGGGGGTCAGACCAGATGCCCGGGCAGACTAACAGCTCCTGAGAGGTCCCAGTGGTCTCCATCTCCCCAGGGCTCACAGAGTGGCTGGCACACACTGAGTGCTCAAAAAATGGAGTGTCATCCAAACTGTAACACTGGAGAACAAAGCAGGAGCTACCAGCTGGGTCAACTACCAGCTGAACGGGCTATGTCACCCATCCTTCACCTGTAACTTTGGGTCCCTATTTTTCCCAGTTCCCTACTTCATGGACCTGCAGCATCAGAGTCACCAGGGAACTTGCTAGAAATTCACCTCAGACGTGCTGTATCAGGATCTGCATTTAACAAGGCCCCCAGGTGCTTGGCGATCATGGTGCCATTTGAGGAATTGTGTCAACGGGCTCACTAAGACAACTGAGAGGCTCTGTTCCAGATGGAGAAGACAGATGCCAGCAGGAAGAGTTGGGTCACTATTTGCCCTCTTCTTTGCCCACAGAGATCATTTACTTTTTATTTTCTTTTCAACATCTGCTTCTAATCATTTAAAAAAAAAAAAATTCTCCCAAACACCTACGACACAAGTCTTGACTCATTCTGAATGCAGCAGTCAGGTGGGTAAAAGACACATGGGGTAGAGGTGAGGGGAAAGGGGGATGCTGTTTACCAGATGCCTTCTAATAAACCAATATTACAATTATTTTGAGTCTTCCCTTTCTCAGTTTCAGGAAGCTGAAGCTTGGCGATAAAGATGAGGAAACTTGCTCAAGACCACGAAGTTGACCAGAGAGCACGCTGGCCTGGTCCACCACGCCCAGCCCAGCCCTTGCTGTCCCAAGCAGGAAAAGCACTGCAGTTCATGCACTTGGCAGATGCTGGGTTGAAGAGGAACGTCTCCATGCAACAGGAGCATCAGGAAGGAGCACCTTTCTAGACCAACAGGCAATTCCATAATAGGTCTCCATCCTCTTATGTTGCCATCTTTTATGCCACTGAGAATAGAAGACATCAGACACAAGACTCAAAAGTTCTCTAATATGGTTTCCTCCAATGCATGTGCATCCCCTGTGTGTCGACACAAGCACTTGTGTGTAAATGTTCCAAAAGAACCATGTTCCACAGTGTGGCCCTATGGGTTCAATCCCCACTACCAAAACACAGACACCCCAGAATTAGACCACTTCTCACCTTCACTGTGATTAGCCCAGCCAGAGCTCTCATAGCTAACCAGCGTCCCTGCTTCTGTCCTATGCCTACAGTCCATTCCAACACAGTATCCAGGGGGTCCTTTAAACACAGAAGTCAGAGCACATCATCTCTCTGCCCAGATTCCCTTGCACAGCTCCCATTTCACTCAGAATAAAGGCCAAGACCTCCTCGGGGCCTGTGCCTAACACCACTGCCGCTCCATCCTCCTCTCACACTGGCCTTCCTGCTCCCCTCAAATAGGTGACTCGGGTTCCTGTCTGAACACTTCTCCAGATGCCTCTGTGCTGCTCTCCTGTTCCTTCAAGTCTTCACCGAGATCTCACCTTCTCAATGGGGTTGCCTGACCACCCGAGCCCCAAGACTGCACCATCTTGTTCTAGTTTGTTTTCATAGCTCTCACCACCTTCTAGCAAACTTCAGTTTACTTCTTTGTTCTACTGTCTGTGTCCTTCCACTGAGATATGAGCTCCCAGTGGGCAGGGATCCTTGTCAGTTCATGGTTGGAACTGGCCCACTAGACCAAGACATTCTAGCACCCAATGCACAGTTCTTGAAAGAGTAGGTGGTCAAGAGAGTAACATTCTTGAGCCACTGGACCAACATCCGCAACTTCTGTTCCTCTAGAAGACAGAAAATTCAACTTGATATGCTTCGACCCTGTACTGGTTCTCAGGTCCTGACAGCTGAACAGATTTCCCAGCTGATACCTCTGGAAAACAGAGGCACCCTGTTTTTTTCCCCTCAGACTGGGATCCCTGCAGATATCATGGTACTCAGAGCCCTACTAATGACTGATCCCTTTCTCAGGGCCTGGAACATGCCTCTGCTCCAGGGTACAGAGGAGAGAGGTGGTAAGCTCTTCTCCTATTACATCACCTCCCTTACTACTGAAAGCCCCCTGATGGGGAATGGCAACTGAGTTTGGAAAACCATATTAAAACAGTAGCTAAAATACACCCAATGTTGGATGTATGTTTTAAAATACATAGGTCACAATTATTCTGCGATACTCCTGCAGACAAATGTACATTTTGGGTTCTGTTTGGGAAAGTGGGATAAAGTCTCTGATGTATAGGTAGGAGTGGATACCTGGAAGGACGGTGCACCCCCAAAGCAGCAGCCAATGATATATATCTGTGGAGAATGTCACATAGAAAATGAAATGAAATCCAGGGATCAAATCAGATGCAGAGAATGTGGATATAGAATAATGTACAAGAAACGAAACCAAAGATTGGTGGGTTTTGATGCTTGATGAAACATGGAAATTCAGGAGTATCTTCCTTTGTACTTGGATTTGACCATTTAATGTTTCTCACTGTACAGCTTTTCATTTAGCACACTTATCTTATGAATACAATTATATACATGATTTCATTTTCCAAACCAAATCGTGTTTAGGTATCAATAATTTGTGTAAAGACCTTTTTTGTTTAATGAAATATTTTTTTTTAAAAACCACACATTTTTCAATCAACTCATGATCAAAACCAACCCAAACAGAAGGACCTTCTATAATGCAACCGACCTGTCCTATTAAAAAATGTCAAGGGCATAGACGGGTAACTCCTAGTAATGGCTCCAGGCTAAAAGTCACAACAACACTGAAAGCCCCCTGATGGGGGTTGCTCTGGGGTTCCCTTTCACTAGAAGGACCTGAGGACAACTGGAGAAATGTGAGAAGTTCCATGATGAGCTAATAGTAATGTATATTTAAATTTCCTGACTTCAATAAGCATGCTCTGATTAAGAGTGTCCTTGTCTGGGGTAAGATGCCTGATGTATGTAGAGGAAAAGGAGTCTTGCCTGTAACTTTCCTTCAAGGGATAAAGAGTATGATAGATGACAAAGTAAGCATGATAATGATGGTTAACATTTGGGCAACCTGGGGGAAGAATTTATGGCCGTCTTTTGTGCTAGCTCGGTAATTCTTTTCTAAGTCTCATTATTTAAAGAAAATATTTTACATAAAACATGTGAATGTATAGACACACATGGAGCGAGACAGATAGGGAGAGAAGGAGGAAGAACATGCACATGGGATGTTTGTCAAAAGTCTGCCCAATTCCAAACCAACTGGAATCCAGTGTTTTTGTGACTTTTTACCCTATTCACTTTACTTCCATCCAGTCAAATGCTTACTGAGAAAATGACTTTCTTGTTCAAGGGCCTAAAACCACCCTTCCAAAATAAAAAGATGCCATCTTCATACACTGACCAAAACTAACATCTTCTCTTTAATCATACAGGCAGAAATAAAATCTATATTTTTATAAAAACAAAAGACAAACAATCCAGTGGTATAACTGCTGAATATAATGGTCCTCTCATCTTATGTGCTAAGGCTTCTGGGGCCAGGCTTGCTTTCCTTAAAGCAGGTGGACAGACTACCAAGGATGTGAGGGAAGGACAAGTGTGAAGTTTGAGATGTGCTGGGCCTTCAGGAAACCTTAGCTGGCTCCAAGTCCTTCCTTAGAAGAGCTGTGGGCAACCCCCACACCCCACACTGCCATCCAGACACGGCCCCATGACCAATGCTTTTATCCATGTCCATCTTGACATGGTGCACAGCATGACGGCGCATGGCTGGCCCCCACTTCCCCTTTCGTGATTCCAAAACACATGACTTCCATTATCAGTTCTACCTTGAAAGCCACTCCCCTCATCCTCTGCAGCAGGTCCTGGGGACAGCCCAGGATGCATGGGAGGCTGCTCCATGGTACATTCCCTGCGCAAGAACATTGCTGTCTTCATCCAGGGTTGTCTTAGGCCCTTCCACATGGAGTTGAAGGGGTCACACAGAAAAGCTCTACTTGAGAACCCAAAGTCTGGCAGAAGGTGGGGAGTTCCGATCAAGGCAGCCTAAGGGACCAGCTAAGGTGATTCCAAGACCTGCTGCTCCTCCAGCCACACGGGGACTCACTTAGCAGGCCAGAGAATTCCCTGAATGACTTGGGAATGGATGCCTTGGGAAGGTGGAGAAGGTAAGGGAGAGAACCATGGCATCATTTGGGCCACCTTGATATGCTGAGAAAATAATTGGTAAGAAAAGGGTAGGACGAGCCCTTCAGTTTTACTTGATGAAGTCACCAAGCAAGAAGACCAGAAGGCTAAAAGATAAAAGACTCAAAGAATATCCATGCTGCACTAAGGCAGACCTGGCCAAATTCAAGTTCAGGAAAATAACAAATCCTCAGAGTTCAAACAGACCCAAGGGAGGTCGTATCTACCCTTTACCAGCCCCTCCCGCCTCCAAGCAAACACAAGGATCAGCAACTTACTACTCTTCAGCATGCAAAGGCTGCTGAGCAGAATCCCCACATGCTTGTGTGAGGCCAGGGTGAGGAATAAAGCCTCAATACAGTTCAGTAAAATCTTTTTCCATTATTTGCAATGTAAACTTCTTACATGAGCTAATAAATTCAGTCAAAACACAAGAGTGCCTCTGAACCAAATGTACAAACATAAAAGCTGTAGTCTAGTGATTAAACTGTCCTCACAAATTTACTTTCCTTTTATTCATCAATTTAAAAAGCCACAGGAAACCAAGATAAAAGACTGTGATAATGACACGGCCATGGGTTAGACATGGCTGCAGGGATGTGACCAGCTTATTATCACAGCAGACGCAGCGCTATGCTGGAGCTTGCTGGCACCGGCTTACAACAGTCCACTGCTCAAGTTCCAGAAGGTCTTTAAGCCAGTGTTAAACACAGCCATCCGGAAAAGTCAAACTGGGTACTTAGAATAAGTTATATTAAGGTAAAGATCATAAATACTTAAAACTCATCACTTCCTAATTATTTTACTGTATTGTTCTAGCATCTATGCTCTGGAGGTTATTTAGATCTATTGGGAATACAAGAGTGGGCTACTGCACCTCTCTTCCTAACTACACACTCAGTGAACTCATACTGGTAGCTTGAAATCCACCACGAGGAGAATATTGACATCAGGGAAATGGGCAAAATGCTTCAAGTCAGGTGACCCCTCCCCGAGAGCCAGTTGTTAATCACCAGTAGCTGCCACCTCTGGGCCATGTGCCCTGAGACGCTCACAGGATTCATTATGGCAAAGACGTGAAGCCTCTCGCTAGCCTTACAACCTTGGACAAGGTACTTCTATTCACTTATCACATCCTAGAATAGTATGTGACACACAAGTACTAGTTAGTTCTAGATTATCTCTATGAGCAGTGGTTAAAAACCCAGGATTGCTAGGTTCAAACCCTGTCTCTACTACTTACCAGCTGTAAAAGCCGTAGGCCAATTCCTCAGCTCCTCTATATCTTGACTCCCAAACAATAAAATGAGGATAAAAACAGCAACTATTCTACATGTGGTAACTGGCACATAGGAAACACTCGGCTAGTGTTAGCTGATCCCATGACTATCACTCTAAATAGTGTAGTTATTTTTTTTTTTTAACTGGGAAATGAACCCAGAGACTATTAAACACTGGGTCACATCCCTAATCCTTTTTATTTTTTGAGACAGAGTCTCACTGAGTTGCATAGGGCCTCACTACATTGCTGAGGCTGGCCTTAAACTTGCAATCCTCCCGTCTCAGCTTCCTGAGCTGTTGGGATTACAGGCATGAACCACCTTGCCCACCTTGAATATTGTAAAAATTCTTTATAAATCATTTCAAAGGGAGGTTGACTATTAAATAAATTCCTAGTCCTAATTTCTATATTATCACACCTCACTTTTCCCCAGGCACACTCTCTTATCTTCTAACCAGGACCACTGAGAAATATGGCTGTTTCCAAAATTTAAATTTCCTCCTAAAGAATAAATATTTACCCAAAAGTGAGGAACTATTTAAACCAAGAAGAAAATTTTGAAATAGGAATGATGATAGGTATGGTGGTGCACACTTGTGATCCCAGTGACTCAGGAGGCTGAGGCAGGAGGATTACAAATTCTAAACCTGGCACAAAATAAATAAAATAAATAAATAAATAAACCTGGCACAGTGTCGCACACCTATACTCCCAGTGGCTAGGGAGACTGATGCAGGAGGACCACAAGTTCAAAGCCAGCCTCAGAAAAAGCAAGGTGCTAAGCAACTCAGTGAGACCTGTCTCTAAATAAAATACAAAATGGAGCTGGGGACGTGGCTCAGTGTTCGAGTGCCCCCGAGTTCAATCCCAGGTCCCCTCATGCCCACCCATCCCCCCAAAAAACAAATTCTAGGTAAGTCTTTGCAACTTAGCAAGACCCTGTCTCAAGATAAAAAGGGCTGGGGATGTAGCTCAGTGGTAGAGCACCCTGGGTTCAATATCTAGTACCATACATACACCCAAAGAAGGAATAACTAGAAAATGATTACTTTGAAGAGAATCACCTTTATAGATATGTAAGTTCCAAGTGTGAGGTGGCAGGATCTTTGTAATCCTTTACAATCACATCTTAAATAAAGATAAAACCAGTAAGAGAACACATTTTTATGTGAGACTTCAAAGAAATTTTGGTGTTATAGGGACATCACCAGCAGATGGATAAACTCAGTGTAAGTGACGGTAAATAATAGAACGGTGCCTGGGACAATTTCACAAGAAAATTTCACCTACAGCAATGGCTATAAACGTTATCTTACATAAATTGTAAATAAGCTTCTGATAAAACCATTAAAATGTCAATGCATGACTATTTATATCAGCCCTATTTCAAAAAAAGAATGCGAGGTGAGCAAATCCCTGGATTCAGTTTCTGAGCCTTCCTTTGCTAATCATAATGTCCCCCAAGGCAATGTCCAAATGCAGAATACCAAGAACCCTTCATTCCAGCCAAAGAAGAAATCAATGGCCAAACAGCACTTACAGGACAATATTAGATCCCATGTCAAACATTCTCCACACCCCTCCATTCTTGATTGGTCCCATTTGCTCTCCAGCTATGCATGACATGGCCTCCCAGAGTAGGTACTCAAGCAACCACTCTTAGTGAGCTACTTTCCAGTGTGATCTCCAAAGCCCCAATGTCTCATTTCCCAATGGCACCCATATAACCAGACCCTATCATGAGCAGCTTTACCTCTGGGATGGATGATGCTGAGGCTTCTCACTTATCAAGTCTATTCCTCCCAGATTTCCCGCTCCCCTGCCCTAGTTTCCTGTACCCCTAAGTGAACATTCAAGCCATGTCCACTACCAACAGACCAGGAGAACCTGCCAAAGGTGCAAAGCTAATATAGGAGTCGGGAACATTCCCCTGCATTTTCCTTGGGTACCCCATGGCTGAGAGGCTTGTCCTTTGAAGGACATGTCCAAGACTACCTCAGAGACCACTAGGGTCCCTCCATGCTGCCCTCTCAGGGATCCTAACCAATCCTCCATCAGAACACTACAGGTCTGAGACAGGGAGAAGGAGCTGGCTGCAGTAGGAGAAGGTATCTCAACTTATGTCTTATGACTTCTGCTCCAGTGGGGGCTATCCCCCTTTCCACGACAAGTTTCAGAGTCTTCTATAAAAGGACTCTGAACCACTTTTGGAGAAGAAAACTGAGAGTACCAGTCTATAAACTCCAGATAAAGTCAGTTTAGAAATGACCTTTAAAGGGTGTCCTGAACAGGTTAAATAAATTAAGAGACGGCCTTTTGAGCAGAGTGTCATACAGACGTGAAAAGAACAGGTAAATACTAGTTGCATCAGTACAGAAAAATCTCCAAGGCATTTAAAAAAAAAAAAAAAAACTCAGTTTGACTGAAATAGTTAACAGACTAATATTCACTAATTTTAGGTATATACTCCAGTGAGCTTTAATAAACGTATTCAGTTACACAACCACCACCACAATCAGCATCTAGCCTTCCATTGCATAGATTTGCCAAAATCTGTATATCCGTTCCACCATTGGACATCTTAAAAGAAAAATTAAGCTTGTTCACACAAGCATGTACACAGCATGCTGCCATTCAGGAAAACAAAAGCAAGCAGACACTCTAGATTTATTGACAATTTCTTTGTAGACACATAAGAACTGGAACCATGGCTGCCTTTTGAGGGGCCAAGAGACACCCTCTCTGTGCATAACTCTTAGCTTAAAAACATTTTTAGGCTAGGCATTGTGGCACACACCAGTAATCCCAGCAGCTTGAGAAGCAGAGGCAGGAGGATCACAAGTTCAAAGCCAGCCTCAGCGAGACCCTGTCTCTCTAAATAAAATACAAAATAGGGCTGGGGATGTGGCTCAATGGTTGATTGCCCCTGAGTTCAATCCCTGATACTCCCCCCCAACCCCCCAAAAAACATTTTTAACTACTTGCATATACTAGTAATTAAAAAACAAACAAACAGAGGTTTTAAGACTTCCTGTAGCTAAGTCTGTGCCCTTTTTTTTTTTTTTGCCAAACCCTGCAACTTTTTTAGTTATGTCTACGAATTATCAAGATGACCAAGACATTTAGCATATTATTCTCCAAATGAGGAAGGAAACCGTTTTCCTTTCTCAGAGTTTTTACTCACTACAAGTTAATCTCCCTTAACTATCTGCTTATTATTTTTTTCTTTTTGGTATTGAACCCAAGAGCACTTTATCACTGAGCTACATCCCCAGCCATATTTTTTTTTAATCTGAGACTCATTTGGTTGCTGACAGTCTTATTAAGTTGCTGAAGCTGGCCTCAAACTTGTGATCCTCCTGCCTCAGCCTGCTTGAGTCATGAGGGTTACAGATGTGCACAACACCTGGCTATCTGCTTCTTAAATAAAAAGCCTCCAGCACCCCTGAAACCCAGGGATCAACGGATCCCAGCACTCTGCACTCGACTCGGCATGCCACGTGGCTGAGCAGGGTCCTGAGGCATTCTGTGGGATGAGAACATGGAAACAGATTCAAACACCAGGCAAAGCCCCAGGAAACCATGGCTCGTGTGACATCCTGACCAGGCCAACCAAGGCATCCGCCCACCTCCTCCCAGAGTCATGAAGGTACAACAGCAACTTAAGAGTCAAACTCCCCTGAAAACACCTCTAGGAACATAAAAGAATTATCTCATGAACATTTGCAATTTCCCAGAAAGCCAAAGTGCATATTCCCTTGTCTGGAGTTTTTTTGTTTAACATCAGTCACTGTTGTTGGCCCTTTTCACAATGTCTGACATGCGGTTCTGCTCAACAAAGGTTTCCTGAAGGCCTACTGGAGGGTGTCCCTGATCCTCACAGGAGGCAATGCATGACCTACCTAATGCCCCATACTTGGTTTTGCCTGGTCTTCCCCACCATTAAATTCAACTGCTTCCATGATTGCTTGGCTCCTTAGTGGGCTGCTTGCCTGCCCAACACGTGCAAGCTATTGATCTCACACAAGGCTTACTCCCTCGAGGTACTGTGCAGGACCAGAGGTGGGAGCACTGCTGTCGTCTGGACAAATATATGTAAGAAAACACAGCAGCCACGATGGGGCAGTGGTTCCCACTCTTCAGCACATGCCACACATTGAAATCTCCACCTGCTCACGCCATTGCATCTAGCACATAGGGAGGTGAGCAAGTCCTGCTCCCTATCAGAGGCTCCCATGCTCCCCAACTCCACCTGGCCCAGTTGGTCCCTCCAACAAAGTTCCGTTTATAAGTATTTATTCTGGGCCTATCATTCCCAAAGCAGGAAACAGGCAGCATGGAACCAGCTCCAAGACAGGAAGATGAAGGTAGCTTCCCAGGGGCTCGGCCAGTGGCTGGCACCAACCCGTGGACTGACTGAGCCTCTCAAAACAGACAAACCTTCAGCAGGAAAGGTGGGGCGAGGCATTTCTGATCAATGCAGAGCCTGGTTAGGACTTTGGGGGGGGCAGGGATTATGAAATGATTTTTGATGATCCATAGACATGGCTCCATGGTAGGATCCTCTAATTTGAAAATCTAGTCCCCAGTTGATTCCCCATCAATTCTTCTGACTGCATCAGGGAGAAAGTTCCACTGTGGAACACTCTGGCGAGTGTCTTTAATGTTCCCTGGGCCCGGGAAATCTCCCTTTCTAACACAAAGGGAGCATGGGTGCTTCTGCAGAAACTGGCAAAGGATAAACTCCCACTAGAAGTCAATGACACTGTTGTCTTCAGTGTGTTTACTTTTACAGTTACTTTTTGTTTGGGACATGCAATAATTAATTTTCTGGTCATGGAAGGGTCAAAGTTCTTTTTTCGTAAGACTAAAAGGCTGAAAGTCAGCTGGTTAAAAGAAAATATGAAATAAGAAGTATGACAGGAGGTAGAGATTTAAGACACCCCCCCTCAAAAAAAATGCAAAAATCATGCAGGTAGTACGTGTTTTTTCTACATGGATACACCAAGAACCAGGCCTCTGATAACTACAGAGCAGAGCCACTGAGGTGAGCCCAAGAACCAAGACAGGGAAGCACGAGAGGCAGCTTTTAGGAGGAATGGGAAGAGCTCACGGCAAGAGCCCAGGCACACGTGATGTGGGGGCAGATGAGGAGGCTAGAAAGGTAAACCGAGGCCAAGTCATGGATAGCCCTGAGGCTGGAGGTAGCTGTCTGGTTTCAGCTGTGACTGTGGGGCCCAGCAGAGCTCTCCAACCCTCTCGACAAGTAGAAGGGGTCCCATCCCCAAAGCTGGACCAATTTGGAGGAGGAGGGGAGATAAGCTGGGGTGCATGGTGTCTGAGGAAAGGTCAAGGAAGCAGCTAGAACTACGTCAGCACTGACCACAGTCAGGCCTTGAAAAGGAGGATGTGGCTTATCACCAACTCAGGAGGCCCCACCAGGGTGGTGAATGGAAGGGAGCATGGGAGGACATAGGCGGCTTGGGAGGCAGGTGTTAGCCCAGGCAGGCTCCTGCAAGAGATAAAAAACTCATCACCATATTTGGGATGAAAATTTCTGAGGAATTAAAAAAAAAAAAAAAGAAAAAATTGGAATAGGCTTAAAGGGGAGAAAAAAAAAAAAAAAGACCTAAAGATAGCCTAAACAAAACACTCGGTCGGCCCCAGTGCCGGCCTCACTGTCTGCTGGCCATATGGCGTGTGATAAGCCAGAATGCGTGTATTTATCTTCCGTGGCTGGTCTATAAAGCTGAGTGCCAGCCCTCTGCAGTAGAGACCCTGTTTTGCTCTTCAGCCCCGACTCACAGCTCCCAGTCCTCGGTCCCTGCTCTGGAGGCGATGGTTGTCACCTCCCTTCCCCCATCCTTGCTGCTAGCCTCAGCCCCCACACGAGCCACGGCCTCCACAGCTGTTTTCCCACAACCCGATAAACCACAGGCCTTGCCCGCTTCCTCCTCAGCCAGCCAGGCCGCACTGTGGGCAGCCAGCTAGCTCCCTAGCATTCGCCCGAGATTGTGCACTCCGCCATCCCACAGGTCCTCCACTGTGGCTCCGACTGTGACTGATAGCAAAACACTTTCTTTGTGGCTGTCGAGGATTAGCACCTTGAACACTCCTTAAGAGCAATGTTGACTCGAGGACCACAGAGGGGTTGTATCTTCCTGGTGTATCTCTTCAGCCCTCCTTCTTGCTTTGGAAAATGGCCAAGCAACATCATCATCATCCCAGTCCACTAACGCAGGCCTGCACCCTGGCTCTCCATATCATGAGCAAATAACCACATACAGGTCCATTATGGTCCTGCGCCCAAGAGTTCTGTTCTCCGCCTCTTCTCATGGCTACCTAAGTCTTTCCTTTGGTCAGCCAGGGTTTGAGCAGAGAAGTCCTGCTTACAGGATGGAGGAAGATCACTAGAATGCAATCTGCTACCAGGAGGCTAAGTTACAAGTGAATTTCAGATCAATGACACATTGTTTTTAGTATGTCCCACGCAATATTTGGCACATCCAATAGTCCTTACTTTTCCATGTTCCAAAACATTACATGTATACATGAAACCGCAGATAGGACCGAACCTTATACATACCGTTTTATGTATGTTGTATATGAACCAATGGTAAATCTCAATTCACAAATTAGGCAAGGTAAAAAATAAATAATAATTAATGGCCAGGCGCAGTGGCACATGCCTATAATCCCAGCAGCTAGGGAGGGTGAGGCAGGAGGATAATGAGTTCAAAGACAGCCTCAGCAAAAGTGAGGCACTAAGCAACTCAGTGAGACCCCGTCACTAAATAAATAGGGCTGGGGATGTGGCTCAGTGGCTGAGTGCCCCCCCCCCAAAAAAAAAACAATAATTAATGGTAAAATACAACCATTATAATGGTCTACAAAATGAATTATTTAAAACTTATGAATTGGTTATGTCTAGAATTTTCTATTTAATACTTTCAGATCTAGATTGACTTCAGATAACTGAATCCTCAGAAAACTAAACCATGGCTGAGGGGGAACTTCTGTGTGTATGCTAAAAGAAATTACTCTTTGCTCAGGTGAAATTCCAATTTAACTGGGAATCCTATATTTTTTACTTGCCAAATGTGGCAACCCTAGATTATCAGGAAGTGACAGGACCAACCCTGGGGCAGCCCTGCTCTCACCCAGTAGCCCTCACAGGCCACAGAGCAGCCCTGCTGAGGTCTGGTCCTCCCTATTGACATCCCCGAGTTCATGTCACAAAGGCATGCAGGTTCTCTGTGGTCCTGAATTGCAGAGGTGACCCCTGGTAGGCTATGCACAAAGGATAACTTCTCAGTCAAAGCAAGAAGTTACAAAGAACCCAAAGGAAAGCACGGATGGCATAGTCCTGGCACAAGGAAGTGCAAGAGAAGATGCCCTGTCCCCAGCAAGTGTGAAAATACAAAGCATGGACACTCAGTGCCTTTGCACACAAGCCTGTCCTGAGCAGTCTCTCACATACCCCCAAGGGCAATCACAAGCCAATGGAATCCAAGAGCAAGAGGGGCAGGGGCTGGGGACTTAACAGGAACGTGGGCAGCTTTATAAATGGCCGGCACCTCAAGTGCTGGGGCAGCTGGTCTAGGCAGGTCCCAGCACGAGTCCTGGCAGAGGACAGAGCCCAGCCCCAGTGAGAAGCATTTCAGGGGCACAGACTCATAGGCTCTGGGCCAGAGCAAGTGCCCTAGATGTGGGGACACTTCTCTATACACACCCCAGAAGCAGCTGTTATTCTCCTGATCTGGCACCATCAACGTAATAATAGAAAGAGACTTCATCTCTGACCCATACGCTATTTTTACTATCAGTCAGAAATCCACTGGCTCATAATATCAAGTTAAGCTATAAGAAATTACCCTTTTTGTTAAGTCAAAAATGTTAGAATATTGGCAGTTCTGTGTAGTCCAATCAAATAACACTGAATACCTACTATTTGTCAGACTCTGTGCAAGTGTAGGCTGCACAGAATATAAATTGATCATCACCTGTATATTGATCACAGTATTCAATTCACATGGCCACTTTCGAGGCAAATACTATTGTGTGCATTTCATAGAGTCAGAGACTGAGTCACAGAGAGGGCACAATGCTCATCCAGTTGAATACACACGAGGGCTGTATGACTCTAAAACCCACATGCATTCCACCTACCTACCATGAGCCCTGCCCTGGCTCAGTGGCTGACCATTCCTGCAGTATCAAGCACTTCCAGGAGTCCCACCTGGCAAAGGGACCACTCTATACTCAATCAAATCCAGTATCCTGTGTTAACAGCAAAGTGTATTTAACAATAATTTCAAGAGGAACAAAACATTTGGAAGTTGATTTAGAGATAGGAGGGAAAGGTCAAACATGCACTCCTAAAAGAAACAAAAGTAATCAAGCAAGAAAAATTTGGCCAACCAGTTTTAAAATGCCTTCATTCTGCCTATGAACAAATAGATAGTGGGCTACTGAGAAAGCCATCAGGTATGGTGAGATCCAGCACTACTGCAAGCCTGGAGGCATGTGCTTCTGAGGCTGCCCTCCAGGAAGACCACTGGACTTCACAGAGGAAAGAGGATGAGAACACTCTCAAAAGTCAGGATCATCACTGGCCTCCTGGTCCCTGTAATCCCTCTCAGAGTCTGAGACCAGTACTATCAAACACATAAAAGGGCTGTCAGAAACTTAAAACAGTAGGAAGAAATAAACATCCTTCTCCTTGTGAAATAGAATTTGGACGTTGGAGAACACATAAACACAAAGTAGCTTCGACTAGTTCCAAAAGAACATCTAATGCCATCAGAATTTGAGGATGAGGAGGAAGAAGGGACTGACCTTCACGTGGGCCACGTAGTGACGACACGTCTCCTCCATGTGGGTCAGCTGTAGTTTCTCTGAGACCTGGCCGGCAGTCTCTCCCAGCAACACAAAGTAGACCCTGGGCAGCTGGCCCTTCTCCTTCTTGGACACATCTGCTGTCAGAACGTAATTGAGGCCTGCCAATAAACAAGAGGTCAAAATGTCAGAAAAGATAGAGGGGCCAGGCCACCTCCCCTCCCCCTCACAGGATCCACGCATGTTTCACAGGACACCTTGCCCTCCAGAGCATGGAGGACCGTGGGCCACGTCAGGACCTGCTGGGACAGACGTGTGCAGCCAGGTGCTCACAGAATCTAGACAGAACCAGGATGCACTCTGTCTTTGTGGTGACACTCATGTATGTACCTCATGACTACCCCAATCTAAACTTCATGCCGCCACAAGGTCCCAGGGGAGCTGCTGACACACTCGTCAACCATTAGCTGTACCCGACCCAGGGCAGTGTTCAGAGAAGCAAGCATCGTGGCACATCTGCAGCCGGTCACTAGAAGCCTCTGAAATGATGGTGGCACCATGCAGTGACTATCCTGGGTGAGACCACCCACCACAAGGGAACAATCACGTCCAATAACTTCATCTCATCTCATGAATGAGGAGTCCTGTTCACTGTGTCCACTGGACTGCAGCACTCACAACTTACTGAGCACTGACTACGTGCCAGATGCTGTTGTGAGTAAAGGTGGGACAACATAGGCAAGGACACGCATTCACGGTGCCCACATGCTTCAAAACCCAGAGGAAGGCTGCAGCAGATCTCGTTCTCAGGGGGCCAAACATGGTGACCGTGCACTTTGAGGTGCCCATCCCTCTAGCAAAACCCGGGCCATAGTGGGCCTGGATAGAGGTCCACCCCTGAAAAAAAACAAAAAACAAAACTCCTCCTCTGTACCTGAAGGTCTAATGGTAGTTGGCAGAATGACTGGGATGTGAAAACAGGAGGGTTACAAGGTCAAAGGCATGCTGGAGAAACCCAAAATGTTTTACCTCCATCATTTCAGAGTCCAAGTAAATTATAACAGTACGCTTCTTAGGTAAATATGGCTTTAGTATCAACAGACCCCTCTCACCGTTTTTTTTGGCACAGAAAAGTAGTAACTCTTTTTAACTGTTTTGTGGATTGAGAAGATATTGATGGTTTTAAATAAGATAACAGGAAGCTCCATTCCTAAAGCAACTGGAGGAGATGGCGGAGCAGTGGGAAAGCAGATGACCCAGGCCCATCTCTACACATCTGCCTCTTAGAACCCAGGGCCTCGGTACCAATAAAATGCAGTTCTGTGTCTGCCAGCCATTAGGTCCATGAAGCCAGGCAGCGGGCAGCTCTGGCTTTTAACATCAAAGGGGGAGGTCTAAACCAGGGTGAGAGGAAGGTGACCTGGGCAGGCTTTCTGCTGCATCTAATTGCTTCTCTGGGCTACTGCCATGTCAGGGCTCTTGCCACACCAAGCAGGCGGATTCCTGGTTAGCAAGGGCAAGCCTGCCCCAACTTGTTTGTTCCAGAAACAGCTGATTTCCAAAGCAAGGCTGGGTCAGCAGGAGGGACCGAGGTCATGGATCATCCCAGGATAGTATTACCGTTAAGAAGAATGGTATGAATTGGGTGCAATGGTACAAAGCAGTTACCCCAGCTACTTGGGAAGCTGAGGTAGGAGGATCACAAGTTGGAGGCCAGCCTGGGCAGCTTCATGAGACTGTCTCAAAATAAAAAGGGCTGGGAGTGTAGCTCAGTGGTATAGTACTTACATAGCATGTATGAAGCCCCGAGGAGGAAGAGGGAAGGAGAAGAAAAGATGTATATGGGAAACCATTTGAACACAGGAAACATGGGCACCAGTTCAAGGGTTACACGCCAAAGGGCTGTGGATTCACAGGCCATTGAAGCTTTGCAACAATGTGGAGACCAATTAGTTTAAACCCTCCACCTTTAAGATGAGGGGACTGAGGTCCAAAAGGGGAAAAGACTTGTTCCAAGCCAGAGCCATCTGCCAGAGAGAGCAATCTAGAACTCTAGTCTCTGGTTTCGGACTAGCCCTACCATGTTGGTTCTTGATGCCTTTTTTTTTTTTTTTAATTACCTGACCTCACCTAAAAACTTATTTTTTTGATGCAGAAACAGAACCAAACACAGAGATCCAGAACTACTGAACTCCAACCAATCTGCTTTCTAGTGATTACAACTCCCCTGACCAACAGTTAAAAAAAAAAAAAGTGGGGTGGGGGGTGTAAGTTGAAATGAAGTGAGACTCCAAGCCCCAGTTAGCTGGAGAGTACACTGCTTGCTGGAAGACAAGCTGAAGGATCCTGGCCAGGGAACCTACTTAGGGTGGCAGCTGCCAAGTAGCCTGTCCTCGGTGGCCCCAGGCTAGCCTTCCTCCCAAGTGAGAGAACTACGGTGCCAGCCTCAGGAAAGGGAGTAATGGAGAGAACAGAACAGAGCTATTGTGCCACAGACAAATTGGCTGAGCTCAGAGAAAACCCCGGGTGGAAATGAACACAGGAAGACAGAGCAGACAGTATCGATCCCCCACCCATATCCTCTTGGCCCGAACCCTTTCTCTGCGGTCCAGCCCAACCTGCAGCTACCAGCACCTGCGTCCCTTTACCCAGGGCTTTCTCTAGTGGCTCTGCCAACATGCACGGCAGGCCAGAGGGCCTGGGCAGCCCTCCGTGGGGCAGGATCCCTGTTCCCTCAGCCTTTAGATGGGATAGTGGAGAAGGTGCCTCAGAGCTGACTTTCAGGGTTCCCCCACAAGTTCCAACTGCCCACATGGGTAACCTGCTGAGTAATACACCTATATGGCTGCTAGGATAGTTATGTGTCAACTTGGCTGAGCTGTACAGAATACCCAGATATTTTGCCGAGCATCAATTCAGTGTTACTATGAAGGTATTTTTAAAGTGAGATCAACATTTAAATCAGACTTTAAATAAAACAGATTGATCTCTATACTGTGGATGAGCTTCATCCAATCATTAGTCTAAAAAAAAAAAAAACAAAAAACTAAGGTCCCCTCACAGAAAGAAGGAATTCTGCTTCTAGCCTGCTTTGGATTTGAGATTCAACCTCAACTATGCCCTGGGTCTCTAGCCTATTGCCTGCCCTGCAAAATTCAGATGTATCAGCCCCTACAATCTTATTAACTAATTCTTTAAAATCAGTCAATCAAGGTCAGGGGTCAGATCAGTGGTAGAGCTCTTCCCTAGCATGTGAGAGGCCCCGTGTTCAATCCCCAGCACCAATCATCATCATCATCATCCAACCAACCTCATATTTATATCTGTTTTCTGTCTCCCTCCTTCCCTGTTCCGTTTCTCTGACTACAGCTGCCCACCCTTGCTGTCTCAGTACCCCATTTCCCTACTGGTGCTGCCAGGGATCACCCCTGGTTTTGCTAGTTTTGTTTTTGTGATGCTGGGGAATGAGCCCAGGGGGTATTCTACCACCGAGTTTCATTCCTCGGTCCTATTTATTTATTTATTTATTTTACATTTTGAGACAAGGTCTTGCTAAGTTGCCCAGGCTGGACTTGAACTTGTGATCCTCCTGCCTCAGCCTCCTGAATTGCTGAGATGACAGGCATGGGCCACCGAGCCCGGCTCAGAGTTTACTCCTGAATCAATGATGTGCACTTGGATCCTTGACTCTAGATCTATTTGGGGGATGACCCAGATTAACACAGGGAAGTCAAGAAAAGGGAATGGATTTGACCTTCAACATGTGCCCAGCACTGGATTGGGTACTTTAAAAAACACCAACCTCCATCCTCAAACTGCAGAACTGTAGACATGTGGCATCTCCTGCAACTCAAGGAAGGGGAGGAAGAGCAGCAGCTCAGAGACTGAGCTGAAAATGAGGCACACTGCTCTGCCCCAGGCGGGAGTGTGCATGCCAACACTCTCAACATTTCAGAAAAATCTGAAAGGTAACAATCATGGACAGACTGAATTAGCCTATTCGCCAAGTGCAATCATTTTGGAAGCATTTCATCTCGAGAACCGTCTACTTATTGCTTCTCCTTGGTTCAAAATTTATTTTGACATTTGAAATGACCCAAAAAATAGTCAGTTCTGTGTCGGACTCTTCTAGAAGCAAGACGCACCATGAGAAACCCTGCCTGAGTGAGGAGGGTCTTGTAGCCGCAGGCAGTAAGAAGAAACAAAGATCATTCTGCAGCTCTGGGCTCCACTGATAGTTTTAAACAGCACTCACCCAAGTCCCCAGGGGGGCTGGGAATGGGCTCCATGGGAAGTGGAGAATGTGTCAGAGCAGCAGCCAATCAGCTCACTTGGTTTGGGGCGTACTGTAGCTGCCCCTCACGTGAGGCAGACAACCAGCCCCGAGAGGGTGCTGGTTCTGATCCGGGCCCTGCTCCAACAGCACATCTCACGGCTACAGGTTTTCCATTCTGGCAGCTCGAGTTCCTGCCATGTCAAATGATGTCATGTTGATGGAAAAGCTGATGAGCCCCGAGGGATGCTTTCCCTCCCTCCTTCCCCTGCCCCCAGCTGGTTCTTTAGGACCCCCCACACCAGCCTGGGCCAGGAGGGAGCCAGCTGTCTCCCATCAACTCTGGCTCTGGTCTCTCCCAGCCAGTTTCGAATCATTCCCATTCTCCATCAGAAGAAGATTTCTGCTGGGAAAAATCTACTCATAAATTCTCCTTCCAGGGTTTCCCTTAGAGTTTCCCAGGAGGAAAGGCGAAAGGGTTATTTCTACTTTAACAGCTTTCCTACGTTTTCTTCCTCTTTTCCTCAAGGAATGACGCAGTCATTACCAGACTGAAGGTTCCCCCATTCCTCACTCATCTTCACTTTCCCTTGTTATCCCACTGCCTGCTTCTCAAAAGACCAGGACTCAGAGGATGTTCTCTGCATGCAAACACTCTCCAGAATAGAAATGCATCCCTAAAGCAGAAAAAGGGCCCATGGTCAAGTTGCGCGTTTCCACCCAATTTCCCCTATTGGTGTGAATGGCCAGCTCTCAGGCCCTGGGCTCGATAGCTTGTCCAGAGGCAGGGCAGACACCTCTGCTCACTCACAACTTCATCAGGCTATCTGACAGCCAATGGAAACGCAGCAGCACTGGGTCAGTGTGCAAAACAGAACCATGGAGGGCTCACCCCCAAACCCACCCTGGTTTTCATTCAACACTGGTGAGAGTCCAGAGGTGCCAGCCTGGATTCCCAGCCTTCAGGGAGAGAAATGAACAGGTCAGGCTTCAGCCTGTCCAGAGAGGAGCAAGAGCACTATCTACCCTTCCTTTGGCCAACCAGGAGGCTCCATGAGGCCGTAAGCAGCTCCCCAGGGAAAGGATGAAGTGATGAATAACACTCCTGGGGACAGGCAGAACTCTTGTTTTTTAACTACTTAAACACATTATGAACTTGCCCTTGGGGGAGTCCACTGTTGGAGTGAGAAATCTGTGTTCATGTACCAGCATAAATCTGCCAACCAAGGAGCCTGCATGTGTCTAGAAGAGCGAGCAAGAAAGACTCCTCTCCCCCCAAAACAAAAGCCCCATGAGGGCAAGGATTATGCCCATCCTGTCTATTACTCTGTGCCCAGGGCTGAACAGTGGCACTTTGTAAGGGCCTCATAACTATTGATCGAACATGGATTTGCCTCACGATCCCATCTCCGCGCTTCTCAAGAGACCAACGAAGGAAATCAAGAGAATGGCCCTGGCCTGCAAATGCTCTCTGGAAGAGAGATACAGGCTTTTATCGGGATTTTGTTTGTTCGCGTGGAATTTCTCTTTCTACTCAATCAGCCTTGCCAAGTACAAACAAAGCACCTATTAATCTACATAATATCCTGGAATCATTTCCTCCAAATGATCCTGTGCTCTGCGTTCTAATCAACGCTGACCCTGTCTTGTTCTGGGGCTTCATCCAGTCTCTGGAGGCAGGACAGCAAGTCAGCCTTCCCCCAAGTCTAAGAAATAGCAGGGACAGCTACCACCTGCTTTCTCTGCGCTGCCAAAGCAGGGCCCCCTCTTTTGAAAACCTAAGCCTTTGAAAACTCCACGTCCTGATCCCACAGTAAATGGAATAATCCCCCCGACATCTGGCTGATGCTGCAAACTCCACGGGGAGCCTCCAAAGACCATCACTTCTTTTTTTCTAACTGCATGGAATGTTCCATAAGACCCAGGCTCCCTGGCACCACATTCCCACAGCCTGGCCCGCCCATGGTCCAGTGAAGTTGAGTCTGGTCCACGTACATTGGGCAAAGGATGCTTGGGGTCCAACATCATGTGTCCTAGAGCTGTGGATGAGCAGGAGAGAGAGGGGAGGGAGCTCTGAGGGAAGGGGTGTCCAGCCCACCCATCTGCTGCCTGCAAAGCCGGCCGATGCAGGGCAGGAGAAAACTCCGAAACGTCCCACAGCTGCCCACCATCCTGCAATCCTACTCCAGCTAAGATGTGTAACCCGAGCCCTGACTCGGTGACTCATTACCAATTTCTCCCGGAACGTGTCTGCCGTGGAATCTGAAGCAGGCCGTGACGTTCAGGCAGTTCACAGGCTGCTGTCCATCATGACACTGAGGCGCCGTGATGTTGATGGAGCCTGGGAGGAAGATGGAGACGTCCACCGTAATGACCGGCCTGGCCCTGCAGGGCAAGAGGGGAAGATGACTCAGTCATGGTAAAGAACAGCTCTCGGGAATCAAACAAGAACTACATAGACAGGATAAATCCCAGGCCTTCAGCCAGCATTTGATTAAAGTATGAAGAAAAAAAAAAAAAAAGAACCCCAAGAGAGAAGGTCCAGTGTGCTCTGTAAATACTTTTTCTGGTCTTAAAAGTAGCACATTTCCTAATATATTAATGGTTAGCCTTCTAATAATAAAGGCAAGTTAGTTGTTAATCAAACACATCTGGTTGAAGCCATAAGTGAACCACCAGATGCTGCCGGGTGATTACTTAAAAATTTTTATCAAATAAGTTCTGATTTCCACTTACTAGGGAGCTATGGGTGTATTTAAGAGGAGTTCCTACACCAGAAGGCAGGGCTCAAGAACTAGGGGCAAGCTCAGGTGTCCTCCAAAGCATTCACTGCCATTGTAAGCACAAACTGCAGTCCCTCCAACTGGCTGAACCGCCTCCTTCATTTATCTCTACCAATTCAGGGACCATTTTTCTTAATGACCTTGATTAATGAAGTCCCTGCTGGTGACAGCAAAGCACTTCAAGGGCAGAAAAAAAAAAAAAAAAAAAAAAAAAAAAATCAACCCGCCTGGCCTCAGAATCAAATCAAACCCAATAAACATTCACAGTCCTCTCCCTTGACATGGCCCATCCCCCAGCTCTTGATGGATGGTCAGTGTCCATCCAAGCCAACAGATGGACAAAATTCTGCTCTCATGGCAAACATCTGCTCAGGGAAGTTTCACCTAAGCCTCCGCTTAACCTTCTCCCCTGCAGGCCTCTGAGAGCCTTTTACCTCTAAGGAGCCCCAGTGTCAGTCATAGGGGTGACATAATGAGATTAAGGGACCTTAGTGGCTTGGGAACAATGACCTCACTTGTATACCATGCTCCCTCAAAGAGAGCCCAGGGTGATGAGCAGATGGGAATGACAATCCACCAACTCCAAGAGAAGGAAGCAGCAAAGAAAACCTTGGTGGGAAAAGGAAGTGAGGCCTGCCTGCGGCAGATGGCGTGAGGGTGATCCAGCGGCTGCCACCACTCCTGGGACAGGAGGGTCAACAGAGGGGCAGCGGGACTCCCTGAGCAAATCCGGCTGTAGGGCAAAAGGAAGTGGGACAACAATGGTGCCTGAAGGATATCAACATCCTGGCCTCTCAATTTTCTTCTCGGTTCATTCTGAGAATGCTAGAATTACCTTAGAAAATGGATAGGCTACCCCTGGTCAGCACGATTGTATGCCAATGAACACTGCAGAAAGCCCCACTGACTCTTCAACAGCCAGCGGCAAGGTCCCTTCTCCCAGGAAGTTCCCAAGAACCCCTGGCTCCCTCGGTGGCCCCACTCCACCACCCTTGCTAAGGAGAACAGTGCTAGGTTTTTCCAAATCAGTCCCCCACCAAGAACTGAGATCCCAATGAATTCATCCTTATGCTGGACACTACTGCAGGACAGGAGATGTGTAAAGTAGGTGTAAACTTTACTGCAGCCCAGGAAACTGAAAATCACAGCAGTGCCCAAAGCTTCGGGAGACACAAGAGAGACCAGGAGGCATCAGGTACTGGAGAGAGCTGGTTTCTGCCTGGGACAGACAGCCCCACCCTGCAATCCCTGAGCTGCTTGGTCCTGGAACCCAAGAAAAGTCCATGTCCTCCTGCTCCCCTGGGCCAGAGGCTACCTGGTCAGGGAACGGGCTGAGTTCTCCTGTCATTAGAGAGCTCTGCTGCACAGCGCAAGGCAAGCAGGAGGCAGACGTGAGCAGTCCCCACACGATGACCTTGAAGGTTAGGAAACAGAATCCTTTCAAACAGTCGGCAGGGACTCTCACGGGTACATCTCCTTCCAACATCTGTCAGATAGGTTCCCTCAAACCTTTTTGTTTCAGCTCCAAGTATTGTTTTTGGATGAGGAAAAGCCCAGAAATCTTTCATAGCGTCTCTGATCACTTCCTTTACCCCTCGATGGCAAAGCACCAGGTACCTATCACCCTAACACAGAGCCTGCCCTCCTAAGCAAACTTCCTGAGGGCAGAGCAGGGCCCACTAGCCCGCCCTCCTGGGGCAGGAGATGGCTTTTCACAGTCCTGCCTGCAAATGCCCCAGCCTCTAAGATAAAAGCAAAGGGCACCCGAGGACAGCACTGCAGTACTTTCCAGACTTCCCAGAGGCTGGTAGCTGGAATGCTTGTTTCTTACAACTGACAGTTCAAATCTTAACATTCCGTTTCTAGGTGGGTAATAAAAGCAGCTGGGGCACCCTGTGGCACGGTGTTGCTCAAACTTTTTCTTGTCTTTTGCAGAGTAGAAACAGGTGGACATATAAAGAGCCTACCCTCTAGGTGACACTTCGCCACCAGCAAGCCCTGGGGCTCTCTACCTCCAGTAGACTTACGTCTGTTTACACTGGAAGCCACCCTCAGTCAGGTCTTCTCTGAGCTGCAGCCCAAGCATTCCTAACCTATGCCCCTCTGCAGTCTCTCCTTGAAGAGATCAAGAGATCAAGTACAGTGTGGAGATGGTCCTGGGCCTCCCCCCTTTTCTGGTCCCACCCAAAATCTGAGGTCACTCAAAAATCCATGAACTTGCCCAGCACCCAAGTCATGTCTGAGCACCCTACTTAGATCAGCTGAAACCTCCAGGCCTTCTTGTTCCTTGTCAGTCAGTCATATCCCAGGAACCTGATCCTAATGATGCCACCATAGATGTCCAGCCTACATGGCCCCTCAGATAAGCTTGATGATTCCTTTGCCTGTCCCTCCTTGCTCCCTCCACAGTTCATCTCTGAAACCTCCACTGTTCCCCAAGTCCCCTGACCTCCTGGAATAGACTGGGGGGTTAGCATCCTCAGCTTCACCCTCATCTCAAGCTGAACCTCCCCTTGACTCTATTCCTATCCTAGGGTACCCAAAAGATGAGGCCCCCACACCCTCGGCCTGCGTGCCAGATTCCCTCTCCAGCAGCCCTGTCCTTCCTTACCCCCCACCAACCACCCACAGCAACCTCTCCAGGCCCCAAGGGAGGAATGGGGTCAGGGTAGCAGGGCTCAGATGAATGGGGATACAGCTGAGCTTGACCACCTCTGTTCCCTTCCAGGAGGGTTAGGGCCTTAGGACATGAGGAAAGTTCTCACAGATATCCTTGGCCTAACTCCTGCCATCCTTAAAATACCCTCTCCGAACCACCTGCCAATTCCATTTGCTCCTTAGCCGCCCAGCTCCTGGAGAGGCAGTCAAGAGTCGCTCTGTGCTCTCAGCTTCTCCTTCCCTCACCCACCCACAGCCATCTGGCTCAGGCCCCATCACTCCTGCAAAGCTGCCAAAGCCACAGAACCACTGGCTTCTGTCACCTCCAACGGGACTCAGCCCTTCCTGAAACCAAAACCAGTGCCCTTGACCTCGTGACCCTGCTTTGCTGTCTTCATGGCACACCATCTGTAATTACTTTTTTTTTTTTTTAAGTTAATAAAATCTGCATGCCCTTGATCTCTTTACCCATAAAATGGGAATGATAACCATACCTATATCATGGAACTGGTAAGCAGCAGGGAGTCAATGCATATTCTGTCAAGAGAAAAGTGAATAAATCCCAGCACAATCAACACAGCCCAACGCGGAACAATCTTGAGAACATCGCATTGCATTAAAGAAACCGGAATCGAGAGCCCATTCTAATTCCATTTATGTGAAATCCCAGAACAGGCCAAAGTGATCGAGGGGGACAGAAGTCACAAGAGTGCCTGGCTGTCTATCAAGAGAATGGGATAATCAGAAAGAGCACAAGGAAACTAAGTAGTGATGAAATGCTCTTTATCTTGATGGGAGATAGCAGTTATACAGGTGTGTCTACTAGTCAAAACTCATCGAGCCATACACGCAAATTGGCACATTTTACTGTTTGCAAATTATACATCCACACCGGAAGAAAATGACCACAAAGAATGAAAATACCAGTCACGTGACACATGCAACATTTCAGGGGATGGCAGACCGCATGTACGGTAGAGGTCTGGAGATGGCATCACCTAGTGAGTCATAGGTTCCGTAAGCATATGCTCTGACACTTGCAGTGACAAAGTCACCTAGCCAAGCATTCATGTCTTTGAATATGAATAGCGGTTACTTGATGCAGGACCTTATGTAAAATGCTTAGACAGCGTCTGGCGTATGGTAGGTATTCATCCAACATTAGTTGCAGTTATTACCTATTTGTATAGGAGCTAGACCAGGTCTGTCAAGTTCTCTACCGAATCCCCAGGATCTGACATGTGCGTAGTTGCATCTCAACAGGTCAACATGACGGGCTGAGTAAAGAAGTGAAAGAATTCCTGGGATCTCAACATCCCCATGAGCTCCTCCACAGCTGGCCTGGCCTCTGGGCTCCTCATCCAGGCTGGGGCTCTCAAGTTCCTTTCTTAGACTCCTTCCTTGGATCTGTGCTCTCTCTGGCATTCTCCTCCCTGGATTTCACATTTGTCCCTAATAAGTTTCACCTCATCAGACTCAACCCCTCACCCTGGGCTGGATTCTGAGATCTCAGGTCCACTAAGCAATCACTTCAACATTCACATCAGTGTAGAAGACAAAAAACATTCATGAAGGAAGAAAAGCCCTTTGGAGCTCGCATGCACCTCCAGCCCAAAAGAAATTCAACAGACGGAAGGAGGATGATAAAATAACCTACAGAAGGGAACTTAAAGCCAGATGCTCCCAGGATCAAGAAGGCCTATTTTCAACTGAGAAGCCAAGGAACGTGTCATGGTGTATCTGAGAGCAATCTCAACAAATGGGATCAGGCTGCTCAGGAGGTGAAGAGAGTACGAACATATCAAGGAAGGCGAGTGAGAACTATGAGTCATAAGTTTAATCTCCTCCATCATCTGGAGCCTCAAAAGTTGTCTTACACAAGAGGAAAATCATCACCCCAGAGAAAAGAGTGATAAAGAAAGTAAAAACCCAGTCAAGATGGAGAATTAAGAACCATGGAGGTTTGATCTCCGTGAATCCCTGCCTGGGGGACATAAATGTTACCTTCACACACTGAAGGGCTGCTGTGCAGAAAATGCTAGACCAGGAAGCAGAACCTCAGTGAGGTGAATTTAACCCAATTTACATCATAAGATTTGCTAACCTGGGGAGAAGGAGGCCAGGCACTGCTAAGAGCACTTTACACTATTTAACGGAGTTCTGGCCAAGAACATCCTGTTCTGCAGACGAGCATCCTGAGGCAGAAGGTCAGGACCTTGCCTTTCTAAGGACACAGGCAAGGTTTGAATCCAGGCCACCTGGTCCCCAAGGTCACACTCAACCTCAAGGTCATTCTGCCTCTTTAACAATGCAATATTTAAGAGTTACCTGGGGATCAACTGTTTCCTTAGAAGTTCCTAAGCCATGGCACCTCATTCAGGAGGCTGTGTGTGTCTCTGGGGGAGACTCAGAGAAGGCAGGACTGAATGAGAAGTATCTGGAGCATGGAACTACGTGGCCTCTGGGATCCTTTCCAGTTCTAAGATCCTATCAGTCTATTTTAGAACGTTCTGCCATGAGGTTACTAACAAAACCTAAGAGTTGGCTCCCACTCCAAAGTGTAATTCTGCCTCCTCTGACTCACACAGACAGAAATACTTAGAGATGGTTCATGGGTGGTGATGGCGACCACCCCCCACACACCAGTCTTTGAAGGAGAGATCCTGACTCAATGGGCTTCAGTGAGCACTAAACTTGAGCTCACAGTCCTCACACTTCTGCTGCCACCAAACAGTGAAGTGCCCCTGATCTCTGGAAGTTGAGAGCTAACTGATATAAAGAAGCTGGGTACAGAGATAAAACGTAGGAAGGACAGTACTTCCCAGCCCTTTGAATATCATAGCACCCATCAAAAATGATAATATTTATCATTAATATTTATATTGCTGTTCATGACCACAAGGAAACAGCCCCTAGGTTTAGGTCTCTAAAAATCCTGCTATCATCCCCCACCTATAAGCCACTCAAGGCCCAACAGCTGGAGGAAAAGAATGAGACATTTGCATCCACTAAGCACTCCCAGCCCCCAAAAAAATTCAGCAGAGGGAAAAGCTGCCCATCAGTGAATACACACTGTGCCTCCCCCACCAGTCCCACCCCTCCCCATGAAGAACACACCCAAGGAGCAGGGGTGAGGCACCTCACCTTAAAAGAACCACACTGTCGGACATGAAGGCTCCAATAGTGACATCTGAAAACAAGAAGTCACAGTAGTCAGAAACTTATGGAAGGCCACCCACTGGCCCTGGCATGACACATGACAGCAACAGACACCTCTGACTGCCATTGTCTGCACCATGTAATGATTGTAAGAATCAGAGTCACATTGTCCCAAATGGCAGCCAACCCACATATGGCTATTAAGACCTTAAAATGTGTCTGCATTGAGATGGGCTCTAAGAGTAAAATGCACACCAGATTTTGAAATCCTAATTTTTAAAAAAAATTAACTCATTAATGGCTTTTATGTTGATTATGTATTAAAATGATAACATGTTGGCCATTTGGGATTAAACATTATAAAAATTAACTTCACTTATTTTGTCTATAACTCTAATGTGGTTACTAACATATTTCAATTTACATATATAGCTCAGATTTTTTTACTTTTTAATTGACGAGTTAAAGAGAGGGATACCCTAAATTAAATAACTCTTAGAAAATGCTCTAGGGTCTCCGAACCATGGAATAATCCCCTTTCACCCTCACTCTATGTGACCTCAGTGTGTCCCTGTGTCTTGTGGAGTGTAGAATCATTATTTGCAGGACCATCTTCAAAAGCTGTCAATACTTTATAATACTTGAGAAAAATTATCGCACATGTCAAATATTACTATTACACATGCTAAATTTAAAAATTTATAAAAATACTTGGTAAACTATAAACCAAAACACTGGCTTAACTATTCATGTTTTGTGGTGCAAGAAGAGTTCTCTTTTTCCTTTGCCATGCTGGGGATCAAATGCAGGTCATTGCATATGCCAGGCAAGCACGCTACCACTGAGTAGCACCCCTGCTGTTAGTAATTTTTATTTATTTCTAAATAACTTTAATTTAGGAAGTATTCACTCATCCAATAGCTGTCTGCCTTTCCTTCTCACCCCCATCCCCACCCCCCCCTTAGCCCTAGGGCTCCATCATAGTTCATAGAAACAAGCCTCTGAGTCCAAGAGTCTAAACTGGAATCTAAATCTGCCCATCATAAACAGAGAACATCTGTACACGCCCTCATTAAGGAAAAACACAGCAAATCCATGAATTAAATTGTTCCTAATGTTTCTGCCCTTGGGTGTATTTATTAATTTTGTTGTTCTTCAACTTTTTTTTTTTTTTTTTTAGCAGACTGGTATTTGAAAATTAAAGAACATGACAAATTTGTCATTCCTCTTAAGAAAAACTCGAAAAAGTCGTTCAGATCCATTGTGAAATGTGACCACATCTGCTTACCATCATGCATTTATAGAGAAGCAGCAAAGCAACGCGGGAGATCTGAGTCCCGCCCATTGCTGCAGGCTCCGGTCAGTCCCCAACCCCCTCTGAGACAGATGCTAACTATAAAGTGGGGAAATACCCCCTCCCGTCCTCCCTATCCCTATGACATCACTGAGATGGCCATTGGATATGGCAGCATTCTGCCTATCTTGAAATGTTCAACCCATATGAGATATCTGAGGTTGACCTTAGATCACCCGTAACAAGAACCACCACTTTCCTAAACTTAAAGACAAACAAAAAAAAGATGATCCAGGAGGGTCTATCTTGGGGCCAAAGTTTCCACACTAACTCCTCTCTATTACTACTCCTCTCGGCTCTGTAGTCTCAAGGACATTCAAAACTCCCATTTGTACAAAAATAGGCATCCTCATTCAGGATGGCATTAGTTTGCACAGATTTGAAGAGAAAAATATTTTTCTCAAAAGATGAGTATATATTTGGGGAAGTGTTTTCAGCACTTCATGACGACTTTGGATATTTTCAAATTCTTGTCTGCACGTCCTCATCTTCAAACATGCAAAGAACCACTTGACCTAAACCAGGTATCACTTGGGGTGGGTTTTGAAACTGTAATTTTTATTCAATTAGCCTCAACCACTACAACACACCAATTAACCTAGAACACCAGCCAGCCAGCCTTGAACAGTGAAGGTCTGCTCTCCATCAACAGAACAACATGGTTTTCTTCTTATCCAAATCTTTCAGTAATTTTCTTTTGTGTGTATGGGGAGGTGCATGCTCCTTTTCCCTCTCAAAAATGAGACATCTCTGAATATGGTCAAATATTTTTGGAAAATGAGGTTTCATTATATAGCATTATAAATGTGGACAATGCTTTCTTTTTTCTTCATTAGAACTGCTACCACAGAAATCACTAAAAAATCCACCTACCTGCTACTTAACCCTGTCAATCATTTTAAAACTCGAAAAAAAAAAAAAACCCTTCAACACTATTTTTAACCTTAAAATCAAATACTAAGCAAAAGACCCCATTCTACTGTGTGAATTGTCCTAATCCCAAATGGATGCAACAACGGCTGTCCAAAGTGACAATTATTCTATTTCATGAATCTTCATCTCATGTGTTTTTAAAGAAAAACAGCTTACCCGGATAGCCATTTCCATCCATATCAATGCCTCCAGATATGGACTGCCCAAACATCCGCAGAACAGGGTTAATCTTCCTCCCAGACAGTTTCTAAAACAGATAACAGGGAAATGGAGTCACCGGAAAGAAGCAGAGTCACATACAAGAACCTGGGATTCCTTGAACCCAGCTTCCCCAGGGAACCTGGTATTAGGTTGAAAAGGAAAAAAAAAAAAATCACAGCCCGAATTTGATCAGGTAGGGGGTCTCTGGTAGGCTGTTGAAGACCACACACTGCTTTATTATTTGCCTTGGCCAAAAGTCATCATTCTGAAATTTTGCTTAAAAAAAAAAAAATCCGCCTACACCAGCGCAATAGTTTGACATGTAAAGTTAACACGACGGATGAAACTTCCATTTCTAACAGGTTCTGTTTCCTTTTGACTTGGGTATACCTGGCTGAAATAGGAATAGCATATTTCCCTCCTTTCTACCCAAATAGTTGCCAGATAACACTTCCCCCCAAGATGCACCCAATAATGGTCTCTTCCCTAAATGGCCAGATAATTAACCCATCTCGCTGGAAAGATGGCCACGTGGAAACCACCCCAGGAGGTCTACAGTCTCCCAAGCTTCACAGACAGGATTAAACAGCTTTGTCTAGTAAACTAGGTTCACAAGTCCACCACCACAGGACATGTTAGCACCTGTGCTTATCATCACGTGAATCAAGAATACTTGTGGTACAACCAGCCCGCCTCACACCAGAGCTGTGTACTGATGATCGATTGTGTGGCATGGTTCCTCACAGGACACCAAACTTCCTCAATCAGAAAATCCCATCTTCTGGGACCTGACCAGCCTCTCCTTCCCTGGATCCAGTCTCCCTGGGGAGGCTCACCTCCCGATACCCACATTGTGGATGACAAGAGACACGCTTAGTTTTCATGTGTCATAGCAAAATCCACAATGGGACCAGGTTTGTGGATACCAGGGGCTCACACCGCCTTTCCTTCCTTTCCCTTCTCACCAAGTCATCCTGCAGAGAAATCATGAGTGTGTGCAGGGGGAGTTTCCACAGGAACTATAGAAGGAGATGAGGATATCCCCACTCTCCAGCAGCTGATAACTGCCAATAACCCTCCCAGAAATGATCCGGGAGGGCTGCTTGCCACCTTCAGTTAAGCCATCCCACAGGAAACATGAGAGCATTGCAGGAACAGTACGGCAGCACTATAGGCAACACTCTCGAAGAACGGCTTCTCGCAAACAGGCAACGGGGCTGTCTGAACAAACATGCATGCGAGTCTGCATACCTCTTAAAAGCCATGCTTTGAAGCAGACCATCTTGACTCCAAAGGCCAAGAACAACGCTAGTAGTAGCTCACCCTGGGTTTGCATTTCTAAGGTATGCTGTGGCTGGGACCAGGGGGAGAGTGAAGGGGTGGTCCATTTGGGGGTGGCGACGTAGGGTTAAGTTATCCGCAGACATCTGCAGGCCATTATGCTATAAAGCCAGGAAGATAAGTCTGCTCAGGGCTAATAACCCTAAATGGAAACCAGGAACCTTGGAAAACCTCCACTTGACCAGGTTTATATGCAGTGTCCGTTATGGCGAGAGAAAAGATCAGAGGAGCCGCCATGACATGCCCCGAGGGCTCTCAAATCGAGAAAGGCACACAAGGATCTTAAAATCAACACTTTTCAGGATAAACTCAAGAAAGAGGAATGCGCTAAAGAGTAATGTGGAAGAAGTTGAGGAGGCCCCGATCTCACAATTTAGCCAGCAGAAATAATACCAATCTGGGCCAAAGAAAAGCGATCCTGTTGCCCGGATTCGTTTCTGATTTCTCCCTCTAGTTCCTTCACACAATGCCGGCTCTGTCCAGGACCTGGGCCTGGAAGAATCCGTCATTAAGGAATTTTTTTAACCCTTTTAAATCACTGACCTTATCATATACATTTTAGCAAATTAGGAAAGTATAATCAGAGGGATGTATGTGTCTTTTTTTAAAAAAAAAAAAGCTCCAAACCACTTCTCTGTCAAGGCTAAGGAGCCAGCATGTGCTGACAAAGGCCGGCAGTCCAGCTGCTGATCCCTGCTTCCTACTACAGACGCTCCATGCTAACCACAAAATGTATGCTGCAGCTTTCTGCAGGGATTCCACCCAGCAACCAAACAAAACACTGCAGGATGCTGGGCGGAGGGGAAACAGGGGTCTCCACAGGTCGCCTCCCTGTGTGATTAGGCTCCCAGGTCCAGGAGGATGCCTGGGGAATGACCCTGACCCTCTGCTGAGGACAGGGTTCCTTAGATGACTTTCACCTTGTCACACTGGGAACAGCATCCCTGACCCACATCAGTGCAGCTCTTGGGGCACAGATGTGACCTCCACACAGCTCCCAAAGCCTCTCCCTGTAGCATGTCAGCCAGATCACCTGAGAGTCTTTTGCTCCCATTATTACTTATTTCTAATGAAAAGAGCATGATCTGTGTGGCTAGATGCTCCTTGGCATAAGCGTGCCTCGTGGCAAAATAAGTTTCCATATTCCTAAGCCATCCTCCTAAGCTGCCTTGAAGGGGACTTTTCCCAGTGTGGAGAATGGTGGTCATGATCAACATTTGGGAGTCAGAAATGGTGAACTGTGAATGGTCACATTGTCGCCTACAACCTTGGGCATGCAAAACACCTTCCCCGAGTCACATTTGCCTCATGAAAGAACAAAGGATAATCAAGACACCTACTTCGCATAGTTGCTGGGAGGAATCATAGTATGGAAAGGGCAGAGACAGTCCCTCCTGTCCCAGCACCTTCCTAAGCACCTGTCTGTCACAGGCAGGTCACCTAACTAAGCAGGAGGCCAGCAGAGAGGGAACACAGGGTTCAGCTGGCCACAAACCCACCACCCCAAACTTATACCTGTTTTAGAACAATTACGAATGTATCAACTGTACTTATATTTACATACTGCCTCTTAATCTACACATATAAACATGAAAAGAAAGTACATAGCATGTAAATATTCAGTAATAAGTATTCACAGATAGGAAGTTTCTCAATGTGTGCTCTATCTCTGTCACTGCTCCACTGGGACAAAGACACAAACCAATGCCCCTCTACACACATCCACAAATATCCTGACTGTGCTGTCAAGAGCGTGACTTCCTTTTTTCCCATAGGCTGGGCTTGATGCCATCAGCAAGATTAAACACCAAGCTGATACGGCGAAAAACAGAACTCGCCACTTCCACGTTCCCGCGTCTAGGGTGTGAGGCCAGAGCTCTGACTAGCTCCTAGTTCTCATGCCAATTGTGACAACAGCCCATAAAAACTTCCAGGACCTCCTCTGAATCACTCACTCTCTCTAGATTGTATTTTAAAACATATCCCCAAGGCTTGGCAGCACAGAGATAGTTGACAAAAGAGTCGCCAAAAAACTAAGTTTCTCTCTCTTAAGTAGGTCTAACTCTGGATAAGAATTTGGATATGACTTTTTATAGGCAGAATGTATCCCTGAATGTGAGCAAACTCGGGATCTATGAATACTTTTCTGCACTTAATATAGCAATATCAAATATTTTTCTCTTCCACTAGAGGGTGGGCAGTCTGAAGCCAAGACAGATGTGTTTTCATTTGTACCCCCAGGACCTGGGGCATAATGAGGGTTTCATACACGTTTGTGGAATGAACGTATCAACAGTTACCATATCACTCTCACACCAATTACCTTTGAGTACTGGGGGACTATCCCACCAGCATCCCCATGATAGATATAGACGGCCCCTGCGAAGTCATCTTCTTTGGGTGCGCCAACTGCCACATCTGGGGGGATTAAAAAAAAAAAAAAGACACGGGTTAGAAAAGCCACATGGAATAACATTCAGTGTGGCTTCCCTAATTCTCCTTATCACATCTGAGACCTCAGCCAGGAATTTTTGGCTGTTGATTATTCAAGCATTCAATTAGGCACCTAGTCTTAGGTCAGTTTCTACCTCATCCTCATAAGAAAAAGGGCTGAAGTACTCAAAAAAAAAAAAAAAAAGTTTAAACGTAAACTTCCTATCCTAATCTCTGTCCAAGGGGAATTCCACTGCCAATGGGAAAAGGCAACTCAATTCCTAGATAAATATGTGGAATGGCATTCAACACACACACACACACACACACACACACACACACACTCTCTCTCAACATTACTCTCACAAACTGATAACTCCTGGAACAAATCCCAATCTTTCTTACTTACCTTTTTCTCATGGCTTCTTAACAGAAGTCATGTGTCTACAGAAGTGAGGTCAAGGGTGAGGGACATGCAGCCCCAAGACCTTGAGTGAGAGTTGCTGGGTCTCTCTGAATGAAACCCTCAGTAGTCAGTGGCATGAGGCATCAAAGGTCATCTGGCCCACATAAGAGCTGTACCCCAGCCCTGGGACATACTGTGTCCACGGTGCAGAAAAGAGGTATTAAAACAGACCAGAGGCTGTGGAGGATATTGCTGTCCAAGCAGAACATCAGGTCTGCATATCTCCATCCCTGCAACATACACACACTCGCACACTCACCACCATTATCAGGGGAAATTTCCTTGCTTACTTGAGTCTCAGATGCTTCATGGCAGAGCAGCCTGAAGCATCTGAGACTCAAAAACAACAAGAGTTTGCAGCAGAGGAAGCTAAGACACGCTTATCTACTATGAGAAGCCCCCAGTGGACCCATCCCAAGGTTCGCTTCCCCTGCAAACACATAGCAGAGCCCTTAGCTGGAGAAAGGATTATCCAGAAGCAAACCCGCAGTGGGCTCAGCACTTGGCTCTGAGTGTCTACGTGGAGAACACCTCTAGGAGTTGTGCTTTCTTCCCTCAGAACTTCCATGGGCCTGCAGGGACAGCCAGGAGGTCCTGGAGAGTCTCGCTACAGATGGACAGTGGAGGGCAGGCTGCCACTCTGACAGAGGAAAGTCGGCTATACCTGGAGGGGCTCTACGGCCCAGTGTGACCTCACTCACCTGGGAACCCGTCATCATCAAGATCGTCCAGGCTGGCAATGCTCTCCCCAAAGTGTGCATTGTAAGCACCATCCCCATTCAGGGTCAGCTGCTCCTCCAGGGCTCCCTGGGAAACAGGATGGAGGAAAAAGTGGGATGAAAAAAAGAAAACAATAAAAACACAGGGCTCAGAGGGCGACCCTCCTAACAGAACACCCATCAGCAGGAAACACCTGGGAAGAATCACAGGAACACAAACTCCTCTCTTCTGGGGGCAAAATGAGTCCTTCACCTGTGCAGCAGGAGGGTCTCCCAGAGCCCAAGATACATTCTAGAGGCCAGGGGACTATCACGTTGACAATGACTACACCTTCCCATCCTATCGCTCCACAGACCAACCAGCAAGCCACCTGCCTTCCTGTCCCCACAGTAACCCCTCAGCCTTTCCTAGGACATAACAATTTCCTCAAAGTTGTTTTCAAGGGGTAAACATTCTTCTGTTTGTTTTCTCCTGTGCCTTTTGGTACCAGTTCATATCGCTGTTTTGTAAGACGCACGTTATTAGCAATCTCAATGGAGGGGGTCATAGTTCAGAAAATCCAGGAACCTAGTAGTTCCTGGTCAGGGGGCTGAGGTGGTAAGATACCTAACTAACCATGCTGTCTCTCATGGCTCAGGAATGAAATTCTGAGCAACCATTAACAGAGAGAAAGTGGTCAGGGGTGTATGGTGGCAATAAAAGCCATCTAAAAATACCCTCTCCCCACCCCAAATCATTGAAATGTGAATACCAGAAGGTTAAAACGCGATATTAGGTTTAAAGGCATAAGAATATTTAAACCTTCCCTATTGTAGAGGCATTTTGGGACACACCATATACCCACAAACCATCCCACGAGTGTCTGGCTTTTGTCTTGACAAAAATCTCCTTCCCTGTAAACACACCCTGCAATCTGGAAATAAAGATGTGATGATTTCTTGAGTCAGTGAAACCCCCACCCCAAAACACAAAAGAGTTGTCACTCAGTATCTGTGGGGTATTGGTGCCAGGACCCCTTTAATTCTAAAATTTGCAGATGTTCAAGTTCTTTATACAAACTGGCTTGGTATTTGCATATGACCTGTGCACACTCTCCTGTGTACTTTAAATTATTTCTAGAGTACTTATAAGATCTAATGCAATGTTAATGCTATGCAAATAGTTGCTGCACTGTATCATTCAGGGAATAATGACAAGAAGAAAGTCTGTACATGGTCAATACAATTTTTTGTGCATATACTTTCAATCTACAGTTTAAGAATGCAAAACCCACAGATATAGAGGACCAACTGCATGTGACTTCTTCCTAGTCATGTGATGGGGAAGAGGAAAGACACCAGCAGGCGATTCCTTCTATGTACCAAGCATTGTCTGTCCATCTCCTCATTCAGACCTGAGGTCCTTTCCCCTTTCACAGATGAAGAAAATTGAGGTGCCAATTATAAGCCACCTGTTCATGTCACCAGCTAGGAACTGACAAAAACCAAGATTCAAACTCAGGCCTATCATTTTTTTCACTTTTCCATACTGCTTTATAGTCACGAATCAAATGGCATAAGGTTGAACAGAAGTAATAGGGTAACCTACAACATTCAGGCATATTGGGTGAGGAAAGTTGGGGGGCAAGGACACACGTGGTTGTGACATGCCCAGAGGAAGTCTAGGGGGGATTATCATGCTCCAAGATCCCACCTCCTTGCCAGGCATGGTGGCACACACCTGTAATTCCAGTGGCCCAGGAGGCCGAGACAGGAGGACCTGGAGTTCAAAAATCAGCCTCAGCAACTTAGCAAGACCTTGTCTCTAAATAAAATATAAGAAAGGGCTGGGGATGTGGCTCCGTGGTTTAGACCCCTGGGTCCTATCCGTGGTAACAAAACAAAACAAAAAAATGCACCTGCTCCTCTGGACACACAGTCAAGCTGTTGGGCTTAAAATCCATGCAAATGATTGCCTCCTGCAAATACATTAGCAGCCACAAAGTGCCCACTGCTCTCACCTACAGAATCACGTCAATCCTCTCTGCTCTCCCTCCCAGAATGTCAGTGGGGCTGCAGTGCTGAGAGCATCTTCCCACCCAGGTTTTAGATCCACTTTCCCCAGAAGTCTGCAAATATCACAGGCAGCGCAAGGCTTAACATCCCCTGGCTCTCCTCCCCCTGCTGGCCCTTCCACCTGGCATCTGCTCACCTGATGAAAGTTAAACACCACCCTCTCCCAGCACTACCATCTTGGCCACTGCTTTATAGTACACTCTTTTTTTTATTGTTTTTTGTTTTTGTTTTTTTGCAGGAGGCATGTACCATGGATTGCACTCAGGGACACTTAACCACCAAGCCCCTTTTTGTATTTTATTTAGAGACAGGGCCTCACCAATTGCTGAGGCTTTGAACTCGTTATTCTCTTACCTCAGCCTCCCGAGACTCTGGGATTACAGGTGTGTGCCATCATGCCCAGCAGATTTTCTATTTTGAAAGATTGCAATGTCGCCATTTGGATAAAAAACAAAATCTACCCAAGCATCACCACCCAGAGATTTGTTATGAACATTCTCTGTGTACCACATATGTTAAGGTTATTTGTACATATAATAATTTTCACTATTTAAAAAAATATTTTTGTAGTTGTAGATGAACCAAATGCCTTTTTTTTCCCCCTCTAATTTTTATATGGTCCTAAGGATCGAACCCAGTACCTTAAACGTGCTAGGAAAGCACTCTGTCACTGAGCCCCAGCCTTCATCCTGGCTTTTTAAAACACTAAGTATTTTGTCATGCTACCTAAGGCGTGGGACAACAATGCGTTTATTGAACCCTTTCCTTCTCGTTGAACGCTAATTCTAGATCCCGAGATGCCGCTCTCTCATGGGCCCTCCACCCACCCACCTTCCCTTGGCTACAGAGGGACAGAAGCATTTTCTGAATCTGTCCCATCCCTTTCACGGTTTTGCACAATATGGGACATCATGATTACAGCCAGAGGCCACGTCATCAGCCTCCACCATGAATTAGGGGCCCTTCCGCCTCACACCTCAACCCACTTGCCCAGTCCTCTGCTGGGAGTTCTGCCCGAGCCCAGCCTGTCTGCCTCTTTCCTCTAGATTCCTCCCAGCTATCAGGGCCACTGCTTCCCCAGAGCACATGTCTATATACACTCTCAGAAAGGCAGCATAACCTAGAGAGAAAACATGGCAGCTCTGAAGCCAGCTGACCAAGGTTTGAATCCTAGCCTCACCACGACTTAGGTGTGAGATTTGGGGCATGTGATTTAACCTCTCTGGGCCTCAACGTTTCATCTGAAAAAATGAGAACCCTGGACATCATGTGTATGTTGCATTGAAATCACTCATGGGAAATAAGGAAAAATAGTCCCTAGTAGAGAGTCAGCACTTCATAGTCTTCCTGGCCCCCACATGTTTGCAGTTATAACACTGTACAAGATTCTCCATTAATGGACCATTAAGCTTCTTCAAGGCAGGAATTAAGTCTTTACACCTCCTGGGAAATGGCCCAGTGCATGCCCAGAGGGTGCTCAGCCACTTCCCCACCCCCCACCTTGCCCAGCACCATACTCACGTTTCCTTTGTTGATGTAGACGGTGACCTGCCCCTCGTCTCTGATCTCAGAAAACATGGGGGCCCCCACCAGCAGGTCAGAGAGGCCGTCCCCGTTCAGGTCAACTGCGCATAAGGAGGAGCCGAAGTAAGAGCCCATCTGTAACCAAGTCGATCGCAACAGAGCATTCAGTGTCCGCCCTCACACACGAGGCCCTCGCTCTCCTCTGGCCTGTTGGCTTTGAAACGTCTGCTCCCAGCCCCTCAGAGGCAGTGCTGGCTGTGCTGCCCATGAGGCAGGATGCCTAGGCCAACAGGGAAGGCTGGCTCCCCGGGGCCTTCTGAGCCTCAGGACACCAAAGCTCACAGGCTCAGCAGGCCCCTGTCCTGTCCTGGAGCCCCATTCAGGGAAGGCTAAGAGGCCAGTCCCTGGAGGATGTAGCACTATTTCTTTAAATCAAGCTGAGGTTGCAAATACAGGTTACAACCAGGAAAAAGTGCCCACTATCAGACATTTGACAAGGCAAGCTAGCAGGAGTATGGAATTTCACAACATGAGATGGACGTGAAATGATTGTTACAGGCCGGGCCTGGTGGTGCGTGCATGCCTACTAATTCCAGCGGCTCAGGAGGCTGAGGCAGAAGGATTGCGAGTTCAAAGCCAGCCTCAGCAAAAGCAAGATGCGAAGCAACTCAGTGAGACCCTGTCTCTAAATAAAAATACAAAATAGGGCTGGGGATGTGGCTCAGTGGTTGAGTACCCCTGAATTCAATCCCTAGTACCCACCCCCCACCTAAAAAAATGATTGTTACAGGGGAAAATGGGTTATCCTCCCCCCATTCCACCCCATTGCTGTGCATACTAGAGACTGGTCAGGAAGGAATGATCTGAAGAGACAGAAAAAGGTACAACTCAAAGCCTGTTGGATGAGGGCACAGCACCAGCTTCCCTCAGGCATAATTCATCCAGTACCTGTGGTTTTAAATCCAGAGTCTCAAACCCAAACACCACTGGGATCCAGGCAGGTGATAGAACAGTGTGCTTACAGGTGGCAAGGGACAATTGTCCTCAGTGTCTGAGAACAACAGGAAGTAGAGGAGACTGCGGCAGGCTGGGGCCCACAGGACTGCATCCCATTTTCCCAAAATTCAAAACTTTATTTGAAGGACCTGTTTTATAAATGCTGACAATTTATTTGTATTAAAAATGATAAATGAATACTGTACAGGCCAAATAAAAACGTGTGCAGGCTGTAACCCTTCTAGAGACAGCTAACTTATAACTTTTTTTAAAAAAAGTATGTCCTTTTAAAATAAAGGACAGGGCTCTGGCTCTGCTGAGCTGAGGAGCACTTTCTCTGGCTGTCGGAGTTGTCGTCAATCCACTCAGGGGAGGTGCAGAGAGGTGGGAGCACTCCAGTCTACTTCCTGCAGCTAACGCTGGCCCTGGAGGGCTTTGAGGAAGCCACTCAAACCTTTCCCATTCCTGGGACAAAGCCAATCGCCCCACTCTCCAGGGAGGAGGACATTGGAAAGATTTGAGGAGGATGGGGAGGATAGAAACCAAGTTACCAGTCACTAATCCAACAGCCTCTCCAATCTCCCCAGCTGAGCTTTAGTAGAAGAAACTGGTAAGGCACAGGCAAGGCCAGGAAGATCAGAGCCAAGGGCTGCTCTCTCTGGCTGAGCCCCAGGGGAACTGCTTGCTTCATTCCAGTGGGCTATTTAACTTGGCATCTTCATGGATGTTAGATCAGAAATCCCTGTAGGTGAAGTTTCCTATCTCAGTTTTGAAATGCAAACACATCTCCAGTTAATTCAATAGGACATCAACACAGCTATGACAGGCTTTGGGGTGAGCAATCCTTGACTCCACCTCTCCATCAATCTGCAAGTACAGGGGCGTGCATTTGTGTTAACATCTAAATTGCACACATATTTATCATTTCTTATGTGCACTATTTGTGGGATATTAATCCATAGAGACCAGAATCTGTTTTTCATTTTTTTTTTTCTTCCTAACGGGATACAAAACAACCTGACCAAATTCTAGGCAAATAAAAACTGGAGTGACTGGGGACTGAGGGGGAACTCTCCTCTCTGGGTGTGGCACAGGGGTAAAGCCAAAGCACCCTTGGAAAGCCTGGGGATCATGTCCTCTCCCTAGGAGATAATGGAGAAGTCAGAGAAACAGGAATATCACATTTCTTCAGGCAAAAAAAAGCAGAATAAGATGCAGAAAGAGAGGTAAGGGCCTATTTCAAAATCAGAAGGCTGATGAGGCGTGTAAAGCAAGCTGGAGAAATTGGCAGAAGAAAGGGAAAGCCACAGAGCCAGGAGGGTGAGGCCGGATAAGGAGAAAATACAGAGTGGGGCAAAGGTTCTGGAAAGATGAGGCAGATGGCTATGCAGCTGGGGGCCTGGAGGGTAAACATCTGGACGCTTCTGTCCCTGAAGTGGGGAACCTAACGTATCTTGTCACAATCAGGGAATCTATAATTTATCTTGTCACAATCAGGCATGTCTCTTTTGGAACCAGATGGCATTAAGTTCTAAGTTTGGACAAGGAAAAGTTCTGAAAGATTTCCCTGAGCCTTCTTACCTCTACCCCTCATAACCTGACCAACATCTGGGAACAGGTGGGTGGCCATTGAAGTTATCATCCAAACTGGGAGGTTTTCAAGGAGAGGGGATACAATCAATTGCTAATTAGGCCATGACATACACCAGGACCCCAGGCATGAATGGAGCCCCTGTGCTGGGCAGAGAATGGAAGAGGAAGATACCAGGAGGCACAGCCACAACCGAACAGAAAGATTCTCAGAAATAATTTTATGCTTTCAAACCCAGTACCTTTAAGGGGAGGGGACAGTTTGTACAGTAGACACACACACACACACACACACCCATTCATGGGGAGGTTTTTTTGGAGAAAGATCTAAAAATGTTAGGCTTAGTAGTATTCACACCCACCATGCTTGTTGGGGCTGTTTTGATCCACAGTGGTATGGAGCTATTTCTTTTCTAACTTTAGGGGTGGTTGGAAAGTCTTTTCTGCAGAATAGCACACTAGTTCCTTTTCAATGCTGTTGCCTCTGGGGTTTTGGAAATGTTAAAACACCACAAGTCAGTGTGGATCTCAGGGGAATAAAGAATCATTCTGAGGAAAAAATGCAAAACCAAGTTAGATACTGCATTTTTTTTATTTTAAAGGTTATGACAACTATATACTAAGTGTGCTTATTAAGGTTGTTAGAATTGCAGTGGTGTGCAATTTCAGTCTCAACCACTCAGAAGGCTGAGGCAGGAAGATCACCTGAGCCCAGGAGTTGGAGGTCAGCCTGGGGAAGGTAGTGAGACCCCCATCTCAAAAAAAAAAAAAAAAAAAAAAAAAGGAAAAAGGCCTACTGGTGGAACGAGATGGACATCATTACCCTAGGTACATGTCTCAAGACAGGAATGGTGCAACTCTACTTTTTGTACAGCCAGAAAAATGAAAAATCGTGCTCCATTTGTGTACTATGAATCAAAATACATTCTGCTGTTATGTATAACAAATTAGAATAATTAATTTTAAACGGAAAGAAAAATAAAAAGGCCTACTTGTGAGATTTTTAGATCTCAGAATATGGTTTACACCAGAATAGCATGAAATGATCCCAGGCTGTCATTCAGCAAGTTTCACTTAACAACAGGGAACAGAACTGGGGCCAGAGGCATGTGGCTCAAGAAGGAAATGATCATTTTCCCCCTCATTTCAGGATAATGTTAAGTAAAATCACCTTTTGGCATTCTCCCGTCTCCTAGAGTCTCCCTCCCTACATCCCAGGCCTGCTGTGCGTCTTCCCAAAAGCCCAGTGAGGCCTCCAAATTACACCACACACCCCCCCCCCCAGCCTTAACTGCACCCCCTAGAGAAGCCAGTCTCAGCCAAACCATCCTACTCGCCTTAAGCCATGCACAGCTGTGCAGAGCTGAGAAGCCTGCAGAGGAGCAGAGCTTATGAGTCAGAAGCCTTTCCAACCAGCTTCATTTACTATGCTGCAGTACAAGGGAATCCTGTAGGAAACAGAGGACCAGGGACAGGATGGGAGCAACATATGCAGATGAGCCTTCTCCAGGACTCTGGTCAGGCAGCTTCCTGAGCTACTTCTATATCAAGGTTCCAAGAAGAACTGGATGATGTCTGGGTTTTCTTTGTATGACAACGGTTCTCCCCGCATTGACAGAGGAGGGCAGAGGGTGCAGACAGAGGAGGGCAGAGGGTGCAGGAAGAGGGGGCAGCCTCAGGCTGGTGTGAGAGACACTGAGCAGAATTTGTCCTCCTGCACCCTTTAAACAGGATCACTGGTGTCTAATGGGTTTGCTACCTAAACCTAAAAAGTGAGAAAATAATCTAGTTAGGATGCAAGCAATGACTCAGTTGTACCTGACCTCTCTGGAGGCGTAGATGAGAGGCAGATGGAGGAGGGCTAAGGTGAGAGGTGGAGAAAGGCAGAGATGGAGCAGGCAGCACTTGGACAAGTGTCTAGACTGCAGCAACCTTTTAAAACGCTGTGTGTGTATAAACTCATCTTGCTGCATGACAGTTCCTAAAATGAGCATGAATCCCCTAAAGCCTACAGGTCACACACACGACTGAGAAAGTAAAGGCACCAACACACAAGCAGAGCTGTCATGTAAGCATAGGGCTCAGGCAGGGCCGTTAGCGGATTATCTAAAAGGAACCTGTTCCCACATGATCTAATCTCTCAAACAAACAAAATAGTCACTTACACCAAGAACCTCACCTTTTTACCTGATGCCTGAAAAATCTTAATCAAGGTGCCTGATCTTCGGTCCACTCTAAAAATATAAACCTAAGGAATAAAAAAAAAAAAATGGAGTTAGGATGAAGCAATGACCAACGATATTGACCAGCATCTTCCTGGGAGGCAGTCACACCGTAGCTGTGTTTAAATCAGCTGATGACAATGAAGACACCACCACAAGCTCTTGTCTAACCAATTCTGTCCAAAAAGTGTTTACCTGAGACAAAAGTGTCACCGGCACTGATCTGGAACAGCCACGTCTGATAGGACCAAGGAATACCCAAATTACTAGTAAACAACACTCAGGAAAAAAGTCTTTTCTGCCTGAAAATGGTCCTTCAATCCCCTTAGATACACCTTTAACAGGTATAAGACAAAGGGATGAAAGAGCATTTTAGCCAAAGTTATTCTCCAAAGTGATTCCACATAATATAAGTGCCATAAAGTCTATGTGGGTAAATATGAGTTTAGGCTAGAAAATGCAGAGTTAAGCATTAAATATTAAATTCCTGCATTGTGTAATGTCTTAGAGCCTTTAGCATGGGGATTTAAATAACAATGAATCTCACTGACATTTAACTTTCTAAGTGTACCCAAATATGAACTTCTTTTTCAAGTTACATCTTATGGAAAGATTATCTCATGAGACACAGGGTAGGGTCTCTCCCCTGGGTAAGGAACTGCCACATTAGTGTGAAGGCTTTTGCACCCCAACATGGGAAATGGATATCAAAATCCTGAAGGCCAGAGGTCTGTTTTGGGGTCCTTGGAGAGCAATTCTGCATGAGCCCTGGTCCCTGGGCATGTGAGATAATGAGCAACTCTGTTCACTACAACCAATTTCCCCAGTGACTCTCAGGTCAAGCAATTGAAAGAAGCATTTTCTATTTTTTTTTTTTTTTTTTTGTTAAGTAGATCCAGGACTCCTTTCTGGCGCTTTCAGTTGTAAATAACCATCCTTGCCTTCAGACCTGACAGGGACCATGCAACATCCCTGTCATCTGAAGGAGAAACAATACAACCAAAGCAAGTTTTCTGCAATTACTGAGACAAGAAAGTCGCTGTCATCAGCACAAAGGTATCTGTGAACCAGGAGGTAAGCAATTTTACCGCCTGGCAGAGAAGCCTAGTGACAGACAGTTCCTCCCCGGAAGACGCCATTGAGGCGGAGACAGCTCTAAGTGCTCTTCCCTCCACCGTGAAGAGGAATTCATGTGACTCAGACTTGAAGTTATCAAAGTTCATGTGCATGATTCCTTATCCACTGGATCAGGGCCCTGGTTTATCTGATTCGACCTCTCTCCACAGTATCAGCCTAGGGGGAAGGAGGCATACTCTGCAGAAATATGAGCAGTGGCTCCTAAGCCCTGCCCAGGAGGGTCCACAGAAATGGCCCTCATGAACACACCTGTCATGCCCATCAACTGCACGGTCTCTCTGATCTGCCTACCAGCCTAGCTGCAGGGTCCTAGTAACAGTGGTCTCAGCCCATTTGGCCTCTCTAGAACTCAGAGCCCATTTCTCCAAGCCACAGATGCAGCAGCCAGACACTACCACAGGTCCAGCCTTGGGGCTGTGGATCCAAAGTTCATGCCACTGCTCAGTCTTCCCCATCAGACAAAAATGCAGATTCCTTGCCCATGTGGACATCCCCATTCTATGATTCCTATACCCTGAAGCTAAACAATGAACATAGTCCCCTTGGAGGCCATGATTCCCAAAGTGAGTCAGACAGACCAAGACCCACAGGTCTGTTCTACACTGTGGACAGACTTTAGAGAAAGTCAGACCCACATATTGCTATAACAGCCTTGGGTTCCACCAGTCTTGGGAACCCAATGTTCCTTCTGAAACACTGGGGAAATAAATGGGAATCTAAACATTTTTTAAAAAGGCCTAAAGGTAGCTGGGACTATCCTGATTCTATTTAGTCAAAGCCAAATCTGGTAAAGTCAGGAAGGTGGGGGATTTAAAGTTGTACAGCACTGAATACTTCTCCTTTGAAGGGCACCCTGATGCCAAGGGAGACTTACAAATCATATTCTCTCTCTCTCTCTCTCTCTCTCTCTCTCTCTCTCTCTCTCTCTCTCACACACACACACACACACACACACACACACACTTAATAAAAGAAAAACACATCATGAGAGAATAGACGGTGTGAACAGTATTCACACTCTGATGATGCTTTCAAGGTCATCTCTCCAAAGTTGTTGGAATGAGACTGTCAAAGGGTTCCTCATGATTTCGTCTCTCACCAGTCAACCAAGAGAATATTCAGGTCAAAGTCAGTTGGCAAACCTCTACGACAAGGCAGCATACTCCCCTCCTCTGATCCCAGGTGTTTCTCCTCACCTTTCCAATGCCTTCATCCTGTGGGGCACCTCCTACCACATCGGTGGTAGAGGGGTGAGAGAAGCGGCCAGCGGTCACTGCATAGCCTAAACAGGATGGTGGAAACCAAGGACAAGGTTGAAGAAGGCAGCGAGAGAAAATATTCATTGGATTCAAAAGAAAAAAAAAATTTTTTTCAAGCAAGTTTCATTATCTGGGCAGCTATGGTCCAGTTATTCTTAGAACACAAATGGAACCAGGGAACAAATTGGCAGCTGTCGGTCTCCTCGTGTTTAAATGGCACGTATCACAAAAAGCCACATTCACAAGGACCCTGGGGCAGGAAAGAGTGCCGAGTACCCTCTCCAGGACTGGTACTGTGCTAAACAGTCCGTTTTTTCTTTTTGAGATGTAATTTTCATAAAGAACATGCATCTGAAGTGTAGACCTTAAGGAGTTTGTACACACTTACATGACCATGCTACCGCCACCCGGATCAAGTGAACATAAACCAAGAACCACAACCCTGGAAGGTTCCCCAGCCCCATAAGTGGCCATTATTCTGATTTTTATTATTTATGATACTTGATACTCATCCATGCTGTTGCCTGTAGTAGTGCATTCTTCTTTCCATTTTTGAGTCCTGTCCTACTGGATGAACATACCATCTCTTTCTCCTCCTGCTGAGCATGTGAATTATTTCCAACTTGGGGCAAGTAAAGCTGTTGTGAGCCATTTTTATATATCTTTGGGTGACATTTATTTCAATATAAAAACTCTATGAAGAATGCGTGATCATTTCTTCTGTTTACAGATTTTCAGATAGATAAAACATATCCAAATTCACAATCCAAATGTCTCCTGCCTTCTGAGAGCCTTGCTTTACAAGCTGAAGGCACTCCTCTGGCAGGCAGAAATGCTAGACAGGCTGCCTGCATTATGTTCCCTGGTCTCGCCATCATCCCTGAACTCTAATGCTGTGATCATAAGTTATTTGAGTTTTGTGATGATTCATATCATCCAGGATCTCCATGTGGCTGATTTCTCTCAAACTGATGATTTACATTGCCTGAGAGTATCCTGAGTGACATACTCTCAACTGTCTCCTGTTAACCCTTGTAGCAGATAAAGGGCTCCGTTTTGTACACAGGGAGAAACCACAGACCCCAAGGTTCATAACACCTGTCTGAGGCCTGAAAACCTCCATCCAAAGTGGGCTCTCTTCTGCCCTCTTCATTCCGAGTCAGCAAGCATATGTTCAGCTCCTGCCGTACACCAGGTGTTGTATATACCAACTCCTGGGAATGAGAGAAAAACTCCCATCTTGGACGTGCATACAGCCCAGTGAGGGGTTTGGTACCAGTGGCAGATGCTGTTCTGGTAATACACAGAGAGGCAGCTCAGCGTTTAGACCCTGTCTCAGAAACAGATTTATACCCAACTCTGGGGCTTATGACCTTGGAAAGTTACATAATGTAATGGTCAGCTGCTTCACCTACAAAGTACGGATAATAATGGCAACCTCAATTTCAGAATTAAAATAATATACAAAGCCCGGCATAGATTAAATGCTTAATAAATGACAGACCAAGGAGCTATGGGAGCACGGTAGCAAATGCCCCAAAGACTTATTAAAGTACTGTTGGGGCTGTGCTGCCTGGGGGCACACTAATGGTCAGAGGGAAAAGGTGATTCACCAACTCCCTGTCCCCACCTAACAAAGAGATTTCAGTGACTTTGCCCAAAGGGTGGCAGGGCCTCCCCTGATTAGAGTTATATGTACTGAATGTGAAAGAAGATTGTTTTGTTATGAGACCTTCCTAAATATAGTTCTAATTCCAGTCCGGAATGGCAGCACTCAGGGTCTGGGTTGAGTCCTGTGACCATCCTCTAAGCAAACATAGTTTATCTCTGTCTTTAAATGGGCACTGTTTTGCCCCAGCATCTTCTTTGCCTGATGGCTGCTAAATTAAATTGTACCTATCTTCTGTTCTAGAAGACTAAGAGGGTTCAGAAAAGTAAGAAAATTTCTAAGCCTTCAATTAAACTTCAACCTGGGGTGCTACCTGTCATGATAATTTCTGGTAATTATTTCTATTTGTGACTAGGAAGCAGAGACTCCATCCCCAAGGGATGTCCAGAGAATAATACTAGGATTCTATTGAGCTCATTTTTGCATCTGATCATCTGAACTTGAGTGATTGCTAAAACAAGGAGATAAGACACGTGAGCCTCCAGAGAAAGCTTTTTAATTAAATCAGTTTTAATTCAGCTCCCTCTTCTGTTTTCTATGCGAGTTGCTAGGTGTTCTAATTAAAGAAGGAGAGATTGAAAAGTAAAAGCCAACCAACTCTCCCTTCCACCAACAGAGCAATAACCGGTAATAGCTCCCATTTGCCCCTCCTTATCTCGCCTCTCCCCCAGCTACTCACCCAGGTAGGTGTACCGCCTGTTCATGATTGCTTCATCATTCAGCTTCAAATAGGTGTTGTCTGTGAGGTTCAGCACTTTGATCGTCCCAGCCCAATAAAATGATCCGGGGGCGCCCATCACCACCAGCTCCTACCAGAAAAATCCAAATGTAAATGGGAAGCCAAGAAAGGGATAAAGAGATGTAGTAAGACCACAGTCACACAAAGGAGAACTCGGAATGAAATTAAAAATACCTCACCACGGTTTTTTTTTTTTCCCCCCAGCATATCCATTTAAAAAAAAAAAAAATCACCAGATTTCCTGGCATTATAGAATCTATTGTCCAGTTGGTATGGTCAGGAACGAAGAGGTGAAATTAACTGAGCAAGGGGACAGAATGAGTGACACACCTACCACAGATGGAGCTATACATATTTCCTCAATCTTATACCAGGATTAAACATGGAAATGGCAAACAAGGGTGGCGTCCTGCAGAATTCCTGGGAGAGCACTCAGGCAAAGACAGCAATGCCTCACCTAGCCTGGACCCAGGCCCACTATTCAATGGCTCCGGCTGCCCAGCGCACAGCAGAGCTTTACAAAAACTATGCACTAATGCCCCGGGAAAATCCCCTCCAGAGCTCATCTCAGCTCCTCTTCTCAGGAAGGGTTCAAAGGTGGGTTTTCTGGACACAATGGCCCACTGCAAATTCGGAAGGACAAAAACAAGAGACCAAAAAGCCAACTAAGGGAAGTTCATAAACTAGAAAGAGAACAGACCACAGGCAGTAAGAGACAGTAGCCCTAACTAAAAATAGACCCCAGAATACAGAAGACACAGCTCTCGGCATTTAAGTGATGGGAAAATGGTCCTGCAGCCACAAGCCTGTGCTACAAAACCATCTGATAACCAATACTGATGATAATCCTAAATGCTCCAAAACAGTTCAGTTACCTTGGGAAGTCAACAGGGATATCTGTATGATTTTGCCCAAAGATGCATTGTTAACTGTGCCAAGTTAGAAATAACCTGCGTGTCAAACAATAGGGCTTCTAAACTATAACACATGCATGCAACAGAACCCAATGCAGTATTAACCACACCACAGAAGACCTAATGGCACTGAGATATTTACAAAGTGCTGTTAAAAAGAATACATAAAGCAATATATATGCTGTCAATCATGTTTTATAAAGGGGAAAAAAAAACACGAATGAACATGTGCACAAATTCACAAAGACCAGGTGGACAGGTCATAAAACATTTTCCCCAGAGTGCTGGAACTATGGACATCCCTTCTTTAACTCTCCCATAGTCTATGTTTTCTGTGTTTTTAAAAATTTGAGAACAGACTGTTTTCCAAGAGCACAGGTCTCAGGTAAAAGTCAACCTGTCAACTGTTCCAAACATATCGGCTCCCCTCCTGCCAATTCCACCCCCAGACTGTACACGTGGGACACTCTGCTCTTTGACTCTCCATTCCTGCAAGGCCCTCGTGCTTCCTCTGCCTGAGTAACCCTTCTGCAATCTACAAAGCCCAGCTCAAGTGTGGGAGAACCTTTGACAAATGTTGGTAGGAAAGAAGAGCACAGGTTAGGAGTCAACTCATAGAAAGTTCTAGAATCAGCCAAAAAAAAAACGACTCTATGGTGATAAAATTCAGAACAGTACGAAAGAGGGGCGGTATTATCTGCAAAGGGGCGTGAGGAATTTTCTACAGTGGTGGAAATGTTCTCAAGATAAATGGGCACACTCATGTCATCTCTATCAAAATTCATCAAACTATATATAGATGGGTGTGTTATTGTATGTATTGAACAAAAAGACTTGATAGTTTAATTAACTAGAACAGTTAATTAAACACTGACCAGGAAGTCACCTCACAAAAAATGCAAAATTGCCAGTGAAATGACATTTTACAAGTGTTCCAGTGAAGCCCCCGAGGACTGAGCCTGCACTGGGACAAGCAGCAGCAAGGTCTTGCACACATCGGAAGGCTCAACAGGGAATCTCCTTTTGATTATTTATATTTTCTAAAGTATCTGCACTGCCAGGAGAAATAAAACTTATTTGTCCAACAAAATCATTTTTTCTGTACTGGGGATTGAATCCAGGGGTGCTTAATCACTGAGCCACGTCCTCACTTTTTTGTTTCTGTTTGGTTATTTTTGAGACAGGGTCTTGCTAAATTGCAGAGGCTGGCTTTGAACTTGTGATCCTCTGGTCTCAGCCTCCCAAATTGCTGGGATTCCAGGTATACGCCACCACGCAAAATCATTAATTTTTTTATTCAACAATATTTACTAAGTACCTACTATAATGTATGTAGAGCTTGTGCTACATACAAAGATAAAGTTCCTTGGCATGACACGCTTAGGATAAGGCAACATGGAAAACCACAAGATAACTGTGTAGGCTGACGAAGGCTGCTGGTTTCTGACAAGTTCCTGGAGGCTAGTCCCTGCCAGAGAGACATGAGTTTCTGATCATTTATAAAGTCATCAAAGGATTCTTGGAGTGCAAGAATCTGCAAAAGCCAGAAAATTGGGGAGGAAAAGATAGAGCCCATGGGCAAGAGGGTGAGGCTTTGAACAAGGGAGTCTATCAATCTGGGAAGAATCGGGACAATGACTAGGGAGCGAGTGCAGGTGGAAGGAAAGTCCCTGCCTAGATTCTGGTCTGAATGGCTTGCTTTGCACCCCTCAGGAAGATGTGGACGAGGCTGTCAGTGAACACTTCATTGGAGGTTCTAAGATTGACACCCCCTCAAAGGCACTGCCAAGATAACCCTGGAGGTATCTCTCTGCTTTCTGCACTCAGGACCCGTCACTGGGAACACACACGGTGGGGCACAAGTTCTCTCCTCCTCCTTACACTTCCCTGTTTGGTGTAAGGGCCTGTGCTCCTTCTAGAAAGCTAGGAGAAAGACAAACCATCGGTTCATCAGAGGACAGAGACTTTTTTTCCTGGCCTCCAGTTTGGAAAGGAATTTGCAATCAAGTGCCCAAAAAACAAAGGGCGCCGAAGAATGTCATGAGTGATGGCCTCAACACCAGTTGTATACACAGCGTGGAGCGTTCTCCTTCTGCAGCTTTTACAAGCCAGAGCTCTGAGCATAGGCTCGGGCCTGTAAAGGCTCTGCAGGACATGAGGCATGGACAGACTGCTTTCTGATTTAGATTAATCCAGGATCAAAGTGGAGAAATGAGTGTCTACTGTACCTCTGTGTTCTCTCAAACTACAGAGGGGATAAGGCAAAGTAATCTCATTCCTTAAAAACTTTTGAAACAAATAGTTGTTTTCTTCCTCTGTCCTCTTAGGGTTCACACTGTCTTTCCCTTCAATCCAAATTAGATAAACTGGGACCAAGCCTGTGACCCTCCAGGCCGGGCTGGGAGGCAGAGCGTCTTCTGGGAAATCCCTTGAATTTAGCTACTTCTGTTCATTTTGGATGTTGTTTTAGTGGCATTCACAAGTGTCAGGAAAATGTGATCAAAGCTTTGCTTCCCATCTCCCAAGGAACAGCCAGTACAAATATCACACCCCAGAACCCAAGCTTCCCCTCAAGCGAAGGCCACCACCGCCTAATCACATCAGGAGAATCCCATAAAACAGCCTGGGCCTTCTCCCAAGGTGCGTTTTACTAGCAGAATCTCCAGAGGCACCGGGGCCCCTGGGTGTGCCTGAAAGAAGCCACAGGCTCCCCTCTACACACTCCCCAGAGGGGACCCCAGGAAGGCAGAAGAATGCAGGGATCTACAACAGAAGTCCATGCTTAGGAAAGTTCCACCCAGTGGTTTCCAATGGCGGGGTCATCCCCAAGTCTTCTGTTGGTGCTTAGAAGTGTCTGTCACCTCTATTGCTCTAGTCTACGAAAATAAATAAAGTCCCCGGGAAGCTCTCACCCTCAATGATGGGCTAAAACTCATGTGGTATCCATAACTCAGAGCTTAGATAACCTCAGGGTCACTGACCCGCAGGTCAAGCAGGCCCCTTGGGCCAGAATATTTGGGGCCAAAGTGGCTACGTCCGGGATGGTAGGGAAGCCATCCGCCTTGGGACGCAGCTGTGTGCCCCAAGAGGGGACAGATCAGCTCACAGCACAGGCAAGTGATGAGGTCAGCAGAGGGGCAGAGGAGGGAACCGCGCCTGCTCCACCCCTTCAACCACATTTCCTGCTCGGCCACAAACAGCTGAGGTTCCAGACACAAGGGAGGCAGCGAGTTCAAAGACCTCCTGTTTAAGGAGGCCAAAGGCCTGGGAACCAGAGTGAAGGCTGAAGCCCAGATGGGCCAAGAGACAGCAGGCCGGGGTCAAAGGACTGAACAGCAGCAGGGGGGCCGCCCACGCCTCTCCTGCCCCTCTGGACACTGTGTCCCCACTTCTGTTTATTCTGAGCCCAGCCAGCACATGCCAAGACACTGTGGCTCCCTTGGGCTCTGAATCCCAGAGGCTGGGGTTTCAACACGTCCTCTCAGGTCTCTGGTCATCCCAGGCTTGCCCAGCCACCTGGGCTTCCCTTCCATACCCAATGGCCTCCCAATTCTTCCTACCAAGCCTTTCCTTCCACACAGCCCCAAGTCCTGCCCTTTCGGACTTGCCATCCAGTGGGGCCACACTGACGCCTCCCTCCCTCCCTCCGATGTTGTGGTGAGTGCTGACTTCTGTGATGAATCAGTCCTCCTCCCACCATCCAAGGCTCAGCACACTTATCCCCTCAAAGACCAGCAAGGGCCAAGCCTAACTTCCTGGCTCAGACTAGGGTCCAGTCCCTGTGTCCAAGGCCTCTTATAGGAGCAGCTACGAGCATGTCCCAGCACCTCACACTTGTGCCTGAACCAGAGGTCCTCCTTGGGGGTCCTCTCCACAAGGGGCATCGCTCTTCTCCACAAACCCAGCTCAACACCCCTTTCCTCTGCCCCACAGGGCTCTGGCCACCCAACCCATGGACATGTCCTTATTATTCTCTGATGACCCCAATCACTTTTATTCCAAAAGTGACACTCTACCCTGCCCTGTTGCCTCATGGCTAGAACACATCGTGGCCTCCCTGTCTGGCCTCCCTCAGGAGCATCCTAATCCAAAGTCCTGGGCACGCCCACCCCAGATAGCCTTACAACACTGCCATCCGCCATGTTGGTCTCCTACCTCTTATAGTACAGTGGTTCCCACTGCCTATTGGATGGAGTCATACTGTACTAGACCTGCTGCAGGACCAATGGCCAGGGCAGTTACACAGCCTACATGCTGAGAGGAAAGTGAGTAAAGTCAGCACATGGCAGGGTGGTGTTTTAAATCAATGGGGATAGGAAAAATGGTTCCACAAACCAGTGTCAAAACCACCAACTATGCATTTAGGAAAACAATACAGTTTCTACTACATAAAAAGATATAATTTCAGAAGGAGTAAAGATACACATCTCTTTAAAAAAATCTGTAAAAGGACTAGAAGAAAATATAGGTGAATAATTTCATGTTCTTAGAGATATCCTTTACTAATTAACACAACTCTAGAATCCAGAAAAAGTATATTTGACCAAACATGAATGTGTAACACTAGTACAACAGAGACAAAGCACAGTTAAAAGAAGCTGAGCTGGGCGCGGTGGCACACGCCTATAATCCCAGTGGATTGGGAGGCTGAGGCAGGAGGATCAGTAGTTCAAAGCCAGCCTCAGCAACAGCAAGGTGCTAAGCAACTCAGTGAGACCCTGTCTCTAAATAAAATAAAAAATAGGGCTGGGATGTGACTCAGTGGTTATGTGCCCCCGATTTCAATCTCCGGTACCCCAAAAAGAGAGGGGAAAAAAATACCACTGATCAGAAATTTTTTTTCAATAAAGAATGTTGAAACTATGTAACAAGTTCCTACAAATCAGCAAAGAACAACAAAATCAGAACACTGGACTCAGAATCACAAGTAATTTCCAGAAAAATACAAATGGCCAATGTTTAAGAAAGACAACAAATTATACTAATAATCAGCTCATGGGACATTAAAATGAGATTTCCTTTTCCAATGGCAAAAATTGTTAACATTGGTAAGAGAGCGATGGGACAGGTGTGATGGAAGTGGGAAAAATGCCAATTAGTAAACACTTTTGTAATGCAATTTTCCTGAATGTATCAAATTCTGGGTACTGCTGGACCCTCCTACCCATCTCCTCTACGCATGCACTTGTGCTCAAAAGGCAGTGGCTAATCTCCAGCACGCCACCATAGTGAGACTGTGGCCTGTTCGTACAGCATCTCACTCACTGCAGCTGGAGGCAGTGGGCCGAGGCTAGGAATGGAAGAGGCTGAAAAGGCAGGAGGATCCGGGATGCCGGATGAGGGGAAGCATCTGGATTTTCTTGTAAGCGGATGGGAAGATACTGGACAGTTCTGAGCAAGAAGCCGTGACACTTTTGTATGTAGAAGGTCCTAGAACTCGTCTGTCAGGAGGAAAGGGTGGAAGCAGGACAACAGGAAGGCTCTGCAGTGGGCTAGGAGCAGAACAATCGCAGCTGATTTGTGGGGTGCCAGAGGATGTGGAGAGAAACGTTTGCATGATAAGTTTTGAGGGCAAAAGGGGTAGGACGTGCTGGTTGCCGATACCTCAGTGAGAGGGGAATTTTTAAAGCTTTTGGCCTCGCCAGCTAGGACACTGGTGGTACCATTCACAAGGCCCAGGGCAGAATTCTCTGGGGCAGTCACAAAACCAATGCCTGCGTGAAGGGACACAGTGGAATTGCTGGGGGTTGGGAGGGAGGTGCCTCCCATTTATTGGTTTGAGTAAAAGACGATTAAAAAATTTGACTTTCTACCTTTCATTTTTGCTGTTTGCACACTATATTGCCAACTGTCTTTTTATTGACTTTTTTAAAAATATCAATGACAGTGGAATGCACTACAATTCTTATTACATATATAGAGCACAAATTGTTCATCTCTCTGGTTGTATATAAAGTATGTTGACACCAATTCATGTCTTCATTCATGTACTTTGGATAATGATGTCCATCACATTCCACCATCCTTGCTAACCCCCCGACCCCTCCCCTTTCCCTTCCACCCCTCTGCCCTATCTAGAGTTCATCTATTCCTCCCATGCTCCCCCTCCCTGCCCCATCTATGAGTCACCCCCCTTATATCAGAGAAAACATTCAGCATTTGGTTTTTGGGGATTGGCTAACTTCACTTAGTATTATCTTCTCTAACGCAATCCATTTACCTCAAATGCCATGATTTTATTCTTTTATTGCTGAGTAAAAATTCCATTGTGTATATATGCCACATTTTATTTATCCATTCATCCACTGAAGGGCATCTAGGTTGGCTCCACAGTTTAGCTATTGTGAACTGTGCTGCTATAAACATTGATGTGGCCGTGTCCCTGTAGTAGGCTGTTTTTAAGTCCTTTGGGTATAGACCAAGGAGAGGGATAGCTGGATCAAATGGTGGTTCCATCTATTTTCTCTGAATTAAAATAGCCATTTCTCAGATCAAGATGGCCCGTTTCACTCCTGACTTAGAAGGGATGCTCTGCAGAAAGCTTTGGAAACCTGACAGTGGGGTCAGAGTCCTTACTCCCCCTCCCCTCGATGTCACATGCTGTCTTTCAGCTCTCTGCAGTCCTATAGCAAAGAAGGGAGAGATAGGTGGCATCAGAGTCAAGCCCTTAGGCCAAGATGTGAAGTTTGGGGTTTAATCTTCCCTGTCATGAGAAGCCAGAGAGTCTACATGAAAGGTCTGACTTTGAAAGAATCCTTAGGCTGGAGTGCAGAAGACATACTGCAAGAGCCAAGCACAGGCACAGCCTGGGACCGAGAAAATGTTTAAAAAGTGGATGACGGTGACAGTTGTGTGACACTGCAAATGCACTAAATGTCACCGATCCCACATTTAAAATGTTTAATGTGCATTAATTCAATGACTATAATAAAATGGACAGGGGAACCCAACTCAGGGCCAGTGTATCGCCAAGTGAGGGCAGTGGCCCTTCCAGACACGTGTGCTGATCGACTTTCTACCCTTTCTACCCTTTTTCGGTGGCGATCAGAAAAGCCGTCATTCGGGATACGTTTGGAAACTTCAAACAGTAAGATTTCAGAAGTATTTTTTATGTGATGCAAGGGACCACACAGACAACGGTGCCACTTCCAGAGCTTAGCAAGGAACTTTGCAGAAGGCAGGCGGATCTAAAGATGTCCAAGGAACGAGGAGAAGAAGCAAAGAACAAACTTGCAGGAGATGAGAACAAGTAAGAAAACAGTAACTAAAAATGAACTACAGGCCAGACGTCACAGGGCCGCTGACAGGGCACATTCAAGTGTAGGGTCCTTGAGAGGTTGAGAAAAGGTCTAGGATTGTATGTTGAGTCCCTCCATCAAGAGGAGCACTATGAGGTGACGAGTGTACACTTAGGCACCAGCTGCCTGCATGCTGTGTCAGGGACGCTTAACCTCTGAGCCACATCCCCAGCCTTTTTTATACTTTATTTACAGACAGGATTTCACTAGGTTGCTGAAGCTGGCCTTGAACTCACAATCCTCCTGCCTCAGCCTCCCAAGCCACTGGGATTACAGGCATACACCATCATGCCTGGTCATTGTATCCCTTTAATCAGGTCCCTCCAGAGGTTTACAGCATCAAACTGACATGTTTGGAAATTTGAGTCAGTCAGGCCACCAGCAGCCTCTGCCCAGCCAGTGCCCCTGACCAGGCTTAAATAACCCTCCCCGATGTAAGGACCAGAATCGACTCACCCACAGCTCGAGCGTCTGGGACACTAACAGCACTCCCCTCTGGAGGTCACAAAATATCACAAAAAGCCAGGAAGTGAACACCCAAAAGAGGCATTCCCCAGGCAGAATCACCCACCTCAGTGAAGAAGCCTGCTATCCCAGCCTGGCAGGAGCCATGTTCCTCTCCATACTTCTTCTTATACTCTGGAGGGGGAGAAGGAAAGAGAAGCAGACCAGACATGTCAGTGTGGGCCAATCGTGCGTGGACCCAGCCCCTTCCCCCAGTGCCTCTGCGAGCTGGGCCAGGGATGCTGACCAGACTCGGGCACAGAAAGAAAGTCTCAGGAATCCACGAAACCTCAAAAATCCAGGCTCTGGTGCCATCAGATAGAAAGGCTGCCAAGGGCCTCAGAGGACTTCCTCTGCTCATGTCGGGGAGAGAGCAGCAGCAGCAGCAGCCACAGTAATTAAGTGGGAGGCTGGTGACAATTATTTCAATTAGAAAGGATCAAGATCCCTAGTGGGTCTTGAGGAGCTGAAAACATGACCCAGAAATGGGAATAATGTGGCCATCCTAGTGTGCAGTCCCCTGGAAGGAGACCAACCTTTCCCCAAAAACACTTGGTACAGCTAGAGGCAGAATGCTCCCAACCATCCAACCAGAAACAAGCCATCCACCCCTGGGCTAAGGAAGATGGGGTCTACCAGGACAGGCCCCAGAATGTGGCCCCGCTGTCCCCCACAATCAGAGGTAGCAGGCACCTGTATTCCTGTGTGGAAGCAAGAGGGGCAGATCTCTCCAGACCAAAAGAAAACCCATGGGTGATCTCCTTTGTCCCAACACCCTACCCAACAAATGGGGACACTTCGTTGCCCATTTTATTTTCACACTGGCAAGACAGAAACTTTTGATAAGAGTTTAGTAATGCCAGGCTTTGTAGTATTGCCTCCACTAGCATCATTTCATTGATTTCCCCCATCCCTGGGAATCTATCTTCCTATTTGTCAACAGGTAATACTAAGGCTCAGAAAGGTTAGGTGAATTGTCAGGGTCACCCAGCTAGTGAACTCCTATCTCTTAGATCTGTGGCCTAGGAAAGATTTTGTAAAGTAATTTCACAAAATCATAAGAAGTGACTGGCTGTTGGAAGTCATTTCAGGGGTGAAGACAAGGAGGGAGGTTTACAGTGACTCAAATTCATCACATGTGCCACCACATTGCTGGATAGCCTCAGGCTGGGGCTACCCGGCAAATAACCCAGTGACTTTCTGGGGGTCTTGGCAAGCCTCTAGTGCCATTAAAATCTAGTACCATGAAAATATGATTATTTTTGAAACACAAAAATAAATAATCCAGAAGAACAATGAAGCTGTGATTGCAACACAGTGCCACTTCCTGCAGCTCAAAGTGTCTACTCCAGGCGCAGCGGGGAAGGGGCCCTGGGGAAATAGGCAGAGTAATTCAGTTTCTAACAACACTCACCGCAGAGCCTAGTAACATTTTCCAGTAAGTGGCCATTAACCGACTGCTGAATTACAACAGAAGGTCATTGAGGGACTCCTCTTCCATGAGGGGGGTGCCGTCAGCTCCTCCCACCTTGTCCTGCGACGCTAAGGGAAACTTCCAGGCCTGCCAGGGAGCAGCGCACCAGCAACGGAACCCACTTATCCCCAGCAAAATCTTGCACCAAGATTGCGGATAGGGGTGCAAAGAATTAAACAAACCCTGCATCAAATAACACAAGGACTAGAAAGAGCAAAATGTCCCAAACTAGACAAATGAACCTGGAAGGTCTAGCAAAAAGCTCATTGGTGCCCCTAACTCCAGGGGTAAACCTCCCATTATAACTCCTACAAAATGAAACAAAGATCCAGACCCCAAGGGCTGAATAAAACTACCATGCCTAACACACCAGTTCAGCCTTACGTGGCATGAATAGGAACTGTGTGGTGTTGTGGTTTGGACACGAGGTGTTCCCCAAAACCCCTATGGTAATGCAGGAATGTTCAGAGGGGCAAGAATTAGATTCGGAGTGCCATGACCTAAGCCGTCCATCCTCCTTTGAATGGATGAAACTGAGTGGTGATGTAGGAGGGGGCGTGGCTGGAGGAGTGGTCATCTTCTCTGCACCCCCTTCCCACCCCACCCCCTGCTTCCTGGCCACCAAGAGCAGGGCAGCTTCCTTGTCCTGCAGTCACGTTCCTCCTCAGAGCAACAGACTCGGGTGACCATGGACTAGACCTCGGAAACCACGAGCTCAAATCAAATTTTCCTCCTCCAAGTTGTCCTTGGGTATTTTTGTCACAAAGAAAAAGCGGACAAACGCATGGAAATCTCACATCTTTTTAAGTAAATAGTCTCGAGGTCTCTTTGTGACAGGAACTGCAAAAACACTCAACACCTTTCTCAGCCTCCTCCCCACACTGTTCTTGGAGTTCTCTATCCTGGAACAGGACCTGGCGTTTCTGAGGTGGTCATGGTCTTATTGGAAGTGGGAGTGTCCCACTCCTGTCCCAGGCTAGAAGACTACAAGGGGAAGCCCTTACCAGCACCCTTCCATTTTATATGTGGGGCTCCAGTATCCAAGGAGTTTGGGATCTGAGGGGGTCCTGAAACCAGTCTTCCTCAGACACCGAGGGACACTGTCACATAAGGTTATGCTAACTTCTTCCTAGCCTAAAAATCTTGATTAGAGCAAAAACAATTTGATTCTTCTTCTCTAGACCTGAGATAGCAAGACATACTAGAGAGTGTGGGAATAAAGATGGGTAGAGAAACAAGGGGCTTCCCCCAACACCAACCCCGAGAAGCCAAGTCAGACATCCTGTCTCCACTGAGAAGTTCAGAAACGCAGGGCGGGGGGATTCAAGAGAGGGCAGGTGACCTCCCATCTCCTGTTCCCAGGAAGAACTTTGCCTTCACAAACACAAAGGCCATGGGGCCAGAAGCTGGCTGCTCTTGGGCATGTCCACTCAGCCTTCACACGCCCCCCAACGTGATGGCCCAGCAGAGAGGGCTGCAAAGGGCCATCTCCCTCTATGAACAAAGCATTTATCCACTTCAAAGAAGCGGAGCAGAAACCAGGCTTCGCATGGTGACAGCAGCAACTGATGCTGTCACAAACTATTAAAGTGGGAGAAACTGAACCTGGTAAGCAAAAGATGAAGGCCAAACAGGGGATTGAGAAATATCTTGGAGGACCTGGGATTCGATGGGAGAACTCTCTGCCACACATGGGTTTGAATTACTTGGCCTGCGTCACATGCTTCAATTTGTTAAGTCATATGGCTCCTCCATTCCAAAAATGGTAGTATTTTCCTTGGGTAAGCTGCTGGTTTTATTAAACCCTGCCTAAACAGAAGGCAATTCAGAAAGAAGAAAAAAAGTTACCGATTCCCAAATGTTCAGAATCCGCAACTTCGATGCATGGAGTCAACACTCATGAATTTTAATTCACTCAAGGCGGCCAGTGATTGGGCGTGGTCACTTCTGCACCCTTCCTAAAACTCTGGGATGTGTCAATCTCCCAGAAAGATCGACATATGCACAGTATAACACTTTCCAAAACTCTTTCTATTACATATTTGAGAAAGTTTTATCTTTCAAAGCCAGTCTTTTTAATACACTGATTTTTAAAATAATTTCTCCATGGTTCCTTAGCCGAGCTATGAAAATACCAGGGAGAAAATAGCTCTTCTGTATTAAATTATTTCTGAATTTCACCAAGGAGAGGCAAATCTAAACAACTGATCATTAAACAGCAACTTAGATCTCTAATAATAAAAAGGGCATTTAAATACACCCCAAAAAAATGAAGAGAAGATAAAACTACCCATTAGGAGGGGGGTGGAGTAAATGATCTCAATAACTAGGTTAGAGAGGAAGGGAGCAGAATTTATCAAAATAGCTCATGATTAAACAAAGTGAGCACTAAAATGCAAATTGTACCAAACCAGAGACTTACAATTAAGTGAGAAAGAGGTTTTTAAAGGGGAAATAATCTTCAGAGAATATCTAATAATCCCAACCTTACCCATTCATTTTACGACAGTATGTAATTGCTCAGAACAAGTGGTTTATTTAAAGCTACATAGCTAATTAGTCTCAGCACTGAAGAGCAGGGGCTGCTGGCCTCCCCTCTACCTCAGCCACACAGGCATGCTGCATAAGAACAGGCCCAGTCTCATTATTTTTGTTCAAAAAATTGAAAAAAAAAAAAAAAAACAACATTGTCCATCACCAGACAAATGAAGTATGGTACACACCTATGTTGTTCTGCCTTTAAAGGGAAGGAAATTCTGATACATGCTACAACATGGCTATTTCCTAAGGACACCACATTAAGTGAAATAAGCCCGTAACAAAAGGGCACACACTGTGCGTGTTATGTTTCGGATGTGAAGTGTCCCCCAAAAGCTCATGTGCAAGACAATCCAAGAGGGTTTACAGGAGAAATAATCAGATCATGAAAGCCTTAATCCAATCAGTGAATTGATCCCGATGGGGATTAATGAGTGGTAACTGAAGGCAGGTAGGGCGTGGCTGGAGGTGGTGGGTCATTGGGGTGTGCTTTTGGGATATATATATATATATATATATATATATTTTTTTTTTTTTTTTAATCTGGTAAGTGGAATCTCTCTACTTCCTGATCATCAAGTGAGCCATTTCCCTCTGCCACGCTCTTCTGCCATGATGTTCTGCCTCACCTCAATCTCTGAATAATAGAGCCGGCCTTCTATATGTAGACTGCAGCCTTTGAAACCAGGAGCCCCTAAATCAACGTTTCCTCACATACAATTGTTCTGGCTGGATCTTTTAGTTAAAGCAGCAAAAAATCTGACTAAAATGGTGAGACTCCACTTACATGAAGTCCCTAGAATGGACGGAGTCAGAAAGGAGAATGGTGGTTGCCAGGGACTTGTGGGGAGGAGGATGAGAGTGTTGCATGGGTACAGACTTCCTTTGGAAAGAGGAAAGTTCTGGAAATGAATGGTGGGGAAAGTTGAACAATGTGGATGTACTTAATGCCATAGTACTGCATGCTTTAAAATGGTTACAGTGGTAATTTTTATATACCTTTTTAAACAATAATAAATGACAAAAGAATTTTTTTTATAATTGTTAAATTGTTCCTTGCATCCAGAATCTAGCAACCCCCATTTTGTCAATTCCCTAATTCAGAATAAGCAACAAGCTACCTTACAGGCACATAATAATGTATTTTCAACTTAGTATATGCTATGTCACATTTCATCCATCATAGAAACTGACCTGGACAGGGATCAGTCACATTTCAGTGAGAACCCCAGCTCAGAACCAAGTAGAATTCAATCATGTAACAGAAGCTAAAAGACTCACTGGCACTAAAACACGGACAAATGGCTGTTCAGACTTTAAAACCAAATGTCTGGAGTAAGGAGAGACCCAGGACATAGAGCAGATCAACTACAGCTACATTTTACCAGGCTAAGGGGAACACCTGCCCCTCCCACCCTGTACCTGGAGGACTTACCCATGGATTGTTTAAAACAGAAAAACTAAAACATGGCTTAAATAGTCCACAGCATAATGTCCTAAATACTTAAAAGATTATGACAAAAATAGGAGATTTTTCTCTGTGATGGGTCACAGCACTTAGTCATCACAAAGAATCCCAACGTCCTGCCAGGTATGATGGCAGATGACTATAATCCCAGGAGCTCAAAGCTGAGGCAGCAGGATGGCAAGTTCAAGGTCAACCTGGGCAACATAATAAGACCCTGCCTAGAAAAATAAAAAGGGCTGAAGATGTAGCTCAGGAGGTAGAACGCCCCTGGATTCAATCCCCAAGGCTGAAAAAAAATGGAGAAAATTTTAAAAAAAACAATCTCTCAACAGAACAGGTAACACAGATTCCTACTCTAGACTTAAGTCCCCAACCCCACCTCTGTTTAATAATCCTATGACTGTCACCAATCTCCCTGACCCTCAATTTTCTCACCTGTACAATAATAAGAATACCTCAAAATGATGTGGTTACCCGGTAAGTTACTGAGCACCAAGAACACTACCTGGTCATTGCTCAATAAATGTCAAGTGAATCTGAACCTGCTAATTTCTCATAGAACAAACCCCAAGACACCTAGCACCACACAGGAAGTTTTGGAAGAGACTCAAAATTGGACATCCACAGGGGCAATACTAGAAGATGCAGTTTAAGCAATTAATTTCACACAATGCATGGAGACACGTTTGAAATATAGAACATATTTTTGCCTAAGACAAAAGTCCTTGGTACCAAAGGGAAAGCTTAATGGGGTTTCTGAGCCACTACCAGAGATGCTGGGACCTCTTTCCAGCCCTGGCTATCCTTAGGCCACTCCCTCTTTCCCTCTCAGATCCTTCTCTTTAACTGGTCATAATGCAAAACAGTATCCTTTTTTAATATGATATCTTTGCTTAAATGAGATAATGTTTATGAAAGCTCTTGGGAAATCATGAAATCCTATGTAAATGCAGAGGTCTTTATTTAATAAAAATTTATGGGGCTTATTTCTGGATTTTTAAATGGATCAACTCAGCCTTTGATGGTTTTCTCCAAAACAAAATAAAAAACACAACAGAACCTGAACTGCTTTTCATTTGTAAATGGATCATGATTGATTTTTACCCCCTGTGGAGCCACAGCCTTTAACATTAAAAGGGGAAAAAAATTTTCACTTTGAATTAGTGATCTATTTCCTTCCCTAGAAATGATCACTGACTTGAGAAATGCAAATATGCCTTAGAAATAAAAATCCAGCTGTTCTGACAATAAAGAACACGATATAAAAATCTTTGGAATCAATGGGGCAAAAGACAACAAAATTTGATAAATTCAGACCCCAGCAATTTCAGATTTGAGAACATTTAAACAAGGCATAAGCTAAACCTTAGATCATGCATAAAAAGAGGGGAAGAGAGTTTACCAAAGAAATAAATCTTGCAAATATGATCAAAGGTATTTAAGTAATTATAATCTTATCAAGGGCTCTTAAAATCATGTTAATGCTACCCAGTTTCTATTCTTCAGTGTATATTCACTAAAGCAACCCTGTTAGCTCAGAATATTTAAGAATGTTCTGTCACCTAGAAATTACAAAATTCACATTTATTGAGCACACACTTGGAGCCTGAAAGTGCTAAACATTGTAAATATCTCGAATACCTGTGTGTATGTACACGTACACATACGTGTGTGTGAGTGCAACACAGAAGATTGAAGCCAGGGGTGCTCTACCACTGAGCTACCATCCCCAGCCCTTTTTTAAATTTTAAAATAGAGTCTTGCTAAGTTGCTGAGGCTGGCCTCGGATTTGTACCCTCCTGCCTCAGCCTCCTGTCTTCAGTAGGTATTAACCTCCCCATTTTACAGATGAGGACACTGGGGCTTAAGGAGCTTCCCCAAGTTTACCAAGTCTGAAAACAGGGACATATAGGTTCAAATATTGGAATAAATGATAAAGTCAGAGCCTGCAAGTTAGGTCTAATATACAATAGTACCATAATTGCCTCTAAACATTCTTTATCAATGTTTTCTCTTAAACGCTTTTTGTTAATTTAGCTAAGCTACTCCCAAACTATTCCATGCTCATGAGATTTTTCTGTCACAATAAAAAGATGAACTGTTTACAGTCTCACTCCTGCCAAGCTCTGCCCCCAGTGGGCTCAAAGGAGAAGGGATGAAAGAAATGTCTGTACTTAATTTTATCACATGCACTGACTTTGGGGATTCTTAAAATATCCTGGCCTGGGGAACAGTACCTAGACATTTACAGTGCTCCAGTTTACAGATAGTTTTTCCCACATCATCCACTGAAAGTATCTTCTCACACATGAAACCAAATGACATATGGGATATGCAGTTTTTGTGTCACACAGTAAATGCAGACTAAGCTTCTACTGAAGGGCATGCACCATGAGTTTATTTTATGTCCTAAACTCATTTTTATTTCCCATTCCCTCCACGTTTCCTGGTTCTGACAGGATATTCTGGTAGCCTCTCCCATCCAACCAGAAACAGGAAGCACCTGAGAAGCCACGAGAGAAAGATCCTTGTACCAAACCAAAGACTGGTGCAAAAGCTTGGGGCTGGGCACATGGCTCAGTGGCAGAGTGCTTGCCTGGCGTGTGGCAGACCCTGGTTCAATCTCTAGCATGGCCCAAAAATAATTTACAAGCTTGAGACATTTTTGGAAAGGTACCCCCACACTTAGGAGGGTTTGCCCAACCAAACCAACCCTCCAGCCTTCTAAAGAGAACCCAATTGGTCCACATTTACAGAACAAATCAGTGGACTTCCTGAGCACTTTGGCCAGCATTTTCTCATGAGCTCCTCACAATAACCAAAAAAAGATAAAAAGCGATGGAGACCTGAGAGTGTCCACTGCACTGCAGGACCCAGCAACTCGTCCAAGCCACAGAGGCAGCCATGTGGACAAGCTAACCTCAACCAAGCTCCCCGCCACCCCCTCCCTCCCATGTCTGTTAACCACTGCATAGGAAGTACATCTGGAGGCAGTGGTCCCCTCTGCCCCATGCCCATGGACATGACCACCAGTGGATTTCCACCACCCTCTCTTCCAAGCCTGCAACACACCACAGGTTCTAAGAGGGATTCGCCTTTTTCCTATTGTAAATGAAAATAACCCTTTCTGCTACCTTGTACTTGGGTGCAGCTGGAGCCTTTGGGGAGGGGTACCCAGCAGTCACACATGGGCAGAGAATTGTCCCCCTTTCAAATAGATACTTTTCCTGCAGATAAGGGACTTCTGAATAGCCAGAACTATGCCACTTGGGTTTTGACTAGTGCTTTCCAGGAACTTAAAATTAAGTGGACTCTATTCCTGGGACACAAGTCAATCACCCTTCAACAATCTCTTGCTCCGCATATCTCAGAGGCACACAGCAGTAGAATTAGTGCATACACGCTGAGCATTTGGTATACTAGGTATAGCCAGGCGCTATTCTAAGAACTCACGGGAATTGACTCAGTCCTCTCCACAACCTTGAGGTAGCAGAGAAGCTTAATAACTCGTCTGAGGACACACTATTAATAAGAGCAAGTGGCAGAGCTGGACTTGAACTCTGGTGTTCTGGGTCCCGAGTCCGTCTTCTGAACACCATGTCACTTTGCCTATCCACACGTGAGTATGGCATGTGAATAAAACAAGAGGAAAAACCCGGGCTTGGGCAAGTTTCTGAACCTCAGTACAGACAGGAGGTTGGCCTAGGTGACATGTGAGAGGGAATGTCAAACTCTTAATACTTCCGTTGTACTTAACCACAATGGGATCCCCACCTAGAACAGAGAGCTGGCGTCACTGAGATTTTCCACATTAAGAGAAGATAATGGTTGCTTTAAGAGCCAAAGTAGGTTTGGTTTAGACCACAAAACAGGGAAGTAGAGATCTCCAAAGCCAACAGAGCACAGGCAAGAGCTCTCTCTGAGGAGCCTGCCACCCACCCCACCCTGCCAGCACGGTGCTCTAGAGAAATCTGAGCATCTGCCATCCCCCTGCTTTTATAAGGCCAAGAAACAGGAACTTTCTTCTCAGTCCTGTTTCTAAAGGGATGCTCGTATACCCCAATATTCCCTACCCCTCACTGTTGCCTAGGCCATAGGATAAATTAGGATATGGAAATGTGTGTGCCATGAAGAAACAGGAATGGATGGGGGCAAAATCTTGCTCATTTATTCACTGGCTCCATTTGGCTGCCATGAAGTCAAAGAACCATCAAAGCAAATAGACTTGGGCTCATTCCACAGCTGCATAGCATGAGTAATCTAGATTCCTGAGTCCTGTATCAGTCAGCTATCACTGCATAACAAGCATGAAGGCTCCATGACCATAACAAACATTGATCTCTCATACAACTATATATAGGCTCCAGCTGCAGGTTCAGTTCAGGTCTGCTCCACTTTGTTCTACTCTGGGACCAGCAAGCTACGTGGGACAGAGCACATGGTCAGAAGTGCTGAGATGGGCGAGTGGAAACACGCTGTCTGGAGCCCGTGCACTGATATGCACAAGGGGCATATGCAGCCAACCCAAACTGAACCTGCTCCCTAGACTTGCAGCTACCTGCCTCAGCTCACATGGGCACCCACATTCCTGCCAAGCATCCCATAAGAGCCCCCAGCAGAGGAAGGGGAAAACCGGCAAAGCCTCAATGGGAGCAGTGACATACAAAAGGGTCACACTCCTCTAACCTCATGATTCTACCTTTGAGAAAGTTCAGTCACCTTTTGTTTTGTGAGGGTTGAGGATTGACTTCTTTTCCCAGGTGGAAATTTTTGTTTTAATTAGATATTTGTTACAGTAGAATCCATTTATGCATTTTGATATACATAGCTCATTTTTCTGATTGTACGTGTTACAGAATCACATTGATCATGCAGTCATGTATGTACATAAGGTAATGTCTTTCATTCTACTATCCTTCCTATCCCCATAGCCCCTCCCTTCCTTTCACTCCCCTTTACCTAATCTAAGGTAACTATTCTTCCCTAGTGCCCCCCCATTGTGAATTAGTATCCACATATCAGAAAACATCCGGCCTTTGGGTTTTTGGGGACTGGATTATTTCGCTTAGCATGATATTCAACTCCATTCATTTACCAGCAAATGCCATAATTTCATTTTTCTTTAAAGCCAAGTAATATTCCATTGAAAAAATATAACATAGTATATATATAAAAATGTATATAATATATGGTGTATGTATATGTGGTGGTGTATAATATATAAATGTGGTATACATATATCCCATTTTCTTTATCCATTTATCTATCAAAGGACACCTAGATTGGTTCCATAGTTTAGCTGTTGTGAATTGAGCTGCTATAAACATTGACATGGCTGCATCACTGTAGTATGCCAATTTTAAGTCCTTTGGGTATAAACCAAGGAGGAGGATAGCTGGGTCAAAAGGTGGTTCCATTCAGAGTTTGAGGAATCTCCAAACTGTTTTCCATAGTGGTTGCACCAATTTGCAGTCCCACCAGCAATATATAGTGTGCCTTTTTCAACGCATCCTCGCCAACATTTATTATTGCCTGTATTCTTGATGATTGCCATTCTGATTAGAATGTGATGAAATCTTAGTTTTGATTTTGCATTTCTCTAATAGCTAGAGATGAACATTTTTTCATATGTTTGTTGACTATATTGGCTTTTAGTTTTCAGTTTAACTAAAACACTCCCAAACTAACAAATTGTCTCTAACCACTGGGGCACAAAATGGTTTGCCGAGTCAGATAGATGCAAAATTCAAAAGCCAACCCTACCATTTACTAATTGCCTGAGGACCACAGGCAATTGACTTGGACTTTGAGTCTCAACTCCCTCATCTCTAACAGGAAAATAGGGACACAGAAGCCAGCCTCTGAGTGGCCCACCCTGTGCCCTCCCCTCACCGTGTGCGTGATAGAGCCTGATGGCCAACTGCCACCACCCCCATCTCCATGCCTGGGCACTTTCCTAACCTGTGCACATGGCAGGACAGGGTGCGGGCGGATGAAGACCCCAGGGAGGGTGACTTGAAGTGTCTGTTCCACACCAGCCCCAACACCCCTCTCCTAGAGACCGCACCCCAGTTACCCACGGTAGCGACTTGCTGGTTGGAACCTTCTTCATGAGTTGCCTTCCCTTCTCTTTCTATCTCACCCCCACATGGTATCCTCTAGAATTACCTCTAATGTAACTTCTAAAATAAACAACTTGTAATCAAACCCAAGTGAAAAATTGTTTTTCAGGGGGGTTACAACAAAGGAGAGAATGAACAGTCCCCAGACTAAACCTGCCTCTGATTGGTCCCATGACTGCTAAGTAAATGAGTAGTATGAGCCATGGTGGATGCAGGTTTACATGGACATTCGATTCCAGCACCCCCTGCAAGGGGCTGATGTCCTTTTGCTTTCTGGTGCTTATGTGGCATGCAGAGGAACCACTGGGGACAGCAATGGGTCCCCTTTCACGACCCATCATTTTTAGTCCTACTGCATGAGTAGATTGGGCTCAGTAATCACCACCTCCATTGCCTCTGTGGATTCTTTTCCCCAGCCCGATGAGCTACCCAACTAGTTGTTCCAGAGGCCATTCCGTTTTCTTTCTGGAAGAGGAGGAGGAGGAATAAGCTGGGTGGTCACAACAATCCCAATACATCATCTCAAACTATCCACCCTCTTGACATGGTTGTTAATTTCATCTATTTTTAAGATGAAAGTTTTCCTTCGACTAGAATGTTACAGAAATAAAGAGGGCTAGAGCTCAAGATGGCCCAGCCAGAGTCCAACAAATGCTCACACAGAGAAACGTACATAAAAAATGACTCATCTGCACAGAGGAGGGGTTTGCCCCCTACAAGGACACTACTGGTTCTTCTGTGGGGGCCACATCACAAAGAACCTTGCTCAGGCCAGCCACCCAAGTCCCCAGAGGGTCCTCCATGAGACAGGAAACTGCAGTGTCCTGACATTGTTTCTCAGATACCACTTTGATTCCACAAATGTGAAACCTGGGAAATCCCAGGGAAGCCCAAGGCAGCGTGGATGAAAAAATTGTGTGTGTGTCCAAACAAATCAATTAGGAGGGAATGAATTAAAAAATAAACAGCCCAGCACTTAGAGAGGGAACAGATTCCAGTTCACTGAACTAGGATAAGGACCTTAGAGGACAGGGGATCACACTGAAGGAAAGGACAGCCATCTCTGAATCCCTCGAACCGAAATTCCACTAGACTACATAGTGATCGACTTGATTGTCCCCAGTGCCCAGGCATTTGAGGTTCTTCTATGCAGGCACCTGAAAGGACATTTGTTTTTCAGTACTAGAAATTAAACCCAGGGGTACCGCTGAGACACACCCTCAGAACTTATTTTGAGACAGCATCTCACAGAGTTTCTAAGGCTGGCCTCAACTTTGTTATCCTCCTGCCTCAGCTTCCCAAGTCGCTAGACATACTTTCTTTACAAGACCCCATATGTCCCTTGATGAGGAACTCTTAAAAACTTGTGGAAGGTATACTCGACTCCCAGGAGTCTACCCGAGTTCCAGGGTCATATTATAAGGAAAGCCAGACCTCAGATGTCAGGAGATGACCTGATCGGTGGAGATGTTACACTCCTGCCATAGTGTAGCTTTATGAGTCCTGGGTCTGCTCTGCACCCTGCCTGAGGACACTTGTCCCCCGGGGCAGCTAGGAAGCTTCTGGCATTACCTGGGGCAGTAGAGATCATTGGGGCCTACTTCTCACCTTTCAGATGAGGAAAATGAAGCCTAGAGACAGTTTCCCAAGGTGCCACAACCTCTGGCAGTGCCAGGACACCAAAAGGACTATTTGGACACTTGCCTGAGGGTTGGTGAATTTGGGTCCCTGAGGTTTCATAAAGTAAGTATTGTGGGCTCTGGCAGAGATGGGCAGAGCTGGGGAGGGCCTAGGACTGTTACCCTTTTGTACCCTGGACAGAGCCTCCATGCTAGAGGCCATCTGTGGACAAAGAGTATGCCCTCTCAATAGCCTGTGGGAGGCTGGGAGAGATGCTTGGGGGAGGGGGTTGTGAAGAAGGGAGCAGGAGTTTAAGGCAAGACATGGGCAGGGGCATGAGGGAGAATCCCCCCACACACATACTCACCTTCGTAGCAAGGGATCAGCGTCCTGCCTTGGGCCTGGAGGTTGGATGGGATGATGTAGCAGAAACCGTGAGGCAGGATATGGTCTGTTTCATAGTAGATGTTCTTCCACCGGTGGGCACAGGCCTAAAGGGACAGAGACGGGTGAGAGAGGGGAGAACCACAGTGCCAGGGGATTCTGTGAAAGGAGAGAGGAGCAGAGGGAGAAGCTAGCTACCTCCTCTCCTGCCCAGACACACCAGGCCCTTGCTCGCATGAACATGCCCCCGGGAGGCTCCTGGGGGAAGGCAGGTGGTCAAAGATTGGCAAATGATAATCATAGCAAGTGCAAGCGTAAGCTTAAGAAGAATGAGGGTTATGGAATAGCGAATCCGAGAAGGAGGGACGGTTTCCATCTGGTGGTCAGGGAAGGCCTGAAGGAAGAGAAAGACCTAACCACATGGAGCACTTGGGGAAGAGTGTTCTGAGGAAGGGGGACCAACAGTGCAAAGGACAGGAGGTGGGAGACTTGGGGAGGTCCAGAGAAAGAATGGAAGTGGGCAGGGCTGGTCTGGAGAGGCATGGGTAGGAGAGGAAGTCAGAGAGGGAGGGAGGATATGGGGGCAGGTTTCAGAGACTACAAGGACACCTGTGATTTCAGCAGACAGACGATAAAAAGCCAGGGGAGAGCCTCACACAGTGGCCGATCCACTTTACAGTTTGTAAAGGTCATTTTGCTGCTGCGTGGAGGCTGTGGGTGGGCAGGAGAGGAAGTGAACTACTAGGTGAGAGATGCTGCTGACCTGGACCAGGATGGGCAGAGGGAATGTCATCAGGACACAGGCTCAAGGTAAAACTAATGAGCCTGAGGAATGACCAGGCATGGAGAGTGCTGGAAAGGGAGCACCCACCCACATATAACTCTGCTTTTACCTGCGGAGACACTTGAGCAGGCAGGTCCTCAACTTTCTAGTAATAAATGCTTGTTGATGGCTTGTTAATTGGAGTAGATTTCCATACAGCAAAACACAAACATCAAATGTACCACTTAACAAGCTTTGGCAAGTGCACACACTCATGTCACCCAAGCCCTAACAAGACATCTCTTTCCATTTAACCAGAAAGCTCCCTGGTGCCAGGGCTGGTTTACACAGGCTGCTCAGGGAGGCCCTCTAAGGGGGGACATGAGACGTGAACCAGGGGGAATATTCAGGGCAGAGGGGCAGGAGAGCGCTTGGAGAACGGGAGGCCATCAGGGACAGACAGGGCACCTTGGCCAGCTTGGAGAGCAGCCTCAGGGTACATGGCTCGCCAGCCTCAGTGCTGGGGACAAACCTGCAGTAAGAGGCTGTGAGTCAGGGCAGTTCCCACCAGATAGGGACTAAGTGCCAGCAATTAGAACTCACACCTGGCCATCCTTCTGTCCCACTTTGTGCCCCTGCCTCCCCTTCCAACAGGAGAGTGGTCTCAGTTCTGTGTACGTGTCTCTGCACAACAATGACAAGGACCCCCCAGAATGCACATCTGCCTGGCCCCGCCTGCCTCTCGTGGGCATGCACCGCTGATTTCTGTTATCAGCTTATCTCATTCTGGCCAATGGCTGCGTGGTCTTAAAATATTGAATTTAAAAAAAATCAATTATTTAATGTCTGTTTCCTTCAAATACACTTATTCATGGGTTATAATGGTCCACCTTTGACTTCTTCTGGGATTCCAGAAGATGAGCAGAAGAGATATCCTATGGAATCTCATTTTCTTTACAGTAACAGAGAATTAGTGCTAGGTCTAAGCCATGGAGCTAGCAAGTGCTGCAAACCAGGCTGGAATCCACAGTTTCTAAATCTTGTCTCACTGCAAAGCATTCTGCATCCAAGTTCCCAATTCCTACCTGAGGAGTCATCAACACACATCCCCTGAAGCAGATCTGGTACCAGTTTATCCTCTCAGCACCCCCCAAGGTCCTAGGACCTTGAAATAACCACCCTCAGATTGGGTGCTCCTGAGTATGTGGGGGACTCCCTAGGGGCACAGATTTCCCAAGGCCATTCTAAGACAAGATCACGGCCTCCTAAGCAATCTGCTTTGGATCCCTCCAGGCCAACTGCCATCAGGACCCTTGACAAGCCACTCTGCCCAAAGACAAAAGAGGACACACTCAGAATGATTCTCAAAGCTGGGCAACCACACTTGGTCTCTTGTCTGAAGACATTAAATACAGAAATCAATCTATTATCACTACTTCTACTGCAAACCACCTTCCTGCCTCATCACTCGATATTGTTCTATGCTTAAAAAAAAAAAATCACACATCTCTCAAAACATAGAAATAATATGCAGTACAGAACTAAAACATCAATAAACAAAGAACCACTTCATACCACCCCATAGAGTTGTCCCTTGGTACCCAAGGCAGAGTGGCTCTAGAATGCTATTCAGAAACCAAAATTCACAGGTGCTCAAGTCCCTTCTAAATTGGCATAGTATTTACATATAACCTATGCGCACCCTCATGTATACCTTCAATCATCTCTGCCTCACTCATAACACCCAATACAGTGAATGCTATGTAAGTTATTATATTTTTAGTAAATGAGAAGGAAAGAAGTCTATACATGTTCAATGCAGGTGCAATATTAAGATATTTTTGAGCCAGTTATTTGAATCCACAGATGCAAAAATCCATGGATATCTGGGATATCAGCTGTAAGTGATTTTTTTAATTGTCAATTCTGACTCCATTCTGATGGCTTGCACACTGGAATCACTTATCACCTAATTCATGGGTAAATTAGTTGTACTGAAGTTGATGGATTCAGCAAAGGCCAGGGCTTAGAGGGCTTACCATGTCCTACTGCATTTCTGGGTTGGAGAGGAGGATGTTTATCACTGCCGACAGCCAGCTGCACACTGACACATATCAGGAAGGACTTGCAGTATTTAATGTCTAGTATATTGTCTACTCTTTTAAGTACCATAAACTATTTAGAGAAGGACCTTGGAGAATTCCTAGAAGTTCCCACTACTGTATTTCACACTAAACAAAACTAAAATTAAGGCATTCTGGGAAGTCAGATCAAAATGTCGAAAGCAGGCTCCGTGCAGGGAGACAGCACAAAGTGTCTGAATGTAAATTATAGAAAGAAAACACTGCCTGGAGCCCAATTATCACTATGTACACACATCCATTTGACCCCTAAACTAAAATAAAATAAAAATTCTGAGGGGCTATCTGCAAAGTATTAATAACAATCTCTCCCAGGAGTCATTATGAGGGAAAAGGAGAACATTCTCTGGAAACAGCAGGACCTACTCTGGATGAGTGCTTAGCATATACGAGGCCATCCTGGGTTCAATTCCCAAGTGGGGCAAGGGGTAGAAAAAGAGGACTCACTTAAAATCATTCTACGAAGGAGGAGGAGGGCCTGCCACCATTCCAAATCTTAGAACCAGATGTATTTCAAGCTAGAAGGGTTGCTTTTCCTCCCAAGGAATAAAAAGAGGAAGAAAACCAACAATTTCTTTCAAAGGCCTTTTTTCTTGTATGGAAACAGCATGTACTTCCTGGGGGGTGGGTACTGAGCTTCTCCAGGTGGCTCAGCCACAGAGATCCACCCTACCCTCCTACACGCTCATCCGCCATGTACAGATGGCCAAAGCCTCTCTCATGCTTCCAGGTCCACGGCTCACAGCCAGCCAGGCCAGGGCCACTGAGAACATCATGTGCAGTGTGCACAAGATCAAAGTGAGGCTGGGATGCCACAAGGCTCCCCTGAACAAGTTTCTGGGTGGAGGAGGATGCAATGACTGGGGAGGCACCAAGAGGGGACTTGTGTGGCACTGGGAATGTTGTTCAGTGGATGTCCCCCTAATGAACACTTATCAAGGTGCACTCTGATGGCTCATGCCCTTTTCTGCACGTGTCCCAGCTCAATAAGAATTCTCACACACGCGCACACACATACACCAGGAAACAGAGCAACAGAAAGTAAATGCAAAAATGTACCCTGTGGCTTTGAAAGAAGTACACACATGGGAAGCGGTCAGGACAGCCCTGATGGCTAGAAAGGAAATGGCAGAGATAGAGCCGGAGAACACTGCTTCACCCAGAAATAATCGACAAATCATTTGTTGTTCTCTGAGCCTTGACAACTCTGATCAAAAGGATAGATAATGGGCTTGAACTTCCCGAGCCGCCCTGCACTGTGTATGAGAAGCATCAGTGCCTGTACTGGGTTCAGCAGTGGTGATTGCAAGAAGTGATGACTTTATATCTTGCCTGTTTCTTAAAATATCAACTGCACACAGAGAGCAAGGTGTACGTACAAGAAGGGAAAGGGCTCGCCCCCCATTCCTGATGCTGTGTTTTCACTGGGGATCATTTGTTCCCTGGGGCAAAATTGGAAGGTACCACACTGCTCACAGAGCCCAGGTGGACAGGTCTGAAGCCCTGACAGTTTGGGTCTTGCCTGAGCTCATCCAAATGATGCCATTTGTCAATCAAAGGCTTCACTCCCTGTCACAGCTTTCCAGTTCTCCATCTGTTCCTTACTTTGAAATCAAGACCAGATGCCCTTTTCAAAGCACCCTGCCACCTCTCCCTCTTCAAACCCAACCTTGGAATCTGATGCTGTGCTCCCTAGGAACCTAGTTCTTATCCCTACAGCACCTCCTTACTGGATTTTCAAAATGCATTCAAATGACACAACATCCTTTCTGGTTTTAATTTTAAAATACTTGCCTCCAAGAAAGCTTCAACAGGGAGAATGAAGACATTAAAGAAAAAGCAAATGGATCAAAGGCCTCTGAAACATGAATGTGGACAAGATGGCCACTCATTGTACCTTGTTGTCACCTGTCACTTTAGAGCAGTTTGCCTGGCACTTCTATCAATGACTTAGAATCAGCCACCAAGAAAAGATGACAACTTGGTTTCTAGATGTTCTAACAAGGATGCTCAGGCCTCAGGTTATGCAAATACACTTTAAGATACCATTCCTAAGAGATGTCCTCCAGGCATGGAGAACAAGAGTGGTCTCTGTTCCCAAGTGGGTTCCATAAAAAGGACACAAACACAAAATAAATCATGTGCAATATGAGGTGATAATGTCACATTGAGTTCCAAGGACACAAAAGATATTCAGCTTGTTCCATACGGGCTCCAAGGAGGAAGCAGAGCCCAACTGGGGTTGGGTATCAAGGACACAGGGGACTTAGGAAAAGCCTTTCCTAGAAAAACTGAATAAAATCCCTCAAAGTAAGTCAATGATAAAAGGTACAATTCCATTTTAAAATGAGCAAAGACTTAGCCACTTCTATAAAGAAGTACAAATGGCCAAAAAGCAAAGAAGATGTTCAACATCACCAGCCATGGGGAAAAGCAAACCAGATCTATAATGAAATATTACTTCAATGCCCACTGGGACAACCTATGTATTATATTAATGGGGAGTGCTGGTGACCCAGAGATGTAGCTCAATGGCAGAGTGATTAGGATGCACAAGGACCCTGGGTTCAAATCCCCAGTATCAAACAGCCAAAGAATAAAACCCTCAAGAATGTGGCAAAACCGAGACCTTTGTGTGCTACCAGTGAGAATACAAAATGGTGCCACTTTGGAAAATAGTATCAAGGTTTCTCAAAAGGTTAAAAATTAAATTACCAAGTGATCCAGAAATCCCACTTCTGGGCAAATACCCAAAAGGATTGAAAACAGGATCTTGGAGAAATATTTGTAGATGCACGTTTACGAGCATCTACAAGCAGCCACCAGTGGATGAAAAGACAATTTGACTTACATATATCATAAAATACTATTCAGCCTTAAAAAATTCTGTCGTATGCTGCAACAAGGCTGAACCTCGAGGACATCAGGCTAAGTGAAAGGAGCCCATCACGAGAGGATAAATACTGGGTGATTCCACTCATATGAAATCCAACAGACTCTCAGAATAGAAATTACGAGCAGTTTCCAGGTACCAATGGGGAGGGAGTAAGGGGAGTTTTTGTTCAATGGATAGTGTTTTGAGTTTGCAAGACAGAAAAATTCTAGATATATACTTACTGTATAATGTGCATTTATTTAATATTATATACAACATAAAAAAGATTTAAGAGGGCTGGGATTGTGGCTCAGCAATACAGTGCTTACCTAGCATGTGTGAGGTCCTCGGCTCAATCCTTAGCACTACATATAAACAAAAATAAATAAATAAAGGTGTGTGTCCACCTACAACTAAAAAAGATATATTTTTAAAATATTTTTTAAAAAGGATTAAGATACATTGTGCCAGGCAAGGTAGCACATGCCTATAATCCCTGTGTGTGGCTTTGGAAGCTGAGGCAGGAGGATCTCGAGTTCCTAGCCAGCCTCAGCAACTTAGTGAGGGGTACTAAGCAACTCAGTGAGACCCCATCTCTAAATAAAATATAAAAAAAGAGTTGGGAATGTGGCTCAGTGGTTAAGCACTCCTGGGTTCAAACCCTGGTACCAAACAAACAAAAAAACCCACAAAGAGGATACATCGTTTGTTACATTTTTTTAACCACAATTGGAAACAAAAGAGGTAAAACCACAGATGGCCCTCTCCTTCTCCAGCACCGATACAGAGTGGCTTACTGAATATATGATGTAATCAATGTGCAAGACATTAGAAAAACAGCTCTGCATGCAGTTAATTAAATGGGATTATCCAAAGTACCACTGTCTACAAATACTCTGCTCTGCCTTGACATCCTTTGCCAAATCTTCCCCCATGATCCCCCCTGCTGCTTGTGTCTCCAGAGACAGCCCCTTCTGGCAGAATCTTTGTCTTGTCCTTTGGAAACAAGTCTCAGCCATAGCAAGATCATTCTTCCACCAGGAACAGTGGCAACCCTGGAGGCTGAGGTAGGAGGATCACCAGTTCAAAGCCAGTCGCAACAACTGAGTGAGAGCCCGTCTCAAAATAAAAACAAAAAGGGCTGGGGATGTAGCTCAGTGACAGAGCACCCCCGAGTTCAATCCCAGTATAAAAAAAAAAAAAAAAAATTATCCTTCCATGAGAAGAGGAAATATCTTCACAGAAGAAGACTCAGCTCTGGGCTCAATGTCCTTAAAAGCATTTTGTGACATGCTGTTGCTAGGCCACTGCCTCCTCTTTCATTCTGAATCACAACTTCAGATGGTGCTTTGATTTATAGATGGCTGGCTTCTTCCCTTCGTTTTCTCAAAAAGGCAGACATGAGTTCTGGCCCTTCTGGGGCCGAGTGCTCCCGTCAAGGAGGTCAGGCCACCAGGCCTGGAGGAATGTGACAGCTTGGCAAGGGTCCAGGGCCAGCAGTGACAGTGATTAAGGACTGGAATCCAAGGCTCACATCAGGCCCAAGGAGCACAAAATCAGGCTCCTCAGAGAAGACACAAACATTCTGTTTAGATCCTCAAGGAAGATGTGCTTCCCCGGCTCAAATACACATATAACCCTCCCCTTTATGGCTGGGGGCCCAAAGGAAGCCTTGGTGAGTGACAGCCAGTCTCATTTTCCCTTCTCGATCTTGTGCTGTTATAATAAAAACCCTCCTACAGCATTCAAGAAGAGCCAGGGGCAGAAGAGACCTGTGAAGTCAAACAGTGATGCTCCGAAAGGGCAGGGGACTGATTGGGAAAGGGCACAAGGACACTGGGTGGTGTGTCAGCAGCAGGACACCTAAGTACGTGTCATGAAAAAGTCACCAAGCTGTGCTGGAGTTGTGCATGTTCAGTGACTTAGTGTTACATCTCAACAGAAAAGTTTACAAGAAAAAGAGGGGTAATGGGCAAAAATAAAACCCCCATGGTAGTTAAATTTCTTTTCTCTCAAGTCCAACAAAACTTTCTGGGATGATGGAAGTGTTCTCCAGGCTGTCCAATACACTAAGCAGTGACCATACGTGGTTATGGCGCACTTGAAATGTGGCTAACGCAGCCAAAAGAACTGAATTCTTAATTTAATTTTGATACATTTAAATGAATTTAAATGCAGTTGCCTCACTGGGCACTGCAACCCGAGGCCATTAGGAGCCTCAAAGGCAAAGACTTTGTCTCCTCCAAAGCACATAATGGATCAGAAGACATCAAATGCATTTTGGAAGCCAAATAAATGACTAATTAAAATAGCATGCAATTTGGGCTGGGGATATAGCTCAGTTGGTAGAATGTTTGCCTTGAATGCTCAAGGCTCTGGGTTCAATCCCCAGGACCACCAAAAAAAAAAATAGCATGCAGTTTATGGTAGGCACAGTGATGGGCACCTGTCGTCTCAGCTACTAGAGAGGCTAAGGTGGGAGAATCACTCCAACCCAGGAGTTCAAGGTCAGCCTATGCAACTTAAGAACCTGTCTCAAAAATTTTTGTAAAACATGTATTTCATAATGTAATATCATCTAGGAACAAATTGGAATCAACTACTGAAGCCAGATGCAGTGGTGCATGCTGTAATCCCAGAAACTCATGAGGCTGAGGTAGGAGGATCACAAGTTCGAGGACAGCTTCAGCAAATCTGCAAGACCCTGTCTCAAAATTTAAAAAGGCTGGGGATATGGCTCAGTGGTAGAGCATCCCAATTAAAAAAAAAAAGGAATAAACTACTGATATATACACAACATGGAAACATGGATGAAACTCAGATCTTCAGAATACTTAAACAAGAGCACATACTGTAGGACTAACATGAAGTTCTATAAAAAGCTAAAATAATATGTGGTACTACCAATCACAGCAGTGGTTGCCTCAGGGTGGGAGGAGTTGACTGGATAGGAAGACAGAACTTTAGGGGACAACGGAAATACTCTATAGCATGGTATGAGAGACACAGGTGTGTGCAATTGTCAGAACCCCAAACACAACTAAGAATTGTGTAATTTATGTAAATTATACCTCAAAGACAAACAAAAAAATTATGTAATGAATGAGATTTACAAAGTTCTTTTCACACGTCTTGTCAGTTCTCTACATCCATGTCTCAGCACCTTGGGATGAACATTGACATTTGGCAAATAAAAAATAAAAATAAGGCAAGTAATTTGTCCATGGACTAGGGCAGAATCTGCAACCTCAAAGCCATCCCTTCTTCTCTGTGCCATCCAGCTTTCCTAACAGGTCAAAGTCTATCACAGTCAGGGAACCATCCCCTGCCCCAGAAGTCCTTACCAACACGCGGCCATCGGCCTTGGGCTGCCGTGCCAGGCTCACCCCCATCCACTCATCATCCCGGTCTTCTCGGCAGGTCTTTCCACAGGGCATGCCCCGATTCTTCCCTGGAGAAAAAGAGGAATGTCAGACTTGGGTTGAGGCATGATCTCTACTGGTCACTATTGAAAGGTTGGTGACAGATGTCTGTTACATGTAAATAGGGGCCTTATAACCTCCATTACTATGCACCATGCTTAATTCAATTTTTTTTTCATAGGGAGACTCTTTTTTGGTAGAGGTTTTTCCCATCAAAAATGCATTATTTGTATATATATATATTTTTTTATTGTTGGTTGTTCAAAACATTACATAGTTCTTGATATATCATCTTTCACACTTTGCTTCAAGTGGGTTATGAACTCCCATTTTTAGCCCATATACAGATTGCAGTATCACATCAATTACACATCCATTGATTTACATATTGCCATACTAGTGACTGTCGTGTTCTGCTACCTTTCCTATCCTCTACTATCCCCCCTCCCCTCCCCTCTTCTCTCTCTACCCCCTCTACTGACCTTCATTTCTCCCCCTTATATTATTTTTCCCTTTCCCCTCATTTCCTCTTGTATGTTCTTTTGTATAACCCTGAGGGTCTCCTTCCATTTCCATGCAAATTCCCTTTTCTCTCCCTTTCCCTCCCACCTCTCATCTCTGTTTAATGTTAATCTTCTTCTCATGCTCTTCGTCCCTACTCTGTTCTTAGTTACTCTCCTTATATCAAAGAAGACATTTGGCATTTGTTTTTTAGGGATTGGCTAGCTTCACTTAGCATAATCTGCTCTAGTGCCATCCATTTCCCTGCAAATTCTATGATTTTGTCATTTTTTAATGCAGAGTAATACTCCATTGTGTATAAATGCCACATTTTTTTAATCCATTCGTCTATTGAAGGGCATCTGGGTTGGTTCCACAGTCTTGCTATTGTGAATTGTGCTGCTATGAACATCGATGTAGCAGTGTCCCTGTAGCATGCTCTTTTTAGGTCTTTAGGGAATAGACTGAGAAGGGGAATAGCTGGGTCAAATGGTGGTTCCATTCCCAGCTTTCCAAGAAATCTCCATACTGCTTTCCAAATTGGCTGCACCAATTTGCAGTCCCACCAGCAATGTACAAGTGTACCCTTTTCCCCACATCCTCGCCAGCACTTGTTGTTGTTTGACTTCATAATGGCTGCCAATCTTACTGGAGTGAGATGGTATCTTAGGGTGGTTTTGATTTGCATTTCTCTGACTGCTAGAGATGGTGAGCATTTTTTCATGTACTTGTTGATTGATTGTATGTCCTCCTCTGAGAAGTGTCTGTTCAGGTCATAGGGAGACTCTCAATGAAGGAAGAAGTGCAAAGATTAATGCTCTGAAGCAAGCTCCTTCATTTGTATTGTACCAGTAAGAAACAGTTGGCAAACTAGTCACTCTCGGTAGCACCAGCAGACAGCTGTCCTCTGCTGCTAAAGAAAATCACAAGAACTTTTTTATTTAAACATAATTTTTAAATAATAATGCTGGCCATGGCTGGCATACACCTGTAATCTCAGCATCTCAGGAGGCCAAAGCAAGATTGCAAGTTCTAGACCAGCCTCAGAAACTTAACAAGGCCCTAAGGACTTAGACCCTGTCTCAAACCAAAAAAAAAAGAAAAAGGGGGGGAGGGGGTTTAGGGATGTGGCTCAATGGTTAAGCAATGCTGAATTCAATTCCCAGTACCAAAATATTATAATTATAATAATTCTTCAAAGATCTTGATGAAAAAGGGCTCTGGAGAAAGTAGAAACTTGAAGTGATCATAAAAATGACTCTTATTCATTGAGCACTGTTTTACATGTGTGCTCCCTTATCTGGCTAATCTCCTCAAGCCAATCCTTGTGAGGTATGTATTTTCATCTTGGTTTGACAGGGTGCAAACTGAGGCCCAAGAAGCTACAGGGCATTCCCAGTAAAGTCCAGCTGGGCTTTGAACCCAGCCAGATCCATCCTATTCCAAAGATGTATTTTCCACTGGATCAAAGTGAGCTTTTAAAAACATCCATCAATCATATTGTTCCCCACTTAAAATCTAAGGCCTAAAATTGATTTTAACATCCTCGCCCTCATACACAGAAAACTCCTAACACCTCACCCTGGCCTGCTAGGCCCTGTGTGACCTAGCCCCAGCCCTCCTTTCCAACCTCCTCTGCTTCTGTCCACCCTGCCCACCACCCCTGCTACACAGTTCTCGCTGTGTTAACCCCTCTGTTTAGAGATTCTCCCTCCCAGACCTGCCCGGCTAACAACTATGCATCTTCTAGTCATGTGGAAAGGTCCTCAGGGAGCCGTTCCCTGTCTTTCCAAGATGAGATGAAGTACCCACCTTCCCTCCAGTCTTCTCATTTGTTTTCTCTTCTGACCATTCATGTTCAAAGCCAAGGATGACAGGATCCTTGTTTTGTTCACCAGTACATCCCAGTGCTTAATATCTAAAAAGTACTTAACAGACATTTGTGGGGAGGGAGGGATGACAGACAAGTGGATAAGGATCAGGCCACCCTGGGGAGAAAAAGAGCACAGTGTGAAGTTGCCCGTGGAAACCTTGGCAGTGACATCCACCCACCTCGAGCCATGTCCAGTTCGGTGCATCTGCGGTCAGGGTTGGTGTGGACGCGGCACTTAAACACAGCCCCGGGGGACTTCACTGAAGTGCTGTATTTGGAATCTGCTTTTGGTGCTCCCACCAGGACCCTGCATATCGAGAGGAAAAGGCATTCTGTCATAACCCAGTACTGGAGAGAACAGGCAGGTGGTTAAATCCTCACCCAGCCTTGGCAATTCATCTGAATGCTCACTGGGAAATCATTACCCATGTGCTCGAGAGTCCTACAATTAACCTGTTAGATCTTCTCCGGGTGCATTAAAAGTTTAAGGGCGGGCCGGGAATTGGCTCAGCGGTAGAGCACTTGCCAAGCATGCATGAGGCCTTGGGCTCCATCCTCAATAGTGGGGAAGTAGGTAGAAAGTTTAAAGGATAGTGCTGAGGTGCAGCTCAATGGTAGAGCCCTTGCCCCACATGCACAAGGCCCTCGGTTCATACCCAGCACTGGGGGTTGGTGGGGGGTGGCAGAATCAGAGGATAGCTGGAGGGAAACATGTAAAAACAGAAGGTTCCTCTTCAGAACACAAATTCATAACAAACCCATAAGAAAAACACTGACAGACCAATAGAATAATGAGTCAAAGGCCTGAACAGACACCTCACAAAATGAGATAACCAAATGGACAATAGATACATGAGCAGGTACTCCCCTGTATTAGTTACCAGATAAATCCAAAAGAGACAGCCCTCCAGACTCCCTAGAAGGCCCAAACCAAAAAGACTGAAAATGCCAAGTGCTGTCAAGGATGCAGGGCAACAGGCACCCCCACACGCTGCTGGCAGGAGTGTGGACTGCTAAAACCATTTGGGAAACTAGTCATCGGCTTCTCATAAGGCTGAGCCTCCTCTATAACCCAATCATTCCATTTCTAAAACTACACCCGACACAAGTGCACATGTGGGCTCTGCAGGGGGCATGCACAAAATGTCCGCGGCTGAAAGACCCATCAGTGCCAGAGTAGCAAATCTTGGTGCAGTCATGCCTTGAAGCTCTAGGCAGCAACAAAAAAAAAAAATCCACGGACATCCTCCTGCTGCAGCCTCAAAGCAGCAGCACACAATAGAACCCCGAGCGCAAGACACGGGACTTAAGAGCTTCCTGCTCCAAATCCACATATCTGAAGTTGAAAAGCCAGTGAAGTTTAACCATGGCATTAAGGTCAAGAGGACGGTTCTCTCTCCAGGGAGTAGAAAGGGAAGGTGTAACTGGTTTCTGGAGGTGGTTATCATGATTTCACCTGTGCAGTGCTCATACAAATTCATAATTTAGTTGTGACATGGGAGCTTTCAATTAAAAAAAAAAGTGGGGGGATTTAAAGATGCCATTTCTCTTCTCTGCCCTCCTCCTTTTGCCACCCGCCCCCAACTCCTGCAATGGTTTGCCCTCAGACAAAGGCAAGAAAGAAGCTCTGTATGCTTCACTTTGAACCACAAAGCTGCAAAGCTGGGCCATCCCCAGCAGGCCCGGTCACAGGGAAAGAAGCACACCATGAGGAGGAAGAGTCAGGTCCGAGCCTGGGTGGGTGCAGAACAAGGGGGAAATGACTATAAGTCCCCTCCCAATGGTACAAACATCCTCTTGCCCTATAGTTTGGTGCCTTGTTTTTAGAAAGTTGTCAACCAAACATCTACAGCAGAGATTACTAAAGAACACTAATTAGACACAGTTGTACTGAGATGTGAGCCATTTGGAAAAGTCTTGTAGAATGAGACTTTAATCTAAAGCCACACTGATGTTCTAAGAGTAGAAAATTCAAAGCCCCTGTTTAATGAGAATGTGAGTGGTTCCATCTCTCTCGCAGGCTGCAGAGGAGAGGAGGCCAACCTGGCCAAGACATTCATTCCACTCAGGAAACTCATCCTCTCCTCCATGCCTTGGAGGACAACACATCTTCTGCTAAGCATCTGTGGGGAGGTGTCCACCAGAGACTGGAAAGATCCTAGACAGCCTCCCTGAGGACGGACGAAGCAAGCACGCCCAGGCTCCCCTCACTCCGTCCCGAGAGTCACCTTCTTCTGAGGGTCTCATTCACCCAGTCACCCCCACTCTGGCCTCAGAATGACACTGCTTCCCCACCAACACTCTGGCTAGGCACACAAGGCCTCCCTCCCACAGCAGCCATCTGAGACCCTCAAGCAGGACTGGCAGACATCACAAAGAACCCTGGTGCCAGGGTTCATGGGAATGCAATTTCCAATGCCCCTGAGCTGAGCTTCCACACCCTGAACTTGAAGGATCCAGAGCACACACAAAGATAGGGAGGTGCGAGCAAGGTGGAGCACACTTGTAATCTCAGTGGCTCAGGAGGCTGAGGCAGGAGGATCGTGAGTTCAAAGCCAACTCCAGCAACTTAGCAAGGCACTTAGCAACTCAGTGAGACCCTGTCTCTAATAAAATATTTAAAAAGGGCTGGGGATGTGGCTCAGTGGTTAAGCACCCCTAGGTTCAAATCCCAGTACAAAAAAAAAAATTATTTCCCCCTTTCCCCACCAAAGGATCTCTCTCCAGGTAAGTCTTGGAGGGTGTGTATTTGCTTCCGTGAGGATGCCCGGCTGAAGTTGACATAAGGGAGGCCCTCCACAGTCAGGGTACCCACCCCAGCAGCCCTACCCACTTCAGTAATGCTCTGGGTGGTTCTTGCTGGGCAGCTCACGCTCCTCTGGTCTCACCAGGGTGGGCCACGGCTATAGAATTCCCAAACAGAAGCAGGGCTGGAAGCCACAGCCCTTTGGAAACCTAACCGAGCACTTGCCCAAACAGACCACACACTGCCTCGCTCTCCCGCACAAGGGCAGTTTGTCGGCCCTTGGCTGCTCTAACACAAATGCATAATGACACACAGAACGAAACTCCAGTGAGAAAAAAAAAAACCACATGAAGAGATTCATTTCCCCCCTTTGCTTCTGGGGCTGAGCCTAGAGCCACTGGGGTAAATTAAGGATTGTGTGCACTAACACCAGTTGTTTTCACAGGTGAGAAGAATTAGCAGTTGGACATATCAAAACTGCTGAAGCATCGCCAGCAGGCCCACATGTCAAGTCCTAGGAGCTGGGGACACGGCTCCCTTGAAAACCCCAGGGCCACAGTGCTGGGACCAAATATTCCCAACTCCAAATTCACATCAGCAGGGCGAATAACTGCCGTTTGTAATTCACTTTTGAAAAGTCAAACCCCCCCCACACACACACACACACATACACACACACGCAGGGCTTGGGACTGGAGCTCAGTGGTAGAGTGCTTGGAGTGTACTGGGTTCAATCCCCAATATCACCCCATCTCCAAAAACATAAACAAGAGAAAAATACCCAACTATCACAGGTGATGGAATGGCTAACGGCTGCAAGAATCAATCTATGATGTGCTGCAACTGTCATTGCGACTGTGGAAACTTCAGATAGCACCACCACCCTAAATTCACAGATTCCTAGGCATGTCCGACCCAGCAGGCAGGGAGCCTGAGGGCTGAATCCTCAACCACTGCTTCTGGACCCTAGAGCCACAGTCCAGTGGGGCCAAATCTACATCACAAAATCTAAAGTAGACCCTTTCCAGCGTTCTCCAGTTCCTTCCATTTACCAGTGAATGGATGCGATTTCAATTTTTCTTTATGACTGCATAGATCCCCATTGTGTGTGTGTGTATACCCACACTGAAAAAATACACTAGAATCCAAGTCCAATGTCTAATGTTCTCTATCATGTGTGGAAGCTAGAGGGGAAAAAATACTAAGAGGAGGATCTCCCGAAACTAGAAGTGAGAACAGTAGAGTTGAAGCCAGAGACGGAGGACAGGGAAGAGGGGAAGCAAAGGGGAAGAACTGGAGAATAAAGTTGACCAAATTATGCTATGTGCCCGAATGACTACCTCAATGCATTCCAGTTGTATATATATAAGTATAATGCACCAGTTAAAAATAAATACATAGAAGGAAGACTGATAAAGAGGTAGAAGATCAGGGGGAGTAGGAAGGAGAAGGGAAGGAAGTGAAGGTGATCATAACCGGGAAAATGAAACAGAAAACTGTTTATAACTACGTCAAAATGAACCACACTGTTATGTGTAACTAAAACACATTAAAAATAATTTTTAAAACTTTTAATCTAACAGAAGGGACCTAATGAATGATAATTTCTTTCTAAGCCCAAGGTACTTGAGGGTTCCAACAATGGCTGATGGAAACACTGATAATAGCCCACTAGTTAAAACTTTTGATCAGCTGGCCAGATGAGGTTTTTTCCCCCAAATCCTGTGCAAAGGAAAATAAAGCTGGATAGAGAGACAGGTGTGCACACATGCAGGACACTCATGGCTGGCACACTGGAACAGGCATTTTTATCAACATTTACAGAACCTTGTGGCTGGCTCCACCTGAGTCACTTTTAGTTTTTGGTCCAGGGATTGAACCCATGGGCACTTAACCACTGAGGCCACATTCTCAGGCTCTTTTGAGACAGGGTCTTGCTAAGTTACTTAGAGACTCAGTCACTGAGGCTGGCCTTGAATTTGTAATCCTCCCACCTCAGCCTCTGGGATTACAGGCATGTGCCACTGCTTCCAGCTGAGCATGGCTTTTCTGAAGTTCATTCAACTGGCTATTTGCCAGGCTGATCCTAGGAGATAGAGGACAATGGCTCAGAGGTGAGGACAAGCCACTGAAAAGATGCCAACTGCTTTTTCTCATTGTTCTCGGTTATATTGACACTTCAACCATTCCCCCCCCCCCAAATCTTCCCTGATTCACCTAAGACAACATGTCTTTCCTGTCTATGGTCACCATACCAAAGGACTTGCGCATTTCCAACAGGCTCCCGTCAATAAACCATCTTGCTGATCCTCACTTCTCCCAGCTCCTTCAAGTGCAGTCCCCAGACCAGCAGCGTGGAGAACATGGGGCCCTTAATGAAAGTGCAGAATTCCAGGCCATCCCAAATGGCTAAGCCAGAATGTGCACTTAAAGCAATCTGTAGTCTAGGAAGTGCTATATAACAACCTACTGCGATTACAAATGACCAAGTTCAGTTGGAGCCAGTAGACTGCCCTCGAGAAGTGAGGTTCTGCTCCTATCTCACCCCCAGTTAAAGATGCCACAAACTTCAAAGATACTTTGGTGTCCTCTCATTAGCCTAGGACTCTGGGTTTCTAATTAGGGCAATTGTAGGTAGCAGACATTTAGAGCATGCGTGCAGGTTTGGGGCAAGGCTATGTTGAATTTAGTCTCTACAGCAACCCACTGGGATATACTATTATTCTCCCTGTCTCACAGACAGGGAGGCAGAGGACCAGAGGTGGTCCCTGGATCTGTCCCATCCCACAGCTGCCAAGCTGCAGCATATGCCCCAGCAGCAGAGTGTACTGCCCACTCCTGGTCCTACCCAAGCTCACATCAGCAAGAAGGAGGGAAAAGGGAACCATTGTGGATGCAGTGACCTTTCTTCTGGTCATTCACACACATGGCCATGCCTGAGAAAGTCCAAGGAAGGCTCTGTGGGCAGCTCTAAGGTTAGAGCTCAAATCTGGAAACTCCATCAAATCAGAGGACAGACCAGGGTTTGGTGCAGAAAAGAAACCTTTCTCTACCACCACTACCGGCTCAAGAGACTCAAGAAATGAATCCCAGTCACCTTGCTTTTCCAAGACACCGGCACTGTGGCATGGTGTTAACTGGAGGTTTAGCCCCTGTTCAGAAGTAGTTCACATCCATGTTGGACACAGGAGCCCATCTGCACATCCACCAGCACCAGCTACGCTCCCGAGTCTGATTTGCTGCTCAATCCAATCCTATCAGGCGCCTTCTTGCAAGCATTCCACTCAGACACACTCGGCCACACTTCTGCTGTACAACAGCTGGGACCTGAGCTCAGGGTGACTGTGTCCAGGGGCATGCTTCTTTTAGTCTCCCCCAAACTCCCTCCTAGCATGGCAGCTTCAATGCCTTGTTTTTGCAATGGAGGTTCTTCCTCAGTTTCCCCATGTGTGGTTGAGTGGCTGCAAAGGTTCCATCCCAGCACCCACCTTACTCCCTCACTCCTGTAAGTTACCTAGAGGTAAGATTCCTGGAGAGCAGGTGGCAGAGAAGGGCTGAGCCACAGCTGCCTCCCTGGGGAGACCAGGAAGCGACAGTATCTAAAGGTTTCCTCCCTCCCCACAAATGACACAGCAGCCACTCCACAGAGCAAAATTACAGCTAGATCCAGGACAGCAACTGGGGATTACAAACTTTAAGCCCATTAGGTTTGCTTTCATGTATTTGATCCCAAAGCCAAAGTTCCCCCCGAGGGACCCACATTTCAGTTACATGAGTAGAATTCAATCACTGTGTGTCCACCACAGGGAAACCCCAGGAATCCCTCCACATCCCTCGCTGGGCACAAAACAGCCAAGGCTTGAGCAGAAGGAGGCTGGTGCCAGAGAGCCACCTCGGACCACAGTGGGCCCTTCATTCCCAGAGAGAGATGATACTCCAGTGTTTACCAACCGGAGCTGAGACCAGAAAGCCTCAGTAGCTCCTCTATTTGAAGAAACTGAGGGTCCAGGTATTTAAGCAGAGACAGGGCTTTCCAGGAGTTTTAAGGGCTTTCAACTAATGGTTGCACCTGAATCCTAAGCTCTGTGGGCCAGTGCCTCAGGGTGATGATGTGTAAGATGCACAGGGAGTAACATGAGGGTCAAAGTCTGCCTCTACTGTTGGCAAGCTGTGTGACCTCCAGCAAGTTTCTTAACCACTCAGTTTTCCTCTTTTGTAAAATAGAAGGATCAAATCCAAGATGGATTTTTGTGATGTTAGGCAAGAGGATATTTACAAAGCACCCTGCATGGTACCTGTTACAAAAACAGGCAAAGTGTTGGAATGTTGGGCAGCCATAGGCCAAACACCTTGACAACCCACTGTCCCAGCTCCACCTCTTGGCAGTAACTCAGGAGCTCAGATCGTTAGAACTGTGGTTTCTTCTCTGATGTGCTAGGCAGGAATTGATTCAGACTCTCAGTTTACATAACAAAAATCTGGGAGTGTCCAGGATGATTTCCCCACCAGCCACAATAGAAAAACAGCCACAGTTCTCCACCTGCCCTTTTCAATGTAACTTTGCAGCTTCTTCCATCAAGAAGTGTAGTCTGGGGCTGAGGTTTTAGTTCAGCTGCAGAGCACTTGCCTAGCACATGGGAAGCACTGGGTTCGATCCTCAACACCACATAGAAATAAAGGTACCGGGTACAACTACTAAAAAAAAAAAAAAAAATGAGAGGTGCAGTCTGTTCCCCCTCCTCTCAATGCGGGCCAGCCCTGCAACTCACAGAGGCCAACAGCACACAGGAGCAGAGATATGGTCTGGCCTTTGGACTTAGGCCTCAAGAGACCATGTATTCTTCTAATGGTCCCTTTAGCACCCTGCCCAGACACATGTGCACCAGCCCAGGTGAGCCTGGAGAAGGGAAGACAGTATCTAAAGAGATGAGACACCCCAACTAAAGCTGTCCTACCCCAGCCAACCAGTCGACCCAGAAGTGGACCAGATGTGAGAGGAGTCCAGCTCAGAGCAGAAAAACACCCAGCTGAGCCCAGCCTCAGAATCATGCGCTGACAGATGGTGGCTAGTGATAGGGTGGTTTATTACACAGCAAAATTGTGACAACAGAAAAACGGATATATCATCCAGCAAGGGCATGCCACTTCTGAAGTGAAATGGGCCATGGGAACTCCATCACCCACCAGCTTCTCTCAATTCCAAACCAATTACCCACGGTGGAGGCTGAAAACTACTGCCAACCCTCCCCTGGCCACCTGATCTCCTTTCCTTCCCCCAAGGGGATCTTCGTCACCAGCCAGGACCGCAAGCTTTCTTCATGGCCCTGATGTAACAGGCAGGGTGGGGTGGTGGAAAGAGCCCCGAGGAGAGTGACTAGAGTCACACTCAGGAGTGGGCCAGCTCCTCTCCAGCCAGGTGCCCTCAGAAGGTCCCCTGGCTCCCACCCCTATCTCTGGACAAAGACAACAAGTGCATGGTTCCCCCTCCCAGGGCAGCAATGAGGCACAAAAGGAAATATGGCAGACAGCAAAGCACTGGGGGGACTGTATCCCCTAGGGTGAGTGGATTAGGGTCTTTCCTCTGCAAGGCCAAGGGCAAACAAAAATGCTCCCAGCAGCAGCATGGGGCACTCTTTCTTCCCGATTCCTTGAGCAGGAGCTTGATACACATCTGACCCTGAGAACAGTCAGACCCACAATAAAATAGATTGATCCGAGTTCCCATCACAGCCCTGAAATGTCCTTCCTAGGTATCTTCGACAAGTGCCTTGGCCTCTGTGCGCCTCGGCAGTAATCCCCGCTGCACCGGAGTAACTGAGCACAACGTCCCCAGCACGTTGCAAGCATTCCTACAAGGCAGGAAGAAAAAAATCTTACCGTGGGAACTGTAGGTTGCAGTAAATAAGAGGAGGAAGAGGAGCACGATTATACAGGAAAATGCAGAGCTAGAGAATGAATGAAGCCAGTGGAGTTCCACACCCAGCTTAGGAAGAGTAGAGAGGCCCAGGAAGAGTCCCCTTGGCAGCACTGGCAATGCTTTTACATTTAGTTTATGGTATATATGTGTTTTTCCCCCCTCACCACCACCTCTACCTCACCTCGGAAACGTACACCTATTTCCCAGACTTATGTGGAGCTGGGGATGGAACCAGAGCACACAGAACAGGGCTGGGGTGGCCTCCCACCAGCTCCCTGGCTCTACAAGACCACAAAGAAAGAGGCATGTACAACTCTAGGACTTACAATTCCACAAGTCTCTGATTGAAGGCCCTGCTGTCACCCTATGTCTGGCATTAAAACAAGTGTTCTCAGAAAGATGAGGCATTCCAGAATATTCCATGGATTCACCTAGACTTCTTGGGCTGCATTGTCACCACGCCTCACCCACTCCAAGTCTCCTGGCTCCCACCATTTACTTAGGAAGCTCAGCCTGGAGAACAAATGGGCTGCTCCAGTGGCCGACAGTCTGTGAGGGAGGAAGATTTGTAACCCCAAATATTTGAACACCAAAAAAAAAAAAAAAGGCAGGAAACTTCCTCCATCTCAGCTCACCCCTTCACTGGGAGGCCGCCTCTCCTACCTGTTGCTTTTGCCAATTCAAATGCACAGAAGTCCCTTTTGCTCACCTAAAAAAAAAAGTTCCAAAAACTAGATTTTTTTTTTTTTTAAACCATCTTAGACTCACTTTAGCTTCCTAAGACTGCCTCTGGCAAAAAAGGAAGGTAGGGATAAAAGAATTTATTCTGCTTTGATTGGTAGCCAAATCCACTTGGCTAAAAGGATTTGCAGTTCAGAGAGCTTGATGGCTCACCATGAGGTACAGTCCTGGCCTCTGAAATCCCTCACCTGCGACTTCTGATGTTAGAAAGCTATAACCTGTCAGCTGAAACAAAGATGCGCTGGATTCTGTATCTGGGTCAGTTCCAAGGCCCTGACGTCAAGCCTAACTTTCCACACCCCAACCAGAGTGATATGAGCATAGACAGATGAGCCCAGCTACAGGACAGGCCAGAAGCATATCTCCCAGCTTCCTAAGGCAACTCCTGCTTACCGGCGGCCAGGGGCAGTAGGGGACAGTCAGCTGAAGCCTCCAGATGCTGCCCCTTTCACGTCCTCTGCAGTGGTCGAGCCAAGGCAACCCCTCCTCCCAGACAGCTCCAGCCCATGACTGGTCATGACAGAACATCACCATTTCTGCCCAATGGTCCCCACGGGGTTAACTGAGATTCTAATCAGATCTGCATCACAACCTGAGGCTCTCTGCTTCACCCCCCTTTCTCTTTGGCATACCACCCCTCCAACAATTCTCTTACACCCCTGTCTGTCAGCATCTGCTTCTTGAAGATGCAAACTAACAAAGTCCCCAATAAAAATGATCTCATAGGATGGGGTGTAACTCTAAGCCACAGCTCCCTAACTGGCAAACTAGAAACCACACGTCAACTTAGCAACCCTTCAGCTGTAGAACATGATGCCTATGGAAGCATCTGACCCTTCCTAGATGCCCAGAAAATATTATCTGATGGAAATAAGTTTTGATTTTTAAAGTTACCAGCAACTCCCTCCTAAGTCGATTATTTCAGAGAACACTGTGGCTGCTTTTAATAAACGCAAAAAACATTTTCCCTGGACAAGTCATAACAGAAGTTATCAGAAGGAGACCATTTCCTGAACAGCAGCATGTCCGCAGGGAATCGGGACTGGCTGGGGCCTGCCCTTCACACCCTCACACAGGGCTGTTAGACACTGGCTGGAGGCAGCTGCTGTCTGCTCACTCCACAAGGCTCTGCCCTAGGCAAGACAGCCACTTCTGCCCGCCACCTTCAGCACCAGCTGAAGAAACAGCACCCTGGCCACTTCTCAGCATCTCCAGGGAAACACCCCAGAAGCCAGGGGAAGATGCCTTCTGGGTCCTCTTAGAAAGCAGCCCACACATGTGCGGTCCCTTCCCAAGAGCTTAAGAAAGCAGGTTCTGCAGGGCAAGCGAGGTCAGAGAATGTCATTTCCAGAATATGCAGCTGAGGAAGTACAACTGCACCTTCCCCTAGGAGCCAACCTGGGACAGAGGAAGTCGGGGAGCACGCCCACAGGGAGGTTATGAGAAGGCAGGCTGCCACCAGCACATCCGGGTGTTTCTGAACAATTGCAAGGCAGGAGCCGTGGAGCCCATAACTCCAGGTCTACATATTTCTCCTTCACATGAGTCTCTCCTCTACCCTTAGAGGCACCCAGGCTGTCTGAGAACCAGCTCCCCACAACTGGAGCCTATACCATATCTTAGATTTTGTCCGAGATAGACTAGAACCCCACAATTTTCTCATCTACCCGATTTGCAGGTGGACTTTAAATTCCTGAATCCCCACTCCTAAGCCCAGAACAGGCTCGCTAGTGTCTAATGAATGAAAAGAATCTATTCATCTGCTCACAATTTTCAGATTTAAGCACCTCTGTTTGGGTTTTAGCACTCAAAATATGCCAATGGTTGATTTTTCATTTAAAATCTTTTGATCCTTGTCTAGCTCTGACTAAAATCATGGCTCTAAACCCACACTGTCCAACAGACCCTTCTGCAGTGAAAATACCCTCTCTGTAGGCTGTCCAAGACAGTAGCTAGTAGCGACACGTGGCTACTAATGTAAGCTAACATAACTGAGAAACTGAATTCTTTAATAAGAGTTTCAGTTCATTTCAATTTAAATAGCAAGACATCTGGCTAGTGGCGACCATCCTGGGCAGCTCCCCAGAACTGTCCAGTTTGCTCCTTTTTACCCTCAACCTGAATGCAAATTGAGGACACGTTCTCCTTGGCTCTGAACAGCCCATTTCTCACTGAACAATGCTCTGAAGATCTTCTCGAAGCAAAAAGTCAAGTGCGTCTTCCATTTCCGAGCGCTTACTCTGTGCCTGAGAGCAGCCGTCTCGACGTGTCCCAGGAGAGGGGGGCAGGAAGCACGTCTCCAGAAAGGAAGCCAGTGCACCCAACCACTCCAGGGCGTGTGGGGTGGCGGGGGGGGGGGGTGTGCACACCAGCAGGGCCACATTTATTTATATCACAAAGTGTTACAGCTGTCGGCTCTGCAGCTGAGGAGCCGCCAGGGAACTGGACAGAAGTCAGCTTTGTCCGTGTTCCCTGGCACCTACTGCTGTTGTTTAAAGGATGCCAGAAGATGGGCGGGGGGCAATAGAGGGACCTCTGGGTAGGCAGACATGCTCTAGGTGTCATTAGAAAAAAAAAGAAAAATTGAGTCAATTGCATGTTTGCACTCAAACTGATAAGAGTGTCATTAGGTTATTCTGGTCCAATTCTCAGTGCTCTGGGCATAGTGACAGAAGGACCATCAAATAAGCACTTTGAGAAAAGCTGGGTGTGTGGCTCTGTTCTCAGTAGAATATGGCCATAGGAATCAGATTCAGCACCAAAGCTCAGAAAAGCAAGATCACCCCCATGCTTTACATAGGCACCTAGGACCTGCTGATCAGTGACAATTTCAGTTCGCAAAAAATTGGTAGAAATGCTGTTACAAGATTGAAGCAGTGACAGTTCTGACAGCACATCCACATGCTCTGTGATAATGCACTGGGATGGAGGGACATCTCTGAAAATGTGCTATAGATTGAATCTAGAATGTCCCCCACAGACCCATTTGTTAAAGGTTTAGTTCCCAGCTTGGCATTATTGGGAGGTGGTGGAATCCTGAAAAGGTGGGGCCTTGTACAAGGTCACAGGGGATGTCCCCTGAAAAGGGATAGTGGGATCTCAGCCCCATCCTCTTTTTGCTCCATGGCTATGAGGTGAAGAGCTTTGCTCCTCCATGTACTCCCACTATTATGTACGAACACACCACAGGCCCCAAAGCAATAGGGTCAACTAGCTGTGAACAGAAACTTGAAACCTCCAGAATTGTGAACTAAGATTCACCTTTTCTCTTTAAAAACTATATCAGGTGTTTGTTATAGTAACGGAAAGCCAACAGGGGAAACCCTCAGCTCTGCTACCCAGTGCCCCTTCCAGCACATTCCCTCCCCTAAATCTAATACAACCTCTCCCCTGAAAAATGAATAATTAGCATGAAAACATGGTGAATCACCAGAGACCCAGTTAAGCTAAAGAGTAATTTCTTCCAGCTGGGTAGTATGACATACCTGTAATCCCAGCAACTCAGGAGGCTGAGGCAGGAAGACTGCAAATTTGAAGCTAGCCTGAAGATACAGGGGTTACTTAACATTTGTCATGGTTTCCTTTCAAAGTTTCAACACGCTATTTTCTTTTCTATGACTAAATTGCTTACCTTCCTCATCTACCTGTGATCACATATTTGCCAGCACCACATAGGTGTCTACGCTCTTCCATGACACAACAGCAGCCTTTTGCTAAACTACTCCAAAACCCCAGTGCTGGAATAAACTGATGCACGTCCCTAAAGTACACATTTGAGCTTCACTGGCACTTTGGTAATTCAATAGAGATGGCCTCAAAACCTCCATCCTCTCTGACACAGCAATTCTAAGCCCAGGGATTGATTTGAAGGAAATAATTAAGGATGTCCGCAAGGATTTAGTCATAAGGATGTTTAATAAGGATGTTTACCCCTGCTCTTGTTAATAATTGTGAATAATTAGAAACAACCTACATGGCCCTGAAGTGGAATTAGAAGAGCCAGGGTTCAAGGACTGCCCCACAGTAAGAGACCAACAATCACTTCATCAACCAAGATTAAAAATTAGAGACTTAGGATAGATGCAGATTTCGCAGGACCTGAATCAAGAGAATGGAAATGAAGAACGGCAAAAACTAAGAAAATAATTAAGGCAATGTGGGGGGACAACATGCTTCAAAAAGATTTTATTAGAGTGCACCTGAGAAGCTACAGGAACAAAGCACCCCAACATAAAGAGCAGCTGGCTCAGCATCAGACCAGAAAGAGCAGTCCCTCTGCTGGCTACAAGGCCAGGCCCCAACTTTATCCCCAGTTCCTCCCTACTATCTACCCAGAGTGCCAAGTTTAAAACTAAACCATCTTTTCCTGCACTTGCCAAATGTATTCACAACACAAAGCTTTTCCTCATCCCTTTTGTAAAAGCAAAGCAAGCTGAGCAACTTCTCTGTCAGGTGTGTTCTTAACTCTATCCACCTGTTCCCATCTGAAGAAATCTTGACCAGTGGACTCATGCAAATCCAGGTGAGGGTAGCTTGGCACCTCTCCCTCTAGCCATGAAAGAGCTGGAGAGTACATCAGGCAGCAGCACCTGCAGATTGCACCCAATGCCCTGGCTTACTCAGTTGCCTGCCCTTTCTTCAGCAGCCCCTACCCAGAGCAGCCCTGCTGTTTTTGACAGCTCTTCCCACATGCCTAGTACCAAGGTCACACAGTCTGGGAGCCCAGCATGGGCTTCTGGGATGTGTTCTCCAACTGCTTTTACCCAAGTTGTGTCTGTACCAAATCCAAAGCCCACAGTAGACCTGAAGTCTGGAGAACATAGCAGAGGCATTCAGTCTTTGAAAATACGGATTTAGCAAATGTAGGAAGAAAAAGTCCAGTCAAAAACTCAGCAACTGGAGTAAATGTTGGGTTTGGTGGTATAGAACTAGATAACAGCTGCACAAGGACTTTGAAAACTGGTTTTCCTGGAGGCAGCTCTCCTAAACAGCATGATTGTTAAAGAGCCAGCTGGTCACAAAGTTCCCTCCTGCAGGAATGCCTAAGGACCCCCCATCTACACTCCACCCTTTTCCATTAGCCTCTGCTCAATCCAGAGCAGTGGCTCTCCAGCATCTATGTGAACGCACAAGTGACACTGCCACCCCTGAAGATGCTCACACTGCTGATTAGACAATACAATCAACCCCCTCCCCCCCTCAATAGCTGTCACCTGGACCCACATGGAGGCATGATACTGAAGATTTAAGAGGGAGGAGCTGCTCACAGCCTCTCACTCTGATGGAAAAGTAACCATGGAGTGGTTATTTTATTCTCCCGTTCAGAGGAGGTGGCCAAAGAGCACCAGTCTCCTTAGTCGTCCTCCAATAGGGCTGGGCACTGAAACTCTGAACACAGCTGATGGTGCTTAATGAGAAGCCCCACCATTTCTTCTAACCCACCCCTCTGGACTGGGGAGCCAGGGTGCAACTGGACACTCTGGCCTCTACAAAACCTAAGCTCCTCTCCCAAGACACATTGTGGCATTTGCCTCAGATGGTACATGAGAGGATGACCCAATCCACACAAGTTTTGTCACTTAGGGTTCCTCCCTTATTCTTCCCTACACGCCGGCGCCTCTCAGATCCGCTTCCACAGAGGAGGCTTCAGTCCACTGCGCCTATCCTGGAGGACCCCGCTGCCCCCACGTCCCCCACCCACCACACAGAGCCCATTCCCCTCACACAACTCCGGGTTACTGTTTCCTGCATGCAGTGACGCTGGACAGACAAACTATCCCCAGAGTTGCCCTGAGGTCTCCTGGGGTTCCTGCGGAGTTCGGGATGCTCGGCCCCTCGGAGGCAGACGGGCTAAGTTACTTTTCGATCGGGAGGGTAAAGCCGAACCTGACAACTGGAAAGGTTCCCCCCGCACGCTGCACACTGGGACCCCCCAGGGAAGCGCCCGGCCCGGCCCCCTCCGCCTTGGGCGCCGGCCGGGACGTCAGCGGGGCCGGGACCGGGCGTCCTGCCTCCTCCCGCCTTCTCCCGGCCGCAGAGCCGCGCGCAGCGGAGACATTTAAATCGCCCCCTCGGGACCGCAGCGTGGAAGAGGCCGGAAAGGCGGCGACGGCGGCTGGCTCTGGGGCTGGCCGGGCCGGGGTCGGGGAAGCACTCACCAGCGCGTGTTGTCGTGGAAATGCTCCAGCACCGCGTAGCCAAAGAAGGAGCCGGCGGGGCCCTGGAAGCGCACGGGACGCTGCGGATCGAGGTTGTAGGCGCCCGCGGGGACTCCCGCCGCAACCAGCGTCAGGAGCAGTGCGCGGAGCCCCCCGGCGCCCCTCCGTGCCGCCGGGCTGCCCATCCCCAGCCGGCCGCCGCCCTCCCCTCTGCCCGAGAGCAGGGCGCCGAGCGCACGGGCCGCCGATGGCCAGGAGGCTCCCCGGGACTGGAGCGCTGAGCTCGGACACTGGCGGGATGCGGGCAGTGGGCCGGCACCGGAACGGTGGTTTGATCGAGCGATGAAAGCAAGCACTGGGGAGGCGGCGAGCGGGCGGCGTCCGCAGTCTGGCTGAGAAGCCTGCGCGCTGGGAGAGAGCGGGTCCCGGGCCGGGCGGCGCTGGTCTGCAGAGAGGCGCGCCCGCGGGGTGGGCGGCCCGGACAGCCCGCGGCAGGACGGCGCGCCAGTGCCCCCTGCGGGCCGCAAGTCCCCTGCTCACCGCCCTGTCAGGGAGTTAGTCCCGGGACACCCCTGGGCGTCCGGTGTGTTCCGGATCTCCTAGGCGACCCATCCCTAGCCGCTGCGTGCTCTACGGGTCCTTCCATCCCTCTCAGTCTCACACTCACATTCAGGACCAGAACAACGCGGATGCAGGACAGGGGTCTGTTAAAACCCTGCCCATCAGCTGATCCTAATAACGTGTAGGCAACTAGCACTCAAGGAATGTCAGGTGTTAATAACCACAATTAGCCACGTGGACACCAGCAGAGCGCCGCTGCGTGCTCTACTCGGTCTCCTAAGCCAGTGATTCCCTAAACGTGGTCTCGGGACCCGCAGCACCGACATCACCTGGGAGAGAATTTGTCAGAAATGCAAATCTACAGGTCCCAATCCAGATTTGTCGAATCAGAAGCCAAGCCCAGGGGGTTGGGGGTCTTGTCTTGCACTGTGTGTACAAGCGCATGTGCGTGTGTGATTGGGATAGAACACACATGAAGTTTATCATCTTAACCAGCTGTTGTACAACCAATACCACCACCCAGCTCCAGAACGCTTTTCATTTTGCAAAGCAAACCACCCATTAAACAATAACTTCTTGGGCTGGAGCGTTGTAGCTCCGAGATAGAGTGCTTCCTCAGCGTGCAAGAGCCCCTAAGCTTGATCCCCGGCAGGGCAACATACAAACAAAGAAAAAAAAAACAACAGAAATCCCTCCCCACTCCTCCCTCCTCCCAGCCCCTGGCAATCTTCATTCTATCTTCTGTCCCTATGAATATAACTACTAAAATTTGGGATTCCTACTGAATTGACATTCCTCACTGTGAAGTTTTGCCACCCTTTCGTGCTTTCCCTACCTGTGCTCTGCTTTGGGGGGGGGGGGGGTGTGCGGGGCGGGTCATCGGGGTAACTGAACCCAGGGACTCACTTGTGCTAAGCACACACTCTGAACTTTTTCTTTATAAATAGCCTATACAAGGCATTTCCTCATAGTGCCGAAAAGCATATTAGTACAAGGACCTTGAGATGGGGAGACGTCCCTGCATTTTCAGGGTGGGCCCAATCTAATCTTTTTCTTTTTTTTAATTTTTTTTAGTTGTAGTTGGATACAATACCTTCATTTTATTTATTTATTTTTATGTGGTGCTGAGGATCCAACCCAGCACCTCGGCTGTGCTAGGGGAGCGCTTGCTCAGCAGCTGAGTCATAAACCCAGCCCCCAATCTAATCTTAAAAGCAGAAAACCTGTCCTAGCTAGAGTCAGAGATGTGAGGGTCAAAGAGATGATATATTGTGGTGTTTGAAGAGAGAGGAAGAAATCCACAAGCAAGAATGCAGGCAGCTCTAGAAGCCAGGAAAGGCAATATAATGGCCTTCTGAAGCTGCCTTACAGCTTCATAAAGAAACACACCCTTGAGACACCTTGAGTTTAGTCCAGTAAGACCCAGGTTCTGTTTCTGACCTCCAGAAATATAAGGTGTATTTTGTTGTTTTAAGCCAGTATGTTTGTGATTTTTGTTGTTATTATACTGGGGATTGAACCCAGGGGTGTTCTACTACTTAGCTATATCCCATCCTTTTTATTTCTTATTTTGAGACAGGGTCTTGCTAAATTGCTGTGGCTGGCCTCAAAGTTGCAATCTTACTGCCTCCACCTCGGTGTATCTGGGATTACAGGTGTATATCACCTCCCTGTTTCATGATAATTTATTAGAGCAGCAATGGAAAACTAATACACCAACCTTCTATGTAAAAGTGTATATGTATGTTTCTTAAGGAAAAGAATTCATAGATTTCAATAGCTTATTCAATGATAAGGCAGTTTTTAAAAGTTTAGGAACCACTGACCTAAAACACCCTGATTTCTATTTAATAAACTAATCTCATTGGTCTTTGATTTCACAAAACTGCAGCTTCCAAACCTGACTGTGTATCTGACTCTCAAGTAACCAGTTAAAAATACAGATTCATAAATACCACTCTGCATTGATTTCTAGGGATGAGACCAGGAAATCTGTATTTCATACTCCTCTCTGGAAATATGCGAAGTAATCAAATTTAAGAAACACTGTTCTACAAGAAAGAGATTCTGAATTCTGCATTGTGGTCCTAAACATATGGCACCATGATGCTGTAGGAAAATCATAGGCATCCAATGAAGAGGATTTAAATCCCACATCTGACCAGCTGTGTGAGTCAATGAAACCAAGAGACTAATAAACATAAACCTATCAGTGGGCTGCTTGGGGCAGCAATTTTTAACTGTAAAATTCTGAACATTTATTAGTTATTCATATAATCTGACATCAGCAGTAAGCTCAATATTCTAGTTGCCAGAATAAGCTTTTCTGTCTCCAGGGTGACTGGCAAGAGAGCCATTCTATTTCAAACCTGCCCAGATAAATGAAGATTTGCTTCCTGGGACTATGCCTCCTGAAAACTTGCACCTATTCCATTCTTATCCAATTTTCTCACTGAACTGACCCTTCAATGCTCTCCTTTCCTTTATAAAAATAAAGAACTAATCTGGAAACTGGCATGGTGGTGCATGCCTGTAATCCCAGCAGCAAAGGAGGCTAAGGAAGGAGGATCACAAGTTCAAAGCCAGCTGCAGCAGCTTAGCAAGACCATGTTTCAAAATTTTTTAAAAATTAAATAAAAAGGACTGGGGATGTAATTCAGTGGTTTAAGCACCCCTGGGTTCAATCCCAGGCACAACCTCCTCAAAAAAAGAAAAAACTAATCTGAAGTTTTTCTGTTAACTTCAGTGGGCATACACTAAACAGCATGCACTATTGACTCACCTATCACTAGCCTTCAGTTTCCCTAGGTACACTTGACTTCCGTGCTGATGAAGGCTGTTGAGAGCATCGTTACCACAACAGGGCAAAAATAATGGTTTTGAAACAGGAGCTCCCTCCCCACCCCAGAGCAGAAAGGAATATCGAAATGACTAGGGACGGAAACAATGTTGGTTTGTCATAAGCCTTGAAAAAAAACCTTAAGGTTAATTGGCCTATTTTTTAATCCTTTATTTCTTTTTCTTCTTTTTTCCCCCTTGCTTATAAATTGATCAATTCTTATTTTCTTCTTTTTCTTTTTTTTTTAATTTTTTATTGTTGGTTGTTCAAAACATTACATAGTTCTTGACATAGCATATTTCACACTTTGATTCAAGTGGGTTATGAACTCCCATTTTTACCCCATATACAGATTGCAGAATCACATCAGTTACACATCCATTGATTTACATATTGCCATACTAGTGTCTGTTGTGTTCTGCTGCCTTTCCTATCCTCTACTATCCCCCCTCCCCTCCCCTCCCCTCTTCTCTCTCTACCCCCTGTACTGTCATTCATTTCTCCCCCTTGTATTATTTTTCCCTTTCCCCTCACTTCCTCTTGTATATACTTTTGTATAACCCTGAGGGTCTCCTTCCATTTCCATGCAATTTCCCTTCTCTCTCCCTTTTCCCTCCCACCTCTCATCCCTGTTTAATGTTAATCTTCTTCTCCTGCTCTTCGTCCCTACTCTGTTCTTAGTTACTCTCCTTATATCAAAGAAGACATTTGGCATTTGTTTTTTAGGGATTGGCTAGCTTCACTTAGCATAATCTGCTCTAATGCCATCCATTTCCCTGCAAATTCTATGATTCTGTCATTTTTTAATGCAGAGTAATACTCCATTGTGTATAAATGCCACATTTTTTTTTATCCATTCGTCTATTGAAGGGCATCTGGGTTGGTTCCACAGTCTTGCTATTGTGAATTGAGCTGCTATGAACATCGATGTAGCAGTGTCCCTGTAGCATGCTCTTTTTAGGTCTTTAGGGAATAGACCGAGAAGGGGAATAGCTGGGTCAAATGGTGGTTCCATTCCCAGCTTTCCAAGAAATCTCCATACTGCTTTCCAAATTGGCTGCACCAATTTGCAGTCCCACCAGCAATGTACAAGTGTACCCTTTTCCCCACATCCTCGCCAGCACTTGTTGTTGTTTGACTTCATAATGGCTGCCAATCTTACTGGAGTGAGATGGTATCTTAGGGTGGTTTTGATTTGCATTTCTCTGACAGCTAGAGATGGTGAGCATTTTTTCATGTACTTGTTGATTGACTGTATGTCCTCCTCTGAGAAGTGTCTGTTCAGGTCCTTGGCCCATTTGTTGATTGGGTTGTTTGTTCTCTTATTGTCTAATTTTTTGAGTTCTTTGTATACTCTGGATATTAGGGCTCTATCTGAAGTGTGAGGAGTAAAGATTTGTTCCCAGGATGTAGGCTCCCTATTTACCTCTCTTATTGTTTCTTTTGCTGAGAAAAAACTTTTTAGTTTGAGTAAGTCCCATTTGTTGATTCTAGTTATTAACTTTTGTGCTATGGGTGTCCTATTGAGGAATTTGGAGCCCGACCCCACAGTATGTAGATCATAGCCAACTTTTTCTTCTATCAGACGGCGTGTCTCTGATTTGATATCAAGCTCCTTGATCCATTTTGAATTAACTTTTGTGCATGGCGAGAGAAAGGGATTCAGTTTCATTTTGTTGCATATGGATTTCCAGTTTTCCCAGCACCATTTGTTGAAGATGCTATCCTTCCTCCATTGCATGCTTTTAGCCCCTTTATCAAATATAAGATAGTTGTAGTTTTGTGGATTGGTTTCTGTGTCCTCTATTCTGTACCATTGGTCCACCCGCCTATTTTGGTACCAGTACCATGCTGTTTTTGTTACTATTGCTCTGTAGTATAGTTTGAAGTCTGGTATCGCTATACCACCTGATTCACACTTCCTGCTTAGCATTGTTTTTGCTATTCTGGGTCTTTTATTTTCCCATATGAATTTCATGATTGCTTTCTCTATTTCTACTTATTTTCTTCTTTTTTTAATTTAATTTTTTTATTAGCTACACATGGATCAATTCTTATTTTCTAAACACTTAATTACTGGGTCAAAAGCTAGTAAATCTGAGGCTCTTAATATAAGGTGATTGACTCAGCAACCATCAGGTTCAGAATATAATTTTTCATTACAAAAGCCTTTTTATTACAACAGAAAATAACAGTTCTTCCCATTGAGAAGGCCCATAGAGTGTTACCAGGCCCTGTCACTTGGATCCTGTTCTCCTGGAGTGTCCTTCCCCTGCCCTCCAAGTGGAAACTTGTTCCTGCTTGACAGAGCTCCAAACGTGACTCTCCAGCATCGGCCTTGGCTCCTGGTCAGTGCTGCCCAGCAGAGCCCTAAGTGGAGGTCTAGACACTTATCAGTGGTGAGGGGAGGCTGGTTTG